>NC_091480.1:67635010-67967330 GCF_036971445.1 Narcine bancroftii | reverse complement strand
TCTTGTTAGAATCACTTTGCTGATGTGAAATACCAAGGTTTTGAAGTAAAGTTATGGATGATACTTCAGAATTCTATACATAGTTCAATTACATTCAGTCATTTGATAAATTCAGAGGGGGAACATATTTGAGAAAACTATGACATCAACTCCATCAGTAAAATGCACTGATTCTTTTCATTTCTGCTTTTATTGAATATTAATTTCTTTCAATGCGCATCAACTTTGTCTTGCATATCTAATAAAATTCATTTCCGAAGTTGTGAACTTCAGGTGACATAGTGGGTTGGAGCACCACTGTAGTGGCATTGAGGTAGCAGGATTGGGGGGGGGGGGGGGGGCGGGGGGAGGAAGAAAGAAGCCTTTGTCTGCGAGTGCAGTCTTGGCCCTGCCAGTGTGACAGGCGGCCGAGGATCACTCTGCAGAGACAGGATATGCCACGCAAGAATAATCTGAAATATTTGCCACCCAAATGGGCAGCAAAATGGGCACAGAAGCCTGGCCAATCCCTGCTGTCGAAGATCTGTGGTGCAGGAAGGTTAGAGAGGGAAAAAGACGAAAGTGGTTAAAATGAAATTTGGAAGTTCTGCACTTTGATTCAAATGTTCTTAATTTGACATCTTGAATCATGGTACATCACACTGAAGCTGTAGGACTCTCAGGAGGGAATTGTTAAGCGCCATTTATCTGCCCAATGAAAGCAAAGTGAACAATATTACTGGAGTTGGCTTTGAAGTTTGATTTCACTCAGCTGTGCTTTTACCCACTATCTGGTGATATGCATTGCAAAGAGCTTGAAATGTTCCTTGGGTGTGCAGGAAATGGCATAAAAGAGCTGCTCTATAACTTGCATGTGTCCCTCAATCGCCACTGCACAATGCTTGCTTCAAAGCAGCTTACAAGATTGCACGCCAAGCCATTACAACTTGACCACTGGCTGCTTATCACAAATAAAGTTGGAGCGACAGGGTTTAAGCTGAGCAATTTAAGAAAACAGCCGCTGCGGTTTTTGTTACAATTCAATGTCAGGATCACAAATATCTCTATGGATTCCTGGATCAATCACGCAAGCAGTTTTATCGTTAAAAATCAAAGTTAACAGACCTACACAGTGGAGTACTTGGCGATGCAGTTATAGACAGCAACAGCTTAAACCCTGACCTAATATCCCCGGTTTGTGATCCTCACTGACATTTCACTTCACACTGATTTTGTTCTTTCTGCATCCCGGTGTAGGTTGTCGTCAATGCCCTGGTAGGCGCCATCCCTTCCATTATGAATGTACTTCTCGTCTGTCTCATCTTCTGGCTCATTTTCAGCATAATGGGAGTGAACCTTTTTGCTGGGAAGTATTATTACTGTTTTAATGAAACATCAGAATATAGGTTTCTCCCCAAGGAAATCAACAACAAGACAGAATGCGAGGCTTTGGGCAGCGAGGAAGTGCGTTGGAAGAATGTGAAGATCAACTTTGATAATGTGGGCGCTGGATATCTGGCTTTGTTGCAAGTGGTAAGTTTTGGTTGCATTTTGTTCCTGCTCGTGAGCTACTGCGTGAGTATTTGTTCTTGATGTCTGCACCCATTGGCAGAGCAGAAGGTCACAATATTGAACTGGAACCCCGGAATGACCTACTTCTCCCTGTAGCCGGTGGGTAGTAATGAAGACATCTTGGCCTAAAAAGAAGGCGACCTGCTGATATCAAATTTGACATTATTTCCAATTTTTCACCAAGAACCCATTTGATGAAGAGGCGGAAGGATGGGTCAGTAAGTTTGCGGATGATACGCAGGTTGGAGGAGTTGTGGTTGGATGTGTTGTGGTTGGAGCTGAAGGTTGTCAAGGGTTACAAGAGGATATAGTCAGGATGCAGAGTTGGGCAGAAAAGCATTTCAACCTTGATAAGTGTGAGGTGATGCATTTTGGAAGGACAAACCAGAAGGCTGAGTACAGGGTTAATGGAGTGTGGATGAACCTTGGGGTACAAATCCATACGTCCTTCAAGGAACCCTCCAGGTTGATAGGATAGTTAAGAAGGCCAATGGGATGCTGGGATTTGTTAATAGGGGATTGAGTTCAAGAGTCAAGAGGTCATGTTACAACTCTACAAATCATTGGGGAGACTTGGAGTATTGTGTTCACCTCATTACAGGAAGGAAGGGAAAGCTACGGAGAGGTTGCAGAGGAGATTCACCAGGATGTTGCCTGGATTGGGAAACCAGTCTTATGAGGCAAGGTTAGCAGAGCTGGGACTTTTCTCTTTGGAGCAGAGAAGGCTGAGAGGAGACTTGATAGAGGTTGACAAGATTCTGAGAAGCATAGATAGGGTGGACAGTCAGCATCTTTCCCCCCAGGGCAGGATCAGCAAACACCAGACAACATCTGTAGAAAGTGAAGGGAGGGAGGTTTAGGGGAGACGGCAGGGGTAAGGTTTTTACACAGAGAGTTGTGGGTGCCTGAAATGCCTCACTGGGGATGGTGGTGGAAAGTGCAACAATATGAGCATTTAAGAGACTCACAGACACGTGGATGGAAGGAAAATAGAGGGTTACAGGGTAGGGAGGGTTTAGTATCTTTTTTAAGGTATATATGGGTCAGCACCGAAGGTTGAAAGGCTGTAGTGTTCTATGAACCTAGGAGACAGTGTGGTGCTCACTGTAAATTAATGTTATAATTCAATGAAAATTGAATTGGGGGGGATTAGGGAGAATCGATGTCGACTTCACAAAATTTTGATTTGTTTTATGACGGCCTTTAGACATGTTTGGTTTCTGTTTTACAGGAGTTTGGGGGGGGAGTGGCTTGGTTTTGTAGATGTCGTGAGTTTAGTCTGTACCCGAGCAAGTTGCACATAAACTGTGGGATGAGAAGTTTGTGTTGTTCAGCTCTTTAGTTATGAAACGTGATCATCGCTAGCAAAGTCAACATTTACTGCCCAGCCCTAACTTTTGTTGAGTTGATGGTTTTTTGAATAAAAGGGCATCATGGTTGGCATAGCGGTTAGTGCATGCCTTTACAGTACCAACAATCGGGACTGGGGTTCGAATTCCATGCTCTCTGTAAGGAGTTTGTACATTCTCTCAGAGCCTGTGTGTGTTCTCCCTGGGAGGAGCTCTGGTTTCCTCCCACCGTTCGAAACGAACTGGGGTGTAGTTCAATTGGGTCTAATTGGGCGGCATGGACTCATCAGCCGAAAGGGCCTGTTGCCCTGCTGTATAGCTGCATTAACAAAATTAAATGTAAAAAATGTGAATTTAAGGTCAATTTTATGTGCTCAAAAGAAAGGGTGGGTGTTGGGGGTGGTGTCTGAGCCCTTGGTGCTCAGAACTAATTCAATCTCCATTCACTTTGCCATTTTCCAGTTGGAATACAGGTTTAATTATCATTTTCAAGAAAAAAATTGGGGAAAGAAGCCCTGGAGCTGAGGCAGAGTTGGGCAAACTTTTTGTACTTGGAGAGCAAAGGAAGTGAATGATCACCTTATTGATTGGGTCTCAATTTTACTTTCCCTAGGCTACCTTCAAAGGTTGGATGGACATCATGTATGCAGCCGTTGATTCACGAAAGGTAAGGGCAAAAACATGAAGTTTTCATTTCTGCAGTGATTGAGTTTCAAAGCATTGATCAGGAAAACTTTGTGGAACACGTGAAGCACAATCAATCACATAACAACTGAAGTTGCTGAAATTGTAGGCTTTTATTTGCAAGAGGTGGACAGCATCCCTGTGTTGGTTGTTCACACTGAGCCGGACTCGAACTGGGGTGGGGGGGGGGGCAGGCTTGTGGCATGACAGCCATTATGAGGAAGAAAGGGGAGGAGTTATGAGCCGGCCAGTGAGAGCAGGGTCAACCAGGAAAGGTCATGACATTTAAATGTGGCATGCAAATATTTACGATAGTGGTTTCACCACACCACGTGAAGGAATTCTCTTATTACAGGGACCCTACCAGCAGACACTGGGTCATTTGCTATTGCAATGCTCAGAACTGATCCTCGATGTCCCAATTACTTGCCGATTGAAATTCTGATCCTGTCTGACCTTAACACTCTTACTTGTGACTTAAATTCAGCCGAGTTCGTTTACTTCCTCAATGATGATAAAGGAAGCAGAGGCAAATGGGCAATCAAAGTTCAGATTGAGGACATACATCACTTCATGTACGTCCCTGAGATTCTTTTTCCTGTGGGCCATGCAGAATTTCCACTTATCGGTAGTGCAAACTGTACTCAAGAAAAGAAGCGTATATAAAAGAGAGAAACGTTAATAGAGAAAGGTATGTGTGCAAAGACTGAAAAAATATTCAGTATTTATATATTCAGTGCAAAAGTACGAGCCCTTAAAAGAGCCCTGATTGAGTTTGTTGTTGAGGAATCTGATGGGGGAGGGGGGAGCAGCTGTTCCTGAACCTAGTGGGGCGAGTCTTGTGGCCCATAGACCTCTTTCCTGATGGCAGCAGCGAGAACAGAGTGTATGCTGGGCGGTGTGGATCCTTGATGATTGCTGCTGCCCTCCCAGCATTCGCGACAGTTTAGGGTTTGTTGAAAGAGAAATTTGCAGCGAGGAGCCCACCTGCAATGCATCGCTGTTTTAATGCCCATTTCCCATTGTGAGCCAATTTCTTAGCTCACATCTCTTTTCCACTCAATTCTGAAGGTTCAATATTCCGGTGAGAAAACCAGTGGCGATACTGTGGTCGATTGCATTGATTGCAGAACCCTTATTAAAAGTGTGGGGGGAGGGGGAGGAGATATTATTTTGGTTCCACTTTAAGAGTATAATTAGGCAAAATGTTAACCAAAATGTTTTGCTCTTGCTTGCAATTGAGTGGTCTACAAACGCTGTTGTGTGCTACAAGATGGGTTGTTATGTTCAGAATAGGTTTGATGGGTTCAAAGAGAATCAGGGCTGGACGTGTGTTATTAACAAACAGTTGGTCTTTATTTACGCTCTGAGGAATTCACAAAAGGGCTCACGCAGACTAATACACACAGCAATGATACCAAACAACTGCACATTGGGTGCAAATAAATCACTGCTGAACATTCTCAACTCCCAATTGGGAATTGAAAGGTGAAACACATAATACCCACCACCCCCCACTCTCTCTCTAGCAGTCACAGCACACTATTAAACCATAAGTTAATTGCAACTAACAAAGATATCAAATGAACCTGGTCTCCAGCATTGCCCACGGCTCAGGATCCAGGACAGGCCGATCACACTCAGCCCTCTGGTGCCCGCCCATGGCCAGCACCCTGGAGTTCGGTGATAGCCTCGAGGCAGGAGCAAAAAGAGAACTAGTAGGCTGCATGTGTGGGGTTTTTAATTCAGGGCTAGTCCACATGACCTGCGAGGACCAATCATGCATCAGCCTCACAGATGGGCAGATCTAACCCTTGATTGGCAGGTGAGGTCACTTCCGACTCTTGCCTGCTGGAGAGGTCACGTAACCCTCCCGTGACGTGGGTTCATCTGAGGCCCTTCATCTTCAACAAGCTGTGAAATCCTCTTCTGCAAATAGCACTGCCATTACTTGCATGGGCTGCTCCAACAACAACCACCTCTCCCATCCCACAAACCTACCACCAGCCAGCACAAGTGCTTCAGGTGCATGGGAACACCAACATCCACAGGCTCCCTCTGAGCAGCACGCTGTGGCGATTTGGACTGATGTTGCTTGTTCCCTGATTATGACAGTCTTAGAATTTATTGTCATGAACAAGTTGTGAAATTCACTGTTTTGTGGCAGCTTTATGGTGCAAACATTTCTATAAACCACCTTACAAAATAAATAAAATAGTGCACGAAAAAAGTCAAAGTCGGGCAGTGTCTTTGGTTCTTGATCATTCAGGAAGCTGATGGCGGAGGGGATGAAGCTGTCCTTGTGCCTCTGAGTGCTCATCTTCTGGCTTTCTCCATCTATTCCAACATGGTAGAAGCCAATTCCAGCCATTGCAACCCATGCTACCCATTTACCCCACCAACTCCCATACATGTTCGGAGGCTGGAAGGAAACTGGAGTGCCCAGAAGAAACCCACGCAAGTCATGGGGAGAATATACAAATTCCTTACAGACAGCGCGGGATTCGAGCACGGGGGTTGTCCCTTTTTCCTCGATGGTAGCAGAGTGAAGAGGGCATGACCTGGGTGGTGGGGGTCTTTGAGAATAGAGGCTGCTTTTTTAAGACACCGCCTCATGCCGATGTCCTCGATGGAGTGGAGTCTGGTGCCCGTGAGGTCGCAGGCCGGGTTAACAACTCTCGAGTTTATTCTTGTCCTGAGAGTTGACACCTCTGTACCAGGCAGTGGGGCAATCAGCCAGGATGCTCTCCACGGTCCACCTGTAGAAGTTTATGAGATTCTTCAGTGACATCCTGAACCTCCTCAAACACCTCGCAAAGTATAGCCGCTGGCGGACTTAAAGAGTGGCATGGTTAGCAACCCCCATGCTCGAATCCCGCGCTGTCTGTAAGGACTTTGTACATTCTCCCCATGACTTGCATGGGTTTCTTCCGGGCACTCCAAACACGTATGGGAGTTGGTGGGGTAAATGGGTTGCATGGGTTTCAATGGCTGGAATTGGCTTCTACCGTGTTGGAACAGATGGAGAAAGCCAGATTGTCAAGGAAAGAATATGTCTCAATTGTACAAACCATTAGCCAGAGAGAATAATTTTAAAGTTGGAATAAATCTTCAGATCTGATTTTGGATTTATTGTCAGAGAACATGCATGACAACACATACAGCCCTGAGATTTACCACTTAATGGTCATGCAAAAAAAATACTGTACACCATATAAACATGTAAAGAAATAAACAAATGTAAACAGATACTGAATGTAAATAAACTGTGCAATAAAAAAGGGGAGAAAAATCAAAAAAGTTCACAAGTAAGAAAGAAAGAAAAAAAACCCTGTTGATCTTGCATATCTGAAATGGAAACAACATGCTGGAATTCCTCAGCAGGTCAAGCGGCCTCCAAGGGGACAGAAACCAGGTTAACATTTCAGTTTGCTGATGCTTTGCTCCAAGTTGAGAACATTTGGAAGGCAGGCACAAGTTAAGTTGCAGAGAAGAGGAGGGAGTGAAGGAATGAAGGGGTGGAGGTAAGGATTGATGTTAGCTGAGAACACGCTGCAACAATTCTTTTTCCTTCTTTGGTTCTCCCTCTATTTCCACCTGTGGACGGATTAGATTTGAGATGTCAGATTTATTGTCAGAAGACATAACATCACATACAACCCTAAGATTCTTTTTCCTGCAGGTGTGGCAGAATTACCACTAATTGGTAGTGCAAAAAAAAAACTGTATGCAACGTACACATGTAAACTAACTGTGCAATACAAAAAAGGGGAGAAAAATCAATGAAGTGCACAAGTAAAAGTCTTTAAATGAGTCCTTGATTGAGTTTGTCTTTGAGGAGTCTGATGGTGGAGGGGGAACAGCTGTTCCTGAACCTGGTGGTGTGAGTCTTGTGGCCCCTAGACCTCTTTCCTGATGGCAGCAGCAAGAACAGAGCATGTGCTGGGTGGTATGGGTCCATGATGATTGCTGCTGCTCTCCAACGGCAGCATTCCCAGTCTGTTCTCGATGGTGGGGAGGGTTTTTGCCTGTGGAGTCCTAGGCTGTGGCCACTACCTTTTGGAGGGCTTTACACTCAGGAATCTTGGGGTATCCATGATGCAGCCGACAGCACACTTTCTACCACACCTCTGTAGGGAACAGTTCAATGTATTTCAAAATTCTCTCCAAACCATTAGTTGCCCTTTACTTCCTTTGGACGCTGCCTGACCTGCTGAATTTCTCCAGCACTTTTGTGTATTGCATTTGACCCCCTAGCATCTGCAGGCTTTCCTGCTTAACTCCGAATAGCTGTTTTCTTCTGACAGGTTTCTTTTGTCATCCTTGGCTGCCATCAGTTATTACAGAGCAACTCGAGGTGACAGGGATGTGGGAGGTGGTGGGGACGTGGGAGGAGGCTGAGATAGCAGTAGAACTGATCCACGGATCATCGGTGGAACCAGGGGCAGTGCTTCTGCTCTTCCGCAGGATAGAGAGGATTTTCCCATCAACTTATCGGCAAGCTTCCACTGATCCTTCCAGGGCCTCTGCTTAGGAGACACAAGTGCAGATGGCTGAATGGCGTTTGCTCAGAGCCCAGATTACACAGGCACTTTAAAAAAAATTTTAACCAAGAAGTTGCTTTGTTCTCATTTGCAGACTGGCTTACTTTTGGGGGATAAAAATGCTTAATTTTGAGAGTATTTCATCATGGTCCTCATGCGTCTTTTGTGGTTGATGGAAAAGCTGTGGAAAAGCAAGGGCGAGTCACAAGCCTCTGGCGTCGTCTTGTCGAATGCTGTTGTGCTGTAAAGATATATAAGATAATTTCTTACTTCAGGTTGAAGAGCAACCATTCTACGAGGACAACATCTACATGTACATATATTTTGTGATCTTCATCATTTTTGGATCCTTCTTCACATTGAATCTCTTCATTGGTGTCATTATTGACAACTTCAATCAACAAAAGAAAAAGATAAGTTGACCACCTCTTTTGCAGGAGAAAATTACAGTGGTTTCTCTTTTTTTGTTAAACCTTTGAGCCAAGTTAAACATTGGCACATTCGTGTGCACGCATCACAGTTCAGTATTATCGACGATACAGTTTCGAAATCCTCTAATTAGTGGATGATAGACCCGTCATATCAGATGACAAAAGCTCCATTGGCCGCCCCATTGCCAAATTATGACACCCTCTCTCCTCGGTCACCTTTTGGGGTTTGGCTGCACAGTTCAAGTGTATTGCCATCTGATCCTACAAGTACAACCCAACGAAACAGTGTTCTCCAGTCCTTAGTATGAAACACACACACACACACCAGACAAACAATCCACGTCAAGAACATACAGTTTATACATGTATATTAAAAAAATATAAACACAGGAACTGTTCAACTTCCAGATCTCACCCAATCCGCTGGCTATTGGTGTCTGAGCCTGATCGCATCCTCATTCCACGTCCACACATAATCCTGGGGCTGTTACCCCACATTTCTGAATGGCGTTAAAAATAATGGCACTGTGTGTGTCCATATATGCGCAAACCTTTGTGTGTGTGTGTGTGTGTGTGTGTGTGTGTGTGTGTGCGTGTGTGTGTGTGTGTGTGTGTGTGTGTGTGTGTGTGACATTGAGTGGAATCATGAATCAATAAAATGAATTGGATAATTATCTGATCAACTGCCTTGCAGCCAAGATTCATTGGCTTTAATGAGGTGTGAGCAAGATGTTTATCGATGTATTCTCAAGGTTGTAACCAGTTTTTCTTTGTTCTCTATACTTTGGAGGGCAGGATATCTTTATGACAGAAGAACAAAAGAAATATTACAATGCAATGAAAAAACTGGGGTCAAAGAAACCTCAGAAGCCTATACCAAGGCCACTGGTAAGTTTTGCACAAGTGCAACCAATCGTTTGGACTGTTCTGATGGAACTCGTTTTTTGATTTGTCCACCAAGCAGATTCTGTGACCGTGAAAATGAATATAAGGCTGCTGACAATTGTCAAATATTGCTGTGCCGCTTGATGTGTAAACTTCAGAAGTGTTCCGGTCCCTGGCAAAGACTTTAACAATGACTTGTGCGTGGAAGTGCGATGCTGTTGTTTGAACGCTCTGCTTGCTTGGATTTCTGAAGGGAAAATTTGCTTCAATCACTGCTCTTTCAGTTCTCAGAACAGTTTGTTCTGTATGAAATGAAAATTTGACGGTTATGCCTACGCATCAGAATCTGAATTTATTGTCATGAACGCCTCAGAAAATTTGTGATTTTTTTTTCTGGCAATGTCACTGAGAGAAAAGAGAAAAGTGAGGCCGTGTCTGTGGTTCATTGATCATTCAGGAATCTGATGGCAGAGGGGAAAAAGCTGTCGTCGTGCCGCTGAGAGCTCGATTTCAGGCTCCTGTACCTTTTCCCCTGATGGTAGCTGAGTGAAGAGGGCATGGCCTGGGTGGTGTGGGGGGGGCCTTAAGGATAGAGGCTGCTTTTTTAAGACACCGCCTCATGTTGATGTCCTTGATGGAGTGAAGTCTGGGGCCTGTGATATCGCAGGCCGAGTTACAAACCTGTAGTCTTTTTCTGTCCTGTGCATTGGCACCTCTGTGCCAGATGGTCAAACAACCAGTCAGAATGGTGACATTTTAGAAATCTACACCAAGAAATCAAACCCATTTATGAATGTTATTGTGTGCAACTTGAGCATAAAAGCCATTTTTCACGTTAGCTTGCACAAACAATAATTTCTAGATGAGTTTGTAACGATCAGAAAATTGGTTGGCCAATCCGGGCCACAATTTACCTTGATGTGTTTTGTTTGGTGTTCAGTCATATCCTCATTTATGAACAGCAGTCGTACATTTAAAGATGTAACCTACAGTTAGTGTTTAGAAGTCAAGGATTTTGCAGGTGATTCGGGATGATTTTCCAACTAGGCAAGCTCTATTTTCTGGACACCCGTACTTGAAAATCAAATCAATGCTTTGTCTTTTCATTATTAGGCAATTGAAAATTGAATTCCTCACACCTTTCCCCCCCCAACCCCCACCCGAGTGAAACGTGCCCACGTAGCTTCCTGAAATTTGACCAGACACGCCAGACCAGCAGAGTTTTCATGTTGGGGATAATATCATTTCCCCGTGTAACTTCCCTTTTGGATGATGGTTGTGGGGCAAGCTGACCTGTATTGTATTGGTAGGACCCTTGCTCAGCCATACCTGGGATAACTGGGTATGACCACCACAGGGCTAGATTGAGATTTTGGTGGGTAAGTGACGTATTCATCTCACTCCAGACAATAACCCTTTCCACTCCCCTCTCCCTCCATGCTTCCCCATCGCCAAGTTATTACTACTTAAATTTTTAACCATGCTTCATCCTCTGCCTGGACTCAACCTGCTAACCCCAATGCCAAGAGCATCCATTCCATAATATCACACCAGTCCTGATTCCAAATTTTGTCATGCCACCTCCAGCCCACAGAATAACGCTGGCCCTAATAGGCCTCTCCTTCCTGCAGTTCCACTCAAACGCCATGTCAGCGGCACAGTTAGCATAGCACTATTACAGCATTCAGTTCTGGTCTCCTCATTACAGGAAGGATGTGGAAGCTATGGAGAGGGTGCAGAGGAGATTCACCAGGACATTGCCTGGAATGGGAAACCAGTCTTATGAGACAAGGTTAGCAGAGCTGGGACTTTTCCCTTTGGAGTGCAGAAAGATGAGAGGAGACTTGATAGAGGCCTACAAGATTCTGAGAAGTATCGATAGAGTGGACAGCCAGCACCTGTTTCCCAGGGCGGGAATAGCAAACACCAGAGGATGTATAGTCAAAGTGAAGGGAGGGAAGTTTAGGGGAGGCGTCAGGGGTAAGTTTTTTTTTTTACGCAAGAGAGTTGTGGATGCCTGGAATGCCTTGCCGGGGGTGGTGGTGGAGACTTGAATAACAGGGGCATTTAGGTGACTCTTAGATGGACGGAAGAAAAATAGAGGATTACAGGGTAGGGAGGGTTTGGAACTTTTTGGGGGGAGGTATATATGGGTCGGCACAAAATCGAGGGTCAAAGGGCCTGTACTGTGCTGAAATTTTCTGTTTTTCATCCTCCCTCAGTAAGGATGTGAGGCTCGTTTTCATCTTAAATCCAAGTTGGGTTTTTTTTCCTCTCCCGCCCCCAAGATGATAAATACAAAGGATGTGGTATTGTTCTTTGCCAGATAACCTTGTTGTTTATTCTGTGCTTGATTTTGTTTTTGCTGCAGAACGTAATCCAGGGTGGAGTCTATGACTTTGTGACTCAGCAGGTTTTTGACATAGTCATTATGATCCTCATCTGCCTCAACATGGTAACAATGATGGTGGAAACGGATGATCAAAGTAAAGAGAGTGAAAATATTCTGTACTGGATCAACTTCATCTTCATTATTTTCTTCACTAGTGAATGTGTACTTAAACTCTTTGCACTGAGGCATTACTATTTCACAATTGGGTGGAATATATTTGACTTTGTGGTTGTGATCCTTTCCATTGTGGGTGAGTAAAATAAGACCTGAAGATCATTGCGTTTAAGTTTAATGAATGGCTTGTGTTTGTCCAACACTGCACGCACAGTACGCTCAACAGTAGAACTAGCCTTAAAGCTTTTGCTTCGTGTCTGTAATTCCCTTGATGGCATTGGCGACTGTGCTAGCAAGGGAGGTCACCACAGATTGAAAGAGTAGCAAAAAAAAACCATTATTTTCCTGAGCAGCCAGGCGGCCCGGTTAGCGCGACGCTCTTACAGCGCCAGCGACCCAGGTGTGAATCCTGCGCCGTCTGTAAGGAGTTTGTACCTTCTCCCTGTGACCCACATGGGATTTCCCCCGGGGGGCTCTGGTTCCCTCCAAAAACGTAACGGGGGGGTCGGGGGGGGGGTTAGCAGGTTCATTGGTCACATGGGCCAGTCACTCTGCTGCACCTCCAAATTATTTTTAAATTCAGCCTGTCATCAGGATGTGGTGAAATGTTAGATTTTCCAAGGATATGGTGCTGACTTTACATAGGAACATAGGAAGTAGGAACAGGAGTCGGTCAAAATGGCCCATCGAGCCTGCTCCGCCATTCAATATGATCATGGCTGATCTAATTAATGACCTAACCCCACATACCTGCCTTCTCCCCATATCCCCTAATTCCTCTATCATGTAAAAATTTATCTAACCGAGTTTTAAATATGTTTAATGAGGCAGCCTCAACCACTTCCCTGGTTAGAGAATTACAAACATTCACTACTCTCTGGGAAAAACTATTTTTCCTCATCTCTGTCCTAAATCTACTCCCCCGAATCTTGAGACTGTGTCCTCTCGTTTTAGTTTCCCCGGCCAGCTCAAAAAACCTTCCTACATCTATCCTATCCATACCCTTCATAATCCTATGTTTCTATAAGATCTCCTCTCATTCTTCTGAACTCGAGTGAATACAATCCTAGATGATTTAATCTTTCATCATAAGTCAACCCCTTCATCCCAGGGATCAACCTAGTAAACCTCCTCTGGACCGTCTCCAAAGCCAGTATATCCTTCCTCAAATATGGAGACCAGAACTGGACACAGGACTCCAGGTGCAGTCTCACCAGTACCTTGTACAGTTGCAACATTACCTCCCTACTCCTGAATTCAATTCCTCTAGCGATGAAGGCCAACATTCCATTTGCCTTCTTAATAACCTGCTGCACCTACAACCTAACCTGTTGCGATTCATGCACAAGCACTCCCAAGTCCCTCTGAACAACAGCATGCTGTAGTTTTTCACCCTTTAAATAATATTCAGCTCTTTTATTTTCTTGCCAAAGTGGATCACCTCACACTTACTAACATTGTACTCCATCTGCCAGACCTTTGGCTACTCATCCAGCTTAACTCTATCCCTCTGCAGACTCTCCACATCCTCATTACAATTTGCTCTTCCACTCAATTTGGTGTCATCCGCAAACTTGGCGACACCACATTTTGTCCCCTCCTTCAAGTCATCAATGTAAATGATGAACAGTTTGTGGGCCTAACACTGACCCCTGCGGCATCCACTTACCAACCTGAAAAACTCCCATTTATCCCAAGTCTCTGCCTCCTGTCAGACAACCAATTTTCAATCCAGGCCAATCTACTTCCCCGGACTCCACTTTCCTGTAACTTACTGATTAGTCTCTTGTGCGGCACCTTATCAAAAGCTTTCTGGAAATCCAAATTTAATCTCCCGTTAGATTTGTAGATGAATGTCTTCCCCCCCCCCCCCCCCCCCCCCCCGACCCCCAACTTTGAAATGTATGTTATCAGCTCAAGTCATGCAACATTACATTACAGCCTCAATGGTCGTAAGAATTGCCTATGTATTAATAGGAAGGGAAGATCAATTGTTAAGCTATATTAGACATACTTTGGGAGTGAATTTGCCCCATGTTGTAACATAGGAGTCAAAAATTCTTTAGAATCAGAATTCATTGTCATGAACAGGTCACGAAATACGTTGTTTTGTGGCAGCATCACAGGGCGAACATTTCTATAGACCACCTTAGAAAATAAATGAAAATAGTGAATGTAAAATCATGGAGGCAGTTTCTATGGTTCATTCAGGAATCTGATGGTGGAGGGGATCGTTCTTGTGCCACTGAGTGGTCGTCTTCAGGCTCCTGGACCTTTTCCCCGATGGTAGCAGAGTGAAGAGGGCACGGCCTGGGTGGTGGGGGTCTTGAGGATAGAGACTGCTTTCTTAAGACACCGCCTCATGTCGATGTCCTCGATGGAGTGAAAGCTGGTGCCAGTGATGTTGTAGGCTGAGTAAACCATTCTCTGGAGTTTTTTTCGCATCCTGTGCATTGGCATCTCCATACCAGACATATAATTTTCTTTTACTGACATCGAAGAGAAGAATGAACAAGAGTGTTTGAAATTTGTTTTCCAAAACTTTTGAAAAATTGGGTGCAATTTAAATCTAACTCCTTGGCCCAGATTCTGTCTGGATGTAGTGCTGATTGCATGCTCTGTCTCACCTTGTCCTTTATTGAAGTGACATATGTGTGAGATATGTTTTGCTGCATGCAAAACGGGTGTTCCGCCTGATGGACAACAATGGTCATGACGAGATGAAAGGGCCTGCTTTGGTGTTGCCTGTCTCCGAGATTCCATGGATAACCAGACTGGCAACTTAGAATTCACTGATCTCCGTGTTTTTTTGAGATGGCCTGTTGGTGCTTGTTTGCGATATAAATGTTCCAGGTGGAATGTAAAATGCAAGAACAATGTGCAGAAGAGACATGGCAAAGAAATCAGTCCCAACCCAAATGCTTGTCACTGTTGTTGACACAGATAACATTGGACAACAATTTTTTTCAAAAGGTTTGCTTCCTGAAAAAAAATGGCAATTATGGTTGGTGTAGGGGTTAGTGCAATATCTGTTACAGCGCCAGCGATTGGGACTGGGATTCAAATCCCGCTCTGTCTGTAAGGAGTTTGTGGGTTGTCCCCAAGGGCTCCTGTTTCCTCCACCATTTGAAATGTACTGGGGGTTGTAGGTTAATTGGGTGGCATGGACTCATGGGTGTAAAGGGACTGTTACCATCCTGTACATCTAAATTTAAGTTAATTTTTAAAAAATTTAATAAAAATTTAAAAGTTGCAGCTTCAAGCTGAACACAAAGATAATTTCAGATTTGCTGTAGGAAGTTGGAGAAACATTAAATTAACTTTGATTGAATTGAACATGTTTAATCACATCATGAGGCTGACACATTGCGTCAGTTCAACTGACCGAAAAATGTTTTGCCGCTGATTTTTGTTTGTACTCAGCATCTGATGCCTCTCATGTCAGTGTCCAACAATAGTCGGTGAGTATTGATGGATTCCAGTTGTCCTGATACCACTTTTCCATGGTCACAGTGTCCTGGTTAAACCTTTCACCATGTTCGTCACTGACGGCACCAAGATCAGCCGGGAAGACGTCCAAGTGCAGATGCAGAAATTGAATTTTCAACGACATGTTGGACTTCAGGGTTTTGTCTGTTTGAAGTCGACTTAAAATATGACAAGAAATCACAAAAATAGGTTATATCTAAAAAACGGTACGTGATAGGGAAATGTAAAAGTGATTTTTGTGATCAGCTGCCCCAAATCTATAAACTACACCCAAAAGTTATCAGGAAGCAAAATCTTCATTGTCCAAGTGTTATTTGTTAAGCAAGAAGGTTAAACAAAATTTCTTTGGCCTCCTGAGATACGTGAGGGATTTCTCACCATTGTTTTCTTCCCTCCTCTCATGTTAGAACTTGGATTTGGTGGGATATCCACTGTGGTATTTACCCAAGTGGACGGCATGGTTAGTGTTGCTGTTAGTCTGACGCTATTACAGTGCCTGCCACCCCGCTGCCTGTGAGGAGTTTGCACTTTCTCTCCCCGGAACCTGCGTGGGTTTTTCTCGGGTGCTCCGGTATCCTCCCACCCTACAAAAAACATGGACGGGGGGGTGGGGGGTTCATGGTTAATTGGACAGCACAGATATCAAATGGCCAAAGTCAGCTTTGACTGTATCGCTCAAATTTAAATTAAAAGTGACTTTTGTTTCAATTTGAATGTGTACTGAGTGTAGCTGGTTGTGGAAATCTGGGGAAAGAGGCAGGACTGGGCATTGAAAGACCAAGCCGATCTGTGCATTTTCCTGCAGGAGTCACAAGGAACGTGGACTTCCTTCACCCTGGCAACCATTTAACACAGCTTGCCATACAAGAACTTCCAAGTCTGCACGGTTTAGTGCCTTGTAAGGCATTTCAATCATCCAAACTATTTGAATTTGTATTCCATGATGTAACTCATTCTGAATTATTACCCTTCCAGAAAATCCTGGATCCTAAGGTAGAGATGAAAACCAGTGCAGAACAGACACTGTGTATGGGGAAAGAATCTTTTCAAACTTGTGAAGCCTTGAGGATTAGGCTGTGGAACTTAAATTTACTGTGAATCAATAAAATTTACCGTGTGATCTGCAATTGCTCCACATTTTTGCAGTTTCACAGAGAGATGTATTATTTTCTGAGCAAAGTGTCACCTGAACTTTATAAATACTTAACCCCGTGAATACATGAATCACCAGTAATTGTATAAAACTCGCTGCTAAATGACCCCTCCAAATCTGTAATGTGCATTGAGGCCTTGCATTGAGGCCTTGCATTGAGGCCTTGCATTGAGACCTTGCATTGAGGCCTTGCAGTTCCACCTCTGCAGTTAATAAGTAGTTTTATCATCAAAGTCAGAAAATTGATTAAAACAAGCTATTTTTTGCATGAGTTAGTTGCAAATATCCTGAGTTAGTTGCAAATATTGTGCTTCATTTGTGAAAGCAGAACTGTTAATAAAACATCTTTTTCTGTTTCCTCAGGAATGTTCCTGGCTGAAATAATTGAAAAATATTTTGTGTCACCAACACTTTTCAGAGTAATTCGATTGGCTCGAATTGGCCGTATTTTGCGTCTAATCAAAGGAGCCAAAGGAATCCGGACGCTATTGTTTGCCTTAATGATGTCTTTGCCAGCGCTGTTCAACATTGGCCTTTTGTTGTTCCTGGTCATGTTCATCTTTTCCATATTTGGAATGTCTAATTTTGCATACGTCAAGAAAGAAGCTGGCATCGACGATATGTTTAACTTTGAAACATTTGGCAACAGTATGATCTGCTTGTTCCAGGTCACAACGTCTGCCGGCTGGGATGGGCTACTCTTGCCAATCTTGAACAGACCCCCAGATTGTGACCCTGATAAGGAAAACCCAGGCACAGCCGTTAAAGGAGACTGTGGTAATCCATCTGTGGGGATATTTTTCTTCGTCAGTTACATCATCATATCATTTTTGATTGTTGTGAACATGTACATTGCCATCATTCTGGAGAACTTCAGTGTGGCGACAGAGGAGAGTGCTGAACCACTGAGTGAGGATGACTTCGAGACATTCTATGAAATCTGGGAGAAGTTTGATCCTGATGCCACACAGTTCATTGAGTATAACAAGTTATCCGACTTTGCTGACACTTTGGAAGCACCTCTCAGAGTTCCAAAGCCCAATCACATTGAACTCATTGCCATGGATCTACCCATGGTGAGTGGAGACAGGATTCACTGTCTGGATATCTTGTTCGCGTTTACCAAGCGCGTGCTCGGCGAGAGCGGAGAGATGGATGTCCTTCGGCAGCAGATGGAGGAGAGATTTGTGGCGTCGAATCCCTCGAAAGTCTCCTACGAGCCGATCACCACCACGCTTCGACGCAAGCACGAGGAAGTGTGCGCCATCATCATTCAGCGAGCTTTCAGGGCGCACTTGGCGAGGCGGAAGATTATCATCAAGGGAAGGCCTCCGTACACCAAGTCGGGCGGGCACGCAAACGAGAATGGCAACCCCAATCAAGAAAAGAAGGAGGGAACTCCCTCCACTGCCTCACTGCCATCGTATGACAGTGTAACTAAACCTGAAAAACAAGAGAAGGATCGAAAGGGCAAAAACAACCAAAAAGACATCAGGGAATCTAAGTTGTGAAAAAAAATTCCATTTGCAAGCAAATGTTGTTTACAGACTTAAAGTATATAGATATATATAAATATATATATATATCAATGCAGAACAGTGACCCAATTTCTAGAACAAAAAGAACTCTCAGCTAGAGATCTATACCAAACATAATCTGCTTACAATATAAAGTTGTTGCCTAGATGGCAGTGACCTCCCCCTGTCATGACACTAGGACCCTGTACAGCAAAGGGGATTCAATAAACTCCAGCAGGTGGTTACTGTATCTACTTTGGCAGTCACTGCAACAAAGGACAAACTAGGCTGCTAGGATCAGTACATTGTCAAGGGGGGTCAGACAGACCGATTTTATTTTCTCATTTTAGTTCACTCTTTCAGACAAAAACAGACAAAAACAAAAAAAATTTTACCAAGATTTATTTGACCATGCAAAATTCTGGTTGCCCCCTTCCATTACCTGTTCAGCAACTGTAACATTTAGCCCATGTTATTAATTTTTAGTTTTCTTTCGTGTACCTGCATACTTTTCTACATGGGCTTCATGTTGTCTGGGGATAAGGGGAGGTACGTGGGTTTTCTTTGCGGACTGAGGGGGACTTGCTCAGGCCGATTCCAAAAAAATAAATAAATAAAATTGTGCTCGTTCAATGCATAAAAAAATGATTTGCATGATTAGCATGTTGTGATCAGAAACCATGCATGTAGAGTCATAGACCACAGACACAAGTACTTTGTCCACACAGTGGCTCTGTCTGGTGGCTGAGGCATTCCACTGTCAAACATACACTATATCGGGGGACAGCCTACTATCATGCCCGTCACCAAGTATTTACAAACTCTTTAATGAATCATTCATCCAACCTCAGTAGAAGTAAACAAAAAAAAACAAGGGGGGTTGTGTGTATGTTTAATAGCTAATGTTCTGAACATACAGCCACTGTTGCACATAAATTGCTGCTCTCTCTCCTCCTTAAAGGGGAACATTAAAATACAAGAATGGCTTGTTGTATTTAAATTTCAATGTAAACCAAAACTAGGGCTTTAAAGATCGTTCATTTGTATCTTGCAGTATTGATTAATCACCTTCATATTGCAGAGTAGACATTTTATACGGAAGTAAGGGATGCTGTGTACATGGAAATTTATCTCTGTGGTGCAAATTTTGGGGTACTGGATTTGGGGTATACACAGCACCGAGGTGTGTATTAATCCAAGTTGATACCGTTTTTGAATTTCCAATATCCTTTAAAAAAAAGAAAATGAACATTCACACCTTCATCAGTGATGGTTTGCAGTTGGCACTTTGATGCATGTTTTTCTTGCTTCTGTAGTCACATATAATGTTTTTTCTCTAATAATCACATTTGGTTAAAAAAAAATAATTAAAAAAAAAAGAAATAAATAGAAATAACACGACAAGTCACAGTGCTGAGTGCAAGTGGCCGGCCGTGCACCTTCATTTCATTTCATTTCTTGTCGTTCCCCTCTGCCAGATGACAACCAAATGAGCATTCATCTTTTCTCCCCTCATTAGCTTCCCCAATTAGAGTACGATGTATAAAACCGAGAGTCATACCTATATGTACAGGCTATGTTGTAAAAGCAGCACAAGCAAATGCTGAAAGGTGTGGTTGGAATTTTTAAGAGAATATTATAAATATTGTAATATACCATTTTATTTTATCGGCATGCATTTTTTGTAAAAACGACAAAAAAAATCACAAAATTAAACCTAATGGCTTCAGGCTGATGCCACAGTCACAAATGTTATTTTGGATCATGGATACTTTATCATTTCTTCACATCCCAATTCTCGAAGCAGAATGGCGACCTGTAAAGATGACAATTTTTTTTTAAACCCACTGTTCTCTGGTTCTCTGTGCAATAAAATCCATTCAAGGCCAAAACCTGTTCCGGATTAGATTTTTCGCGCTAATTTGCAGAGATCCCAAACTGGCAAACAAAAGAGTAGGCGGCAAAAGAAATCGAGCCATTACAAAGCAGCAGCATATCGTGGATGCATTTTGTTTCTCATTTTTGTTTTGCAGCAAGATCCTTGATGTTATCCAGCGTCAATTCCAGGGCTTATGGGCTCCGTGTAATTGCCTGTTCATACCTAAACTGCTCTGAATGGAATCAATAGAATGGGGTCATAAGAGCAAAGAATCAAGCCACATTCTGGTTTTCATTTTCTGCCACACAGATGTCAACTGTAATTTTAAAATCTTAGTAGTAAACTTGACTAGTAATGTGTTTAGTGAACTGCATGGTGGATGATGCTATTACCCAACAAATGATGGTTAAAGCTACATTATTAACACAAGTCTAAAGAATAAATATTACACTTTTTACTCTACCAGGTTGAGGCTGTCTTGGTGTGGATTTTTGTGTATAGTTCTTTAATCTGAGTTCTGCTTCAAAGGGGTACTGTCTTCAGTGAACGAACCACAATTTTGCTCTCGCGCAAACCCCAACCAATGCGATTATGGAAATGTGAGTTGCTTGTTGCAAATAGGTGGCATGAATGATGGACTGCCATTACTGCAATGAAGACAGTGCCCCTTCGCACCGCACAGGCCTCGTCATGCAATCGGTACTGTTGAGATATGCTGCTTTTAATGCCGCTGCATTAAAAATAAGGCAGCAACTGTTGTATTTTTATTAATCATCTACTGTACATTACAGGCATCTGAACCAAGTTATTGGGCATTTTCCAAAATCTCAGATCAAGAAACCAAAGGATACTTTGATTGGCTCCGACTTCACAGGGATTAAATGAGGCTGCATTTCGCCCCAAAGAGAGCATCTCGCTGAGAATATTTTTAAAATGAAAACAAACAAATGGGCGTGCAGAACACAAAGCTGCTGGAGAAACTCAGCAGGCTCTATTGGAAGCAAAGTTTTTCAGGCCTGAGCCCTTCGTCAAGGCGTGTGCAAAAAGCAGGCAGGCACGTCCCTCGACGAAGGGCTCAGGCCCAAAACATTGGTTCAAGCGCTTTGCTCCCTATGGATGCTGCGTGGCCTGCTGAGTCTCTCCAGCGCTTTTGTGCATTGCACTGCAACCCCAGCGCCTGCAGCCTTTCCTGTTTAAAAACAGGAATGTGCAAGGATTCACATGAAGTCTGAATTGATGGAGATGAAAATCTCTCTTTCCTTGTTACGAGTGAAATAAATTTGGAAGTAGCCTCCTTGTCATTATGATCCAATAAGAGAAAAAAAAAACAGCCATCATTCAGGGAATAAAACCATCACACATGTCCAGTAGGTTTTGAACCTGATGGCTGGGCCCATTATTGGGGCAGCGCAAAAGGAGCTTTACTCAATATAATTATAATGGTCAGTATTGAAATCCACTGACAAAACTGGAAAACTCTTCCACTAAACATTGGCGTTCCTTGTATTTGAGAACAATACTGACCATTTCTTCATCTCCCTTGGTTTTTTTTCTGCTCCAACTTCTGAGCAGCAAAAGAAAATTAACCTTAACTGTACACAAAGGACAATTCGACAATTTTCACTGCAGGCAAGGAGTCACATTTAAAGATTATGGCTTGGAACACACTGTAATATTGTACCATCAAGTTCCTCTGCAAGTAATGATTCCCAAGGGTGTTGCGAGATTCCAGTTACCCATCCAGCAAAATCAAACTCAACAATTTAATTCCACGCATTCACGGTCAAGTTGATTGATGTATAAAATGGCAAAACTGACACCTTTTGTGTGTCAGCTTGGCTTGTCTCCGAGTCCAGGTTGCCACCGACTGCTCTGGGAGACGAGCACGGTGCCCAGGCTTGGCTTCCCAGTAGAGAAAGCATTCCTGGAGGTGCCAACTCTTGGATGAGATTTGAGCTGAAGACGTGCATGCCAATCTCAGTAGTTGGCGATCTCGTGGCAAGAGTTGAAGTGGTGGGGGGAGGGGGGTGGGAGTTCTGGTGCTCCAGCGAATCTCGGCTTTGGGACGCTGCTGGGCACGAAATGGCAGCTGGATTTTCCTGCATGAAAACAGTGGCTGCAATTCAAAATGGTTGTGCTTTGGCGTACAAGAAAGAATGACGTAAATGCCTGCCTTTTGTCCCATTCAGTTTTGTCTGTGTATATTCCGCTTTCAACTCGTATTCTGAACTTGTTGATCTGATCATTATTTTCTTGCTATTCAATGAGTTGAGAAATCTCATCAATGTCCCCCCTTTTTTTTTCCCAGTTGGGAAAATTCTGAGACAGAAGTTTAAGAATTTAATCATCCTTTCAGCATATCAAAGAACATAATCGTGGTGGTCAATTGAAATGCATTTCCAAAAAAGAACCAAACCTTTCTTCAATCATGTCATTATTCTTTCCTTAATTGACGAAAACAAGGGACACTCATTTTGCTCTCTGTGGGATGTCACTGTGCGCAAATTGCTGCTGCTTTTGACGACATTAATCATTGCCCTTGAAGTGATTCACGTGTGTATGAAGTAGCTTGTGATGCTTCTCAGAAATGCAATCAGGTGCTTGGTAAATGTTGCTCTTCTTATTGATGGTTAACCTTTGAAGATATAGAAGCAAAGCATTATCCCCATATCATCCTATCCAACATCCCCCTCAATCAACAAGCTGAAGGACTTCAACGTGCAAAATGGCTGCGCAAAGTATTTCATTGTTCTGAAAAACTTAGCCAAGTTTCCGGCCAGTCTGAAAGAATGTGACATAGAGTCGCATTTATTTTGTTGTCTTGGGCACCACGGTTTGCGTAGCGGTGGGCGCGTCGCTGTTACAGTGTCAGCGACCCATGTTCGAATCGGGCGCTATCTTGTAAGGAGTTTGTACATTCTCCCCGTGACCTGTGTGGGTTTTGTCCCATGTCACAAAAATGTACAGGGTTGTAGGCTAATTGGGGCATTTGGACAGCACAGGCTCGTGGGCCGGAAGGGCCTGTTACCGTTCCACACGTGTAAATTTAAGTTGCCGTCTTCCAAATCACATCGCATTTCCCACAAAAGTTCAGAAATATAATTAGGCACCACCCTTTGTTGATCAGCAAGCTTGAATTTCTTTTAATAAAATAATGATACTCAAGAATTACTCAGAAAATTCTTTATATTTTTTTACACAGATAAAACCCAACATTGGGAAGCATATTAGTATTGTCAGTTGTGTATTCTTATTTTAAAACTGTGATTTAACAAAAGTGGGGGTACTGTACATGAATGACTGTGTTTATGGGGGTAACAGAGGAATCAGTGATGTGAATGGATTTACGTTAGGGTTTGGTGGGGAAATGCAAAATTGTAAAAGCATGAAGGGGATTGCATGCTGTATATTATTCCTGTCATTTTCAACTAGGATGTAATTTATTACAGAAATTCAAAGTCTATGTATTCACCAACAAGATGTTTAATAAGGAAAAAAATGTTTTAAAAATGGTAACGAAAAGAATTCAAGTCTTACTGACCAATTACCATTGTAGAGCACCCTCCAACCAGATGGCATTAACGTTGACTTCTTCAGTTTCCGTTAGCCCCTCTCAACCCACCCTCCCCCATCTCTTCCCTTCCCTTATCCCTCTGCCTTCCTTTCCTCCAGCTCTTCATTCACACCCCCACCCCCAGATCAATTCTCACCTTTCCTCTCCTGGCCTTCTATCCACCTGTTAATGTCCACCTATGGCCTCTTGGCTATTGGCCTGAGCTCCTCTACCTGCCCCTTCTTCCCTCTTTCCCCCCCCATTTTATTCGGACCCCCCGCCGGCTTTTTATTCACACCTTGAAGAAGGCCTCAGGCCTGAAACATTGGTTATACATCTTTACCTCCTATGGACACTGCGAGACTGGCTGAGCTCCTCCAGCGTTTCTGTTATTACTCCTTATACTGTTTTATTTAAATCTTATTTCACTTGCTGAAGAAATATGGCAGTTTCCCTCAATTGGTTTCCTCAAAATGCTGTCATGAAGCTGAAATAGCAGTCTCCGACACTCTCATTTCTGAGTCCACAGTAGATTCAAACCCTGCTGCAAGAATTGAGCATAACGTCATGGCAAACGCTGCTCTGGAGTATTAGGAGAGAGCTGCACCATCTTTCCAACGGGACATTTTGCCTTGTCCCATTAACCTCACTCCGCTGTTTACATAAAAATGCTGCGTGCAAGAAGCCCGCGTAACTGTTCCTCAAAGAGTTTAGCGGATGTGAGGGGTGCTTTCGGAGAAGTGGAGGTCTTTTCCGTACCCATAGAAATACTTCTTAGCAGATGAGTGCCTTGAGAGGGAGTATGGAATTCCTGAAAGCAATCTGCTAAAATGTTGATCAATGCTGCTGATGCGTTTTCTCCTAAATTAGCGAGCATGGCGAGAATCAAGTGAAATTTACGCTTCTTGTTATCTTCCACTCAGAGTTGCATTTCAACTATTTTCTTTCATTTTTGCATTTACCTTTCTTTCTCCCCCTGATTAATTCTATTTGCAAACTTCTTCAATAGCTTTCTAGTGAAATCACTGTCTGCATCAGAACTGAGGCACACAGACCAGGCGAACTTCAGGTTCAACCAGGAGTGTGCCGACATCAGCTGCAAAATGTCGGCAGCTCCAAAATATTAGCAGCTCCATAATTCAATACTCTTCGACAAGGGAAGGGGAGATATTGACTACGCTTCTGCTCTTGGTTGGAACCTCCTATGAAAGATTTCCCCCTTGTGGAAACTTCCTTGCAATGCTGCAAAAAGTCAAATCGCTTGCTGACACTCTTCAACCGACTTGTTCAAGGGAGTGGAGAATGCCCACCATTCTTTGATCTATAGGCCCGCGTGAGCTGAACGCTTGGGAAAGATGAGAAGCAGCTTGGAGGTAAACGATATACTTTCTGTTTATTGACTCTTTAATCTATAGGTCTTGTTCCATAGGATTTGGACGGTGATGTTAAGGATAATCAGCAGGTATGTTGTAAAATTTCAGGACCGTTTATACAGTCAGAATCAGTCTCTGCTCCAATTCAAATTTAAAACATGAAAACTAAAATTAATTCAGAAGAATGTAAAGGTTCTCCCTTGTTTAAAGCAAACTAATATCCTCCAGGGTAGAAATTCTGCTTTGGATGCTTGCAATGAATAAGCACTTTCTGCCTGTAATGTTTTTTGTTCTCCAATGGAACCCAATATCAGGAAGGGAATTCACCAGGGTGGCACAGTTAGCACAACGCTGTTACAGCGCCTGCGATCGGGACCGGGGTTCGAATCCCGCACTGTCTGTAAGGAGTTTGTACATTCTCCCTATGTCTGCGTGGGTTTTCCCCGGGAGCTCCGGTTTCCTCCCACCCTTCAAAATGTATCGGGGGTTGTAGGTCAATCGGGTGTAATTGGGCGGCACAGACCTGTGGACCTGTTACCTTGCTGTATGTCTAAATTTTAAAAATTAAGCTGTTGGGGACTCAATTATGCTTTTCCAATGCTACCATCTGGAGTTGAATTTCTAACCCAATGTTCTGTTAATATCCTGCAATATCATGCACAGACAAAAAGTAACCTTCCACTGTGACATTTCTTCTCTTGATGCAAAGCACCAGAGAAAGGTTTTATCAAAAGGTAACTGTTGCAAAATAAAAAAGCTTCAACAGTTTCCTGTCCGATAGACAACTGACTCTGAGCAAGAGCCGTTCAGATGTGAACGGCTGGATTCAGATGTGATTCGCAAAGAGCTAATTTAGGGGGGAACCAAGAAAGACCTGGGCAGTTTTACCAAAGAATGAAAACCTATTTCATTGTTAAAGGGATAATGTTTTAAAATTGCCCAGGTTTTAGCAAAGGTTGAATCCTACATGAAAAATATAGAAGGAAGGTATTTGCATGAGTACTGTACAATGGACAATATTAAATCACCAACATTTCACCACTCACCAGATAATCAGCCCCATTGAATGGAAATCTGGAGAGATATAGAATCAGCTGTCAATTTCCTGTCCACAAAAGTCAAATCTACTCTCAATATGTTGAAGAGAACACGAATGTACATTTTGCACAAATAACAATTGCCTTGCCTGTCTATGTCATTGTGTGGAATTATAAAGGCATTGGGAAATTGTGTTCCATCTTCTCTAATGCCAAGAGAGAGATTGTTCCCCCACAAGAGATTGATTAGATCGTCAGATTCCTGAAGGATCAGGTCTGAAGGTTCTGGGAATCCTTGAATTTAATGCAGCCGATCTTTCACGTTCTTAATCCTTAAAACTGGTGCCACTCCTTGTCCATAACCATCTTGCTGCATGAGAATTTTGATGTATTTGTGATTTTTTCCATTTATAATTTATTAACTGCCAAAGGCATGGTAGTTCAAAGAATTTTATTCTTTGTACAGTAAACAGTAAAAGTCCTAAACTCTGCACTGCTTGGGGATTGGGTCGGCCTGGATTTTCCGGATTCTCGGACGGTGCTTTTAAAATTCAAATTTTAAGAAGGAATAAAGAAGAGATGAGCAGGTAAATTTTGATCATTTATTCATTAGCAAATACAGTGTGTTTCATTTATCAAAAGCGAGCAGTTTTAAAGAAAAGTATAGTCAACACTTGACAAAAATGGAAACCCAGAAAATGATTTTTGCAAAATTTTACAGATTTATTTCACAAAAAAGCATGCTTGAAATTATGTTTAAAATGAATATTGTAAAAGAAAAAACCAGTGTACGAATGAATTTCTTTGTGATGCGATGACCTATATTAAGTGTGGTCGTTTGTTGCCGCTGTGCATCTGTGGCGGTCACGCACACAGAAGCTCGGTAAATTTCAAAAATTTGAGAGTCTGGATTCTCAGGTGGTCTGGAGTTTCATGGCATCCGGATTTTTGGACTTTTATTGTATCTATATATGGAAACATATCCACATACATCCTTTTCTCGTACATGATGGTTGAGCGATAAGAGAGGAAATAATTGTCATGCGGATAAAGCTCTTTAGAAATAGACCGGAGAAAGAAACATTTTCTATAAAAGCAGGAACATCTTCACTTTGCAAAGGGAATATGCTCTTCTAAATATCTCACACAATCTTTATATTTTCATCAGGGCCAAATGATAAAATTGGATGGTCTCTAAATGACATTGATGTCAGATATCTGGGAAATAAGAAAAAGGATAATGTTCTGGTTTTTCACCACGTAATTACAGCTCTGGGTTGAGTTTCACCCCCCAGCATAATTAAGACAGCTGATGAATTTGAAATGCTCATCAGAAGATAATTTAAGAGGGTTTACCTTGTTTTCTGGTTGTTTTAAATTCATAATTTTTACACTAGACCCTACTCTGCACATACATGAAACGTAATTTCTGTCTATGTCTATTAAAATAGGTGGCTAATCACTGCCTCTGTTCTACCGAGTCATTCAGAAGTCAGCTACAGTAACGAATGTCATAACTTGCCATGAAAGAGTCAGCCATTCACTTATCTCTGTCTCTCTCCATCAGGATCCAATCAAGGTAAACTTGATTTGGCTGTTCAGGTGGACAAGTTACCCTAGCCCATGGTGTCTCTGAACAGGTAATCAAGCATCCACAATATCCACAATCCTACATTTACTCAAGAAATTTGACCAGCTGTGAATGGTCAAGTTTATGTCATGTTAAAGTCTCTATGGGTCATGTGCAATGTCTTCCAGCAGAGGAAGGCTCTCTTTATTCAGAATCTCGGATTTGAAGAGTTAAGTTGGAAGGACTACACGAAGAGTCCTAGTTCTGCATAAACTGTTAAATTTGTGAGTTCTTTGAAAACCTAATAGTTCAGTTTGAAAAGTTGAGTTTTTTAATATCAGTGGTTGTACAGTGGGCTTGCAGCTTTGGGTATCAATGCTATCCTAGATGCCATTAAGGGAATTTCCATCACATTTCATTTAACGTCAAGGTGTAAAATGTAATAAAAGCGAAGTAAATGGGGAAAAGGCAGGTCGGTGGAGATGAGCCCATCATCAGATCAGCCATGATCACAGTGAATGGCGGAATAGGCTTGACGGGCCAGATGGCCGACTCCTGCTCCTATTTCTTGTGCTCTTAAACTCCACCGGGAGTGGGGAGGTGGGGGAGGGGGGGTCGGGGTCCAGAGGTCGAGGTCATTGAGAGGGAACCAGAAAAGTGTGGTGGGGCAAAGGCCAAAATGGTTTGGGGTCAAAGCAGTGGAGGACTCAGACTTATTGATAAGTGATTCTGTATTTAGGTTAAAGTGATGAAGTGAACTTGGGGATTTGAACAGCAGAACGGATGGATGGGGGAAGGGAGTCGGCGAAGATCTGGTGGTGGTTGTCGATAGAGGAATTAGCATCGGGAGAATGGGATTCTGAGGTACTGAAGCGGGTTTGGACGTAACGCTGGGTAGTCTAAGGGCATAGTTTTGATCTGAATGACTAAGGACAGGTGTTATACAGACCCCAATGAAGCCAAACTGGACATCCAATTTTCTTCAGGATGGCCAGAAGTCGGTTCAGATGTCGAAGTCACTGGCAGTGAAATGAAACCCACAGTGCAGGCTTGCACCTGGATCACGTTCACAATTTAACCAAGACTCTTAAATGCAGACTTTTTCCACTGAGGGTAGGTGAGATACAAGCTCTGGGTTAAAGGGGCAAAGTTCAGGGGGAGCTTTATCACACACAGAGAGCAGTGAGGATGTGGAATGAGCTGGAGTGGTGAATGCGGGCTCAATTTTAACATTGAAGAAGAATTTGGACAGGTCCATGGATGTGAGGGGGATGGAGGGCTATGGACTGGGGGCAGGTCAGTGGAACTAGGCAGAATCATAGTTTGGCTCAGACTAGAAGGTGTTTCTTTGGTGTTCTATGGCTCTTCTGTATTTCCATGCTGTAGCCAAAAGGTAGCAGGGGTTTTGAATATCCTTTCATAGTTGTTGCAGATCACCATAAAGGACGATGATGACAGGATCTTAACAAGATGACCAAAGCTTGTATTAATGTGTGGCTTCACCAACCTGATATTTTCTGACAATGTTTGAAAGCAAGCCTTGTAACAGAATCTGAATAAGTAACGATGTTTGTTTCGTGTCACTTTCAGAAGTCAACTGAGAGGACGTTCAGTTGGAATGCAGTGGAATTTATGAGTAGGATTGACTGTAGAGTTGTTGAATTAGAAGCCCTTGGGCCATTGGTTACAGAAATTATATAAAAAGAAAATTTAAGGTGTGTGGCGGTGGGGCAGCATGGTTAGCGCAACACTGTCACAGCACCAGTGACCTGGGTTTGAATCCTGCGCTGTCTGTAAGGAGTTTGTACATTCTCCTCGTGTCTGCGTGGGTTTTCTCCGGGGGCTCCGGTTTCCTCCCATTGTTCAAAACGTACCGAGGGTTTTAGGTTAATTGGGTGTAATTGGGCGGCACGGGCTCGTGGGCCAGAAGGGCCTGTTACCATGTTGTATGTTTACATTTAAAATCTAAATTTGGGGCAGCACGGTTAGTACTTCACTGCTACAGCACAAGTGATCGGGACCAGGGTTTGAATCCCGCACTGTCTGGAAGGAGTTTGTACGTTCTCCCTGTGCCTGCGTGGTTTTCCCCAGGGTGCTCTGGTTTCCTGCCACCCTTCCAAAGAAGCATACCAAGGGTTGAAGGTTAATTGGGGTATTTTGGTGGCACCGGGCTCATGGGCCGAAAGGACCTGTTACCATGCAGTGTGTCTAAATTTAAAATGTAAATTTAAAAAAGTTAAATTTAAAGACTGGGCGTAATTCTGCAAATCACAATCTTTTCTGGATCGTTGAAAGGAATGGTTAAGGAAGGCAAATGTTTAAATGTTGAAAGAAAAATGATACAAGGAAAAGAGCTGACTTGCCTGATTTTTTTTTCTGGAAATTTCCCACAGGGAGAAAGATTCTGTCTGAATCCATTTTTCTGCTCCAGGAAATGACAGAGATTATTTTGCAACTGGTGAGATGAGATAAAAAGACCAAAGACTAAGAAATTCCCTGGAGTTGAAGTGAGATACAGTTTACCCCAGAGTGCATTAGAAGAGGGGTGAGGAAGTTTTTGGGACACCAGCTTTGGTCATTAAAGATTCATTGGATGCTGAAAAGATTTAACAAGGATGGGAAGCAGAAGTAACTGTTTTAAAAAGCCAGACAATCTGTGGGTGTACAGTGGGCTTGCAACTTTCAGTATAAATACCATGAAATGCAGGGCATTTCCATCAAATTTAATTTCCAGCTGTAAAAGGCAATAAAAACAAACTAAACTCAACCAATTATTAGTCAGAAATAAAAGGAACAGCTGTCAAATTTGGGGGGGGGGGCGGGCGGTGCAGAGGTCGAGGTCATTGAGAGGGAACCAGAAAAGTGTGATGGTGCAAAGGGGTCAAAGCAGTGGAGGACTCAGACTTATTGATAAGTGATTCTGTATTTAGGTTAAAGTGATGAAGTAAACTTGGGAATTTGAACAGCAGAACGGATGGATGGGGGAAGGGAGTCGGCGAAGATCTGGTGGTGGTTGTCGATAGAGGAATTAGCATCGGGAGAATGGGATTCTGAGGTACTGAAGCGGGTTTGGACGTAACGCTGGGTAGTCTAAGGGCATAGTTTTGATCTGAATGACTAAGGACAGGTGTTATACAGACCCCAATGAAGCCAAACTGGACATCCAATTTTCTTCGGGCTGGCCAGAAGTCAGTTCAGGTGTTGATGTCACTGGCAGTGAAATCTGATCATCACTGAAATGAAACCCACAGTGCAGGCTTGCACCTGGATCACAAGTTAACAATTCAACCAAGACTCTTAAATGCAGACTTTTTCCACTGAGGGTAGGTGAGATACAAACTCTGGGTTAAGGGTGAAAGGGGCAAAGTTCAGGGGGAACTTTCTCCACACACAGAGAGCAGTGGGGGTGTGGAATGAGCTGGAGTAGTGAATGCGGGCTCAATTTTAACATTGAAGAAGAATTTGGACAGGTCCATGGATGTGAGGGGGATGGAGGGCTATGGACTTGGGGAAGGTCAGTGGGACTAGGGAGAATGATAATAGAATAATTAGGTTGGGAAGCAGAAGGAAATGTTTTTAAAAAGCCAGAGAACCACGAATCCATGACTGGAACTTAAAAAGGACGTGCAGTCATACCTCACTGTAAAATCACCATGCAGTTTGTCTTCCTTGAGAGATCCTTGCAGATTCTTTCAGTCTGTTAAAAACAAAATTGCAAGCTCCAAAACTAAATGTTATTTCAACTTCAAAGATTTTTTAAAAAATACCTCTGCCATATTGTCAAGTATGAAGCACAAATATATATCTAATATATATAGCACTATTTGTTCAAGAAACATCGTGAGATTAGTCAAAAAATCCCATTTAAAAGAAACAAATGCACAGGGCCTTCTATGAGACGCAGATGTTCGGCTGAGGGAAGTGCAGAATGGAGCACTGTGAAAGTTAGGGTTTAAAGAATAGCCTGTCCTATCCATATATGGGACGCGCTCACTCTGCAGATGACATTAAACTGGGACGTAAAGGGGGTAAAGGATGCAGTTCATGAAGTGCTCACATTTGTCAGGTGTGAGGCAGAAAATCAGAAATGACATTTCATGCAGTTGATCACAAAGCATCAAATGTTGAGAGTTTAATGTCATATACAGAAGTAGAGAAGCAATGATATTTTTACTTGCGGCAGCTACCTCGGTGTGGAAAGCAAATCAACGCACAATGAGTAAAAAATCAACGATGCACCACAAGGGAGAGAAAAAAAGGTGAATAGAAAGAAATAGAGCGATAAATCTTCACAGCTGTAGTAGTGCAAAAAAAAGTGCAGTTTCAATAGTTCTTTAGTCATTGTGAAGTTGTGTTCATTTTGTTCTTAATTTTTTTTGAGACATAACAGCACAGTCATGAGCCCAATTACACCCAATTGAGCTGCAACCTCCCCCCCCCCCCCCCCCCACACCCCCGGTATGTTTTAAACGGTAGGTGGAAATTGGAGAGAATGTTCAAACTCCTTACAGGCAGTGTGGGATTTGAACTTCTGTCCCGGTCACTGGCGCCGTGACAGCGTTGCGACAACTGTGTTGTTGACAGCGTGATGTGTGAAGGAAGTAGGAGTAGAGCAGGGAACTTGGAAAAGATTGTGGGCTTTTCATAATCTGGCCAGAACAGAATCAAAGTGCTCTGAGGTTATTCTAGAAGATGCACTGTTCAGATTCAAGTCATATCAGTTTGAAAGAAGTTTATACATTCTCCCTGTGTCTGGGTGGGTTTCCTCCCAGGTTAATTGGGTGTAATTGGGTGGCATGGGCCTGTGGGCCGAAAGGGACCATTAATGTGCTCTGTTTACATTTATATTTAAAGGGTGCCATGACTAGGGTTGCAGTCACCACAACATCATTACAGCGCCAGCGACCCGGGGTCCGAATCCAGTGTTGTCTTAAGGAGTTAGTACATTCTCCCTGTGTCTGCGTGGGTTTCCTCTTTAAAACTGAAAGAGTATGCAGTGAATAACAAGAATGCCTATTGTTAAAGAAGCTTTGTCCAGAAAAGGGTTAAGGGATGATGTGACTGAGTTGGTAAATGAATAAAAAGAATTGTACAAAAATATTTCAACTGGACATTGAGTCACTAATTGAACAAGCATCACGAATGTAAATTAGTGAACAGTGAATTTAAAATGGATCTTGGGAGAAAATTGTCACTCAATAATCTACCAAATAAGGTCATAGGCCAAATAAATAATGAGATGAGCAGATACTGGATGACCTGATGTGAAATGCTGGGTCGAGCTTTAATGGGCCAAAAACATTATTTTCTTTTATATCACCTTTTTTTTTGTTTGGATATTGGTAACCTGGCCTCACCCAGGATGATCACTGCATGAGGTACACCTGAGCAGTGGCCCTGAAGAGTCGGGACTGCCTTCACCTCATTTACCTTTGCAATCCAAACTTCAGGGTCATGCCCCCAGACTCAGCCAATCTGTCAGTAGCAGAGGGGTGAAACAAGAAAGTCTGCAAATGCTGCGATTGTAGTTAATGCTCAGAAGTGCTGGAGAAACTTGGTGGGTACCACAGCATCCATAGGAGGCAAAGATAAGGGGCAGCACGGTTGGCATGGTGATTAGCGCAACGCTGTTATATCATCAGCGATCAGGACCGGTGGTTCAAATCCCGTTCTGTCCGTGAGGAGTTTGTACGTTCTCCCCATGTTTGTGTGGGTTTTCCCTGGGGACTCTGGTTTCCTCCCACCATTCAAAACATATCTGGGATGTAGGTTAATGGGATGTAATTGGGTGGCACGGGCTAAGGGCTGAAACGCTCGTTATATATCTTTGCCTCCTATGGATGCTGTGGGACCTGCTGAGTTCCTATATTAACATCGGTAGCAATGCTCAGATAACCCATTCTATTAAATTATGATAATTAGTTATTCCTTGTAATAGTTTCTCATGAATAATATAAGGAATATAGGGTATGTTTCTGTGTGAATCTATTGGAGACTTCTACTCAATGCTTCTCTCAGGCAGCTCGCTTACTCTTTCTCGGCAAATGTGGGATTCGAGCTAAGATGGGGAGAAAAGCTTCATGCCTGTGTTTCTTTTGTCCCTCGTGTTATTTGATGTTATGGGGATCAGGGGTCAATCCATGCACCTAAGAGTGGCAGAGAGGATCACTGGAGTCTCCCTCCCCCAACACCCCCCCCCCCCCCCCCAACATCGATGTGGTGTACCAGGATTGTTGTCTGGAGAAAGTGCGCAAAAAAACCCTCTTCCACCTTGCACACAGCATCTTTCAGCTGTTCCCGTCGGAGAAGAGATCCAGGAGGATCAGAGCCAGCACCACCAGGCTGAGGAACAGCTTCTTCCCACAGGCAGTGAGAATGATGAACGACCAGAGGAACTGCTCACACTGAACATCTGAGACTCTCATATTCATGAAACAATGTTTATTTATTTGTATAGATAAGATACTTGCCCATGTATTGTGTGTCCGTATGTGTGTTATGTTTGGGTGTGTGTCTGTGTGTTTTGCACCGAGGACTGGAGAACGCTGTTTCGTCGGGTTGTACTTGTACAATCAGATGACAATAAACTTGAACTTGACAACATATGACATTGAGTCTGAATCCACATTTGAATGAAGGTTTTTCCATTAATTCAATTAGGTTCCAGTTAATCGTACTTTCAGGCAATGAGTTAGTGTTTCAAAGGTTTATAACATGCCTGCAGTGATTGAAACCTCTCAGGCTGGAGATGAGAAGTGTGGTCAGGCCTTAATCTGATGGGCTGTGCTGTTTCATGATGTAACGACTTCATTATCTGTGCTCTTCCTATCTTAAAGTCTCAAAGGGGTTTTGGATCATGAAAGATGGAAGCTCCAAAGAAACGTATGCAGGTGATCAAAAAAATGGCCGTTGTTTTAATTCGGTTTGTTTTTCACTGCGGTAATTTGTTGTTTTCTTTCTTATGATCATTTCACATTTATTTTCTTTCGGAAAGAATGATTCTGCCTGTCTTTCTTTATAATTGTAGTGAACACAGAAATGCAGGAGGAACTCAGCCGGTCTCGCAGCGTCTGTAGGATACGTCACCGATGTTTCAGGCCTGAACAAAAAGTAGGCAGGGGCCTGGATAAAGACTGAGAGAAAAGGGGGGTAGGAGGAGGAGTCCAGACTAACAGCCAAAAGTTGTTGTTAGATATGATAAGAGGAAAGGTAAAAATTGACTTTGACTCTGTGAAAGGAGACAGAGGGGAAGGGAAGAGAGAGAGAGAGAGAACTAGAGACAGGGGCGTGAAGTGGGGTGGGGGGGGGAATGGAAACTGAAGTCGCTCTTAATGCCATCTGGTTGGAGGGTGCCCAGATGGAAGATGAGATACTGCTCTTCCAGTATGCGGGTGGCTTCAGTCTGGCAGTGCCTGAGACCATGGACAGACATGCCGGTAAGGGAATGGGATGGGGGGTTGAAATGAGTGGCCACTGGGAGGTCCACACTGTTGCGGCAGACAGAGCGGAGGTGCTCAACAAAGCAATCTTCCCCGTCTCTCCGATGCAGAGGAGACCCCAACAGGAGCACCAGATGCAGTGGATGGCCCCTGCAGATTCTCAAGTGAAAGGTTGCTTCACTTGGAAGAAATCTCTATCACTGTTAATTGTCATTGGGAATCTGTTATAACCAAATTCTGTCTATTTCGAGGACCTTTGATCACTTAATTGGAGACAAGTGAACTTTCAGCACCAACCAACTTAAGGTCAATTTTCTTTACCATAACTTGTGGATTGTCTTAACCTATTTACTTTGCTTCCATTTCCTTTTTTCTTCCCTTTTTCCACCAGATATTTTGAGTTCTGTCTTCCTGGTCATCTTTTGCACAAGATGGTGGTAGTTGAAACTTTGTTCCTTCTCAGTTATGAGAGTGGCTTCAAACAATTGCATAACGACCAACAATGTTTGTGAATAACCAGCTTGATTTTTTTTTGTCTGAAGGAAATTAATCCCAGGTTAAATAAAATTGCAGTCTCAAGGGCAAAGGGAATCATGGTCATTAAAAATATATATAGCACTTATAAATGTCTTTAAATCCCAGTGCGAATTGAGGCCATTGTTATGGATGCTGCAGGGAGAAGTAAGTGGAGTCCTGGAGTCATCTTTTGCAAGTCGTGTGAGCCTTGTTAATTTGCATCTGGGCCAGAGAATCTCATACACCAACTGCTTCTAGTCAGTGACAAATCGGTCTTACAGGTCATGCCTTGGCACAAGTTTATAAATTAAGATGCAGAAATATCAAAGGGCATGGAAAATGCTGTATTGTCTTCCAACGGTTGCCAGATTAATGACTGTTTTTGGCAGCGTTGAGGTGAAATGGGTCAACAAAAGCAGTCAAAAACAGACATGTCGAAATGTAAAGTTGAGGGTAGTGTAAAGTTAGCTGCCAGTCAGTTGTCGCACTCTTTTATACTTGCGTTTGCCATTTTATGAGTTGGGGAAGGGGGTTGGAAATTAAATAATTGGTTGGTTTAAATAAAAAGTTTTCCAGCAGGCAGATTCTGTAATACTGCTTCTGGAAGTCATGCAAAATAATACGTTTCATCTTTTTTGGACAAAAGACCGAGGACAAGAAATTGGCCATTCAGCCCATTGAGTCTGCCTCACCATTCTTATCATGAACTGATCCATCCTTCCACTCAGCCCCACTCCCCTAATCCTTGATGCCCTGACTAATTAAATACCTGTCAATCTCTGCCTTAAATACACTTCCACAACCACCTGTGGCAACAAGTTCCACAGATTCGTGACCCTCTGACTAAAGAAATTTCTCTGCATTTCTGTTTTAAATTTACCCCCCTTTATCTTGAAGTTGTGCCCTCTTGTCCTACACTCCCCGACCATGGGAAGTATCCTTGCCACATCTACCCTGCCCAGGCCTTTCAACATTCAAAATACTTCTATGAGATTCCCCCCTCATCTCTGCACTCCCAACGAATTCAGTCCAAGAGACAACAATCGTTCCCCATATGCTAACCCTTTCATTCCTGGTTTCATTCAAGTAAATCTTCTCTGAACCCTCTCCAACCCCAGCACGTCTTCTCTCAAATATGGCGCCCAAAACTGTACCCAGTTCGCCAGGTGAGGTCTCACCTGTGCTTCATAGCCTCAACATCACATGTTGATTTGATCGAGGTATTTAAAATTATGAGGGGGATGGACAGAGTAAATGTAGGTCGGCTTTTTCCACTGAGGGGAGGTGAGATACAAACCTGAGGACATGGGTTAAGAATGAAAGGGGAAACTTTATGGGGAACATCAGGGGGGAACTTCTTCACAAAGAGTTGTGGGAGTGTGAAATGAGCTGCACAATTTTAACACTTAAGAAGAATTTGGACGGGTATATGGATGGGAGAGGTATGGAGGGTTATTGACTGGATGGGACTAGGCAAAAGAAATGGTTTGGCATAGACTAGAAGAGCTGAATGGGCCTGTTTTTGTGCTGTAGTGTTCTAGGGTATATACCACTTCATCTGTGAAACATGGCAGTGGGGGTGTTATGGCTTGGGCATGTATGTCTGCCACAGGCAGTAGCACAGTTATGTTCATTACTGATACAACTGCTGATGGTAGTAGCAAAATGAATTTCAAGGTGTATGGAAACATCTTATCTGGTCAAGTTCGAACAAATGCCTCCAAACTCATTGGATGGTGCTTCATCCAACAGTAATGGTTCTCAGCAGTTTTATTTCCACTCGCATGCCAGCTTAAGTAATCCCTTACTAACCACAGAGCACCTATGCCATTCTCTTCCATAGGTGCTCTGTGGTTTGTAAGGGATTACTTAAAGGTGGAATGTGAGTACGGAAAAAAGGTTAACCACTTGTCCTACAGCAAGACCATATCCCAAATGCACTGCTAAAGAAACAAAGGAATGCTTCCAAGCTAAAAACTGGGAAATTCTTGAATGGCCAAGTCAGTCACCCAATCTAAATCAAATTGAGCACGTCTTCCTTACGCTGAAGAGAAAAGCTCAGGGGAGAAGCCCCCAGAACAAGCCGGAGCTGAAGATGCTGCAGTAGAGGCCTGGCAGAGCATCACCAGAGATGCTCAGACCCATCTGCCTTCCTGCCTACCATGTATCCTTGGATGTTCAGCTCCCAATGACATCCATCCTTTGGCCACTCTCAGTAATGGCCACATTTTCGCACCCTCCAATCTGTACTGTACAGCATGATCAGCCACCTTGTTTCTAATGCTACGTGCATTTAAGTACAACACTGTTAGACCAATTTTTGAATGGACTGAGTCTCTGTCATCCTTCCGGCTGTGACATTGTCTTGTCACCTGCCTGTCATCCTTACTGCGCACTATCTTCGTTGGTTTCTCCTTCTTCACCCTCAGCCCCCTGACAAATTAGTTTAAACCCTCCTGAACAGCTATAGTAAGCCTGCCCGCTAGGATATTGGTCCCCTTTGGGTTCAGGTGTAACCCATCCTTTTTTATAGATCATACCTTCCCCAAAAGAGATCCCAGTGATCCAAGAATTCTATAGCCCACCCCCCCACCACCCCCACCACCGCACCAGTTTCTCAGCCATAATCTTGCTTTTTGCCCTCACTCGCACGTTGCACAGGCCAGTAATCCTGAGATTACCACCCCGGAGCTCCTGCTTCTCAGCTTCCTCCCTATTTCCCTGTATTCCCTCTTCAGGACCTCCTCAGTCATTGGTACCAACATGTACCAAGACATCTGACAGCTCGCTCTCTCTCTTCATAGTGTTCTGGACCCAATTTGAGGCATCCCATACCCTGGCACCAGGGAGGCAATGCACCATCTGGACGTCTTTATCGGGCTCACAGAATCTCCTGTCTGTTCTCCTCACAATGGAATTTCCCATCACTATTGCAAGCACTACTGCATCATTTTACCAACTGTTCTCAGTGTACATAAGGTTTAGTGTAGAACTGTCCCAAACCAACACACATACAGAAAAGGCCCCCACCCCTCCCCACTCACTGTCTCCCATTTCTCCTCTCTCTCCCCCTCCCCTCCCTTCCCCTTTCCTATCTCTCTTCCCCACCCCCCTTATTAGAAGCCATTCTAATAAGAGATCGAGTTGTCTGGGACAGAACTCGCTGGAATTTAGAAGATGAGAGGGGATCTTATAGAAACGTATCAAATTATTAAAGGCATAGATAATATAGAGGTAGGTCAGTTGTTCCCATCGGTGGGGGAGACCAGAACTAGAGGACATGGCCTCAAGATCCAGGGGAATAGATTTAGGATGGAGATGAGGAGGAACTGCTTTTCTCAGAGGGGGGTGAATCTGTGGAATTCGCTGCCCGTTGAAGCAGTGGAGGCGACCTCAGTAAATATATTTAAGACCAGGTTGGATAGATTTTTACATTGTAGGGGGATTAAGGGATAGGGGGAAAAGGCAGGTCGGTGGAGATGAGCCCATCATTAGATCAGCCATTATCTCAATGAATGGCAGAGCAGGCTCGACGGGCCGGATGGCCAACTCCTACTCCTGTTCCTTATGTTCTTGTGTTCATTCAACCCTTTGATTTAGGCTGCCTCTCAACACAACAATCCCATCAGTTCCACTCCGCTTGGTTATTTCCTTCCAACTTGTTCACATCTGCACCAATTTCCCCTTGCTTCATTTGCCACCTACCTATGCTAATGGATGATTTCCAGCATCCAATTAACCTACTGGTGGATCACCAAGATGTGGGAGGAGTCCTGATCGACCAGGGTGATACCCATGCAGTCTCGGGGAGAACATACTCACTCCACACAAAGCCCAGGGTGATAGAACTGCAAAGACAGTAACACAGTTACCCACCACGTCTGTTCAAGGCTCGCATTGTAGCCTGTTATCAGACGGGATCAGAGGTGCAATGATTCCGCTGCCTTCTGCAGACCCTTCGAAAAATGACCAACATAGAATGGGAAACAAAGTTTTAACAAGGCAAAGGGGATTTTACCAGGCTGAGATTTAATTCAAAATTTACAGGAAATATCTGTAACAGTATCTTTACCTCAGATACTGAAACAGTGAGAGATCATTTCCTGACGGGGTAATTTTTTTCTTTTACACAGAGGGTGTATGGAATGAGCTGCTGGAGGCTGGGGGGTGGGGGGTGGGGGTTTGAGGCAAGTAACTGTTGTAGTGCTTTAGAAACATTTGGACGGATACATGGATCGGATGGGGATAAGGGCCTCATCAACACCCTGTACAACTGTAACAAAAACTCCTTACTTTGAACTCCAGCCCTTTTGCAATAAGTGCCAGAATGCTGTGCACCTGAACTAGCTGTTGAATCTGTCTCATCACGTTTTGTGATTCATGGATCCCTCCGAACCTCACTCATTTGCTGTCAAATTTGATTGGCTGTCCCCTTGCGTTCATCACCCCCCCCCCCCCCCAACCCCACCAGTGCAATGTCAGGGCTGCATGTGATGACATTAGTACTCGTGCCTGGTGATACAACCACTGGACTGTGGTGACTGCCTGCGCCTGACTGCATTCCTGCCTGCCTACTGCAGGGGGCTACCCACTGTACCTGCAGGGAGGTAACCTGAGAGGCTGGCCCCGACTACTCCCTGCCAATCACAGGCCCCATTATAAAGGCTCAAGCCAGCCCTTGGGCAGGAGTCGAGCACATGGAGCCAGAATGGAGACTGAACCTGGTGTACAAGCTTTCAGCTAATTAAAGCCTGTAGTAAAGCCTGTGTAGTTTGAGCTTGTTTGATTGCACTGCAGCGTGTCACATCATGTCCAGATCCTTTTGGGACAATGTGCTTTTCCCAGAATATTTCCTGACGTGGGAGACCTAATAGCTGAAGATGTACAGATATTTTGAGGCAAATTATACTTGCAAGTTGTTTTTCTTCCCCCTGGATTATTTGCACATTTTTGTTTAGTTGTAACACAGTCACATTTAGCTGAGGTGAGAGGTAATATATGTCTCAGAGGTGCAATGATCAGGAGATGAGCGTGCCGCGATTTAAATTCTTCATTTTTGTTTAGAGATACAGCATGGTTTCAGGCCCTTGTGGCCGGTCCATGAACCCGCACCTCCCAAATACACAGCTGTGTGACCAATTAACCTGCTAACCCCCGTACGTCTTTGGAACATAGGAGGAAACCCACTCAGGTCACGGAGAAGGCGTACAAACTCCTTACAGGCAGTGCCAGATTCGAACCCAAGTTGCTGGTGCTGGAGCAGTGTTGCACTGACTGCTGTGCTAACAGGAAGTACCTTTAAATTCACATTTAAGGAGGAATAAAGCTGCACTGGTGGGTGGGACACTTGCAGCTTCTCCCGCATCTGCTGCCCTGCTGGTGGGTGGGACACTTGCACCTTCCACTGCATCTGCTTGATGCTTCTTTTGTTTTCTTTAAATACTTTTGTATATTACCTTGTTAACAACTTTGTAATGTCTTTGTGATAAGATTATACTGCACCATGTGCGCATGCGTGACATCTTGAAAACTGAAGCTATGGTTCTGTTCCACAAATTGAATAAACGTTTCCATGGACATATTGTAGACTTTCTGATGTCGTATATTTCCATTGGAACAGTATTGCATTCTAGTTTCTGAATTATTTCATGTTTATCACTCACTTTCAACGTGTTCTTCTTTCTCTTCCCAATGCAAAGTTGATCTACGTTAGGATCCAGTGTTATGGGTTTGTGAATACATCTGTTATATACTATATGGTTGCCGCTGTGCATCCGTGGCACTTATGCATATAAAAGCTGGCTAAACGTTAAACATTTGAGAGTTTTTTTTTAAAAGTTTGGATTCTCAGGTGGGTCCGGATTTCTGGCCTTCTACTGTACCAGGTCGAAGAGAGGATGTACTTCAGCTTTCCTGAACAAAGTGGGCAGCAGATTTCGAATGGGCAGGTGGTAGAATATTGAATTTGAACCTGCTTATTCTGTTAAGTTTTCCAATTCCAATTGCCCCATGTTGAATGTGCCACTATAAAATCCCTAGATTCTACCACGAGTCTACCTCTCTTGACCTGCACAAAAGAGGGAATATTGACCTCTGCTGTGTAAAGATTAGTTTATGAGCATGCCTTAACAATGACTGGGAAGTTTTAGTAAAAACACGGCACTGGATAAACTCAACAGGTCGAACAGTGGATTTTAATGTAGCAAAGATAAAGGTACATCACCGACGTTTCGGGTTTGAACCATTCATCAAGGTGTGGACAAAATGTCGGCAGGTGTCCGAACAAAATGGTGGGGGGCGGGGCAGTGGGAGGAGCACGGTCCCACAGGACAGGAGGTAATAAGTAGATAAGGGAGGGGGCACAGCAGTAAACAGAGGGAGAGGGTTGGCCCTGTGAATGGAGAGCGAAGGGGGTGGAGAGCTGGAGGAATGGAGACAGAGGGATGGGCAAGGGAGGGAGAACGTGGAGTGGGCCAGCAGAAACTGGAGAAGTCGACGTTAATGTCATCCGGTTGGAGAGGGCCCAGATGGAAAATCGGGTATTGTTCCTCCAATTTATGGGTGGCCTTGGTTTGACCATACACGAGGGCCTAGACAGACACGTCAGCATGGGAGTCGGGCACAGAATTGAAATGGTCGACCACTGGGAAATCCTGGACATTGATGTGGCCATCAGCGAAGCGATATCTCCCAGTCTGCATCCAGTCTCTCCGATGTAGAGGAGGCCACAATGAGAGCATCAGATGCAGTAGATCACTTCCACAGAATCACAAGTGAAGTGTCGCCTCACTTGGAAGGACTGTTTAGGGCCTCGACTGCATTTCACTTTTGGTTTGTACTTGCAGGATTGTAATGCACATCGAAAGAACCAAAGACTTGTTGATTGAAACCAAGGCTTTTATTAACTAAAAGACTGGAGCATATCACAAGTAGGTCGACCAGTCCAGAATGACCTAGTCTGGCTAGGAGCAATCCTTTAAGACCTGCCAGTAGGTGTGGCTACACTCTCAACCAATCACAGTCATCCTACACTACAATCTGTACATATACACATTGGTGATAGAATCTGTACTATCACAAGGACATTATATAAGCCATTGACCCTTGCAGGTGGCTGTTGGAATGCGTGGAAAAATATGGGGGAAAGGGTGAAGGAAAGAGGATCTGAATCTAGTAAAAGCTGACTGTTAACTAGAATCAGAGGACTGGCTGTTCACAGAAAGCAACACTATTCCAGCTCCACTGGACAGCGTGAATTGAAGGAAGAACCCATTCCTTTTCAAAGTGAGGTCATTGGATGTTGGGGTTATTTTTAGAATGTAAAGTGATATCTGCATAGAATAACAGGCCAAGGATGGGAAAAAGAGATGATTCCGAGGAGGAGATCTTAATCCTGAAGCAAACTTCATTTTGAGTCATCTCTGTATTTGGACAGTGCTAGTTATACATTAATGATTGTTTTGGTCGACTTTGTGCTATAATGAGACCACGAGATGACGATTCTGAGAAGAGGAATGATTCTCAACCTTTTTTTCTCCCCACTCCCATACCACCTTCAGTCATCCCTTCGAACGACAGCTGTGTATCCTAGGATATATCATCCTATAATCATCGGATGGCAGAGTTTCTCTGAGGTTCTTGTAAGGGATGACTGAAGGTGCTAAGTGAGTGGATTAAAACAGGTTGAGAAAATATACACTGTCAAGAGCGATGGGGGAGGGAAATGGGATATCCATCAAGCAAATCGAGGGTGTAGAAATTGCATAATTAGCCACCTCTACTCAGATGACTGTAAGACACGACTGTTTTCTGAAAAAAATTGCTCTGAAAGCAGGAAGTGTCCAATTAATTGCTGAATAAAATATAATTGCTGTCATCAAGATAGGTTGGTGTCAGATTATTATGGGCACTAAAGAGTTAATTGGCACAGAGCCTACACCATATGGCAAACTTAATTAAAAACACATGGCACCAATGGGTCTTCACCGTCACTTTCTTTTTCCCCCAAATACATTTATTGAGCTTCAAAACAATTTCATTCACATGATCCCAATGGCTCTCGACCTTCTTTTAAACCACTCTCATACCACCTTAAGTAATCCCTTACCACAGAGCATTGGGATGGCATCCTATGTCACAGGAGCTCTGTGGTTAGGAAGGGATTATTTAAGGTGGTGTGTGAGTGGGGGAATAAAAGGTCGAGATTTTTTGTTGACAGAAAAACTAATAAACATAGGTGTGGATATTCACGTACACCCACAGATGCAGATCCATACCCAGCACTCCCTGACCACCTTGGCACCTTTGCTGACAGTCCTATTGGTATATTACCGATTATACTAATGCGTGCATTGCACAGTAAGACATTTACTCCATAAGCACTTGTAATTCAGAGAAATAACGCATTATTTACCATGAGTATTTGATTTCCTCCAGTTTAATAAAGAAACTGAAGTCCGAAATCCATTGTGTAGGGGAGGGACCCCTGTCAGACTTCCAGTGCAACAAGATGAGATGCCTAGCTGGAAGTGATCTAAATGCTACCAAGTCTTCCTGAGCACCTAGGGAGTTATCAGAGACTCCAAATATTGCTGTCAATGGGCAGGGTTGCAAATTAACTTTAAATGTTTTAGATCAGCGGTTCTCAACCTTTGTCTTTCCACATACCACCTTAAGTATTCCCTATGCCATCGGTGCTCTGTGGTCAGTAAGGGATTGCTTAAGATGGGATGTGGGTGGAAGGGAAAAAGTTTGAGAACCACTGTTTTAATCGTCCCTCATTGACTCGTTATGTGCACGGTTTCGGAACTCTGAAGGAAATGGGCCAATGACAATTCTTCTCAAGCAAAACATTTCAGTAACAATTGGGTCTAGAGCAGTGATTTTCAACTTTCCCTTCCCACCCACAGACCACCTTAAGCAATCCCTTACTAATCATAGGGGTTACTTAAGGTGGTGTGTGAGTGGGAAGAAAAGCCACTGTTTTAGGTAAAGTGCGAAAGACTCTGCTCCAGAACCCTTGTATTTTGGGGCACTGATAAAACATATGACTTGGGTGGCAAGGGGAGACATTTATTCTCTCCTTCACCATTACTATTTAAAGAACTCGTGCAGTTCCTGGTGTTGGTGTATCAATTCAACCTCCTTGTTAATGTCTTCTGTGGGTTTCATCTCTCTGGAAAATCTCATATCGTTGAAGGTCACCGTCGGAGAGCAGCAGCGATCATCAACCACCCAACGTGTGCTCTGTTCTCGCTGCTGCCATCAGGAAAGAGGTCTAGGTGCCACAAGACTCACCCCACCAGGTTCAGGAACAGCTGCTCCCCCTCCACCATCAGACTCCTCAACAAACTCAATCAGGGACTCATTTAAGGGCTCTCACTCATGCACATTAGTTATTATTAAATGTTTATTTTCTGTATTGCACTGTCAGTTTGTTTACATTTCTCTCTTTTACATACATGTCCTTTCTTGAGTAAAGTTTGCAGTTACTGATAAGGAAAAATTCTGCCTGGCCCACAGGGAAAAGAATCTCAGGTTTGTATGTGATGTCATGTGTGTCCTCTGACGATAAATCCAAACTTTGAGCTTTGGAGCAGGATTTTCCTAGTATTTCCATTCTTAATGGCTGCATCGAAAAAAAATTAAAAATCAGTATTCACCCCGAACAATAATGCCAGATGGAGAATGGTCAAGGAATGAAGCATGTACTCTGATAAACAATGGGCTGTCCAAAAGTTTCACTTGGATTTTGATGTTCATTTGTCACAAAATACTTCGTACAGTGAGAAAGGTTCTTCCGCTGGCATCAATAGGGAGGGTGCGGACCGCGCCAGGATGACACCAAAATGAATGTCTATAAAATTTTTGTGCAGAAATTTATTATTTTTTTACTAAAAATATTCCTGTAGTTAGTTCTAACAACAAAAACATATTTTGTAAACCCAGCTTACATGAATCAATATCCCTACAAGGCTAAAACCCGATGCTCATTTATTTTTTGAACCCTCTAATGTGCTCCGGTCAGAGCTGTTGTTATCACCCAATGACAATGACCCTTCGAATCATGTGGTTCCGTTTGCACCAGCAAACACTGTTGTTTACGTTGCTGCTGTGTGTATGATATTGTAATTTAAAGGTGTAATTTTAACATTGCTGGTTGTTTATATCACTACTATTGCCGTAATATTCCATTAGTACAAAAAACATTACCAAGGATTCTGTATGGTCTGGTATGGGAGGAGGTGTGTGGGAGGGGGTTGATACCATGAGTTACTGCACTGGGTGATGGGACCACTGAGATCTTCTGTGAGCAGATTAGCATGTTATCTCCAATATTCATGCAACCATGTGCACTGCACAATTTCCAAGTAGAAGATTACAATGAAAATGAATCTGTTATGGGGTTCATTCAGGAGCCTGATGGCTGAGGGAAAGAAACTGCCTTTAAGCTTAGTGGTGCATGCTTTTGCACACTGGCCTTCGACACTGCATGGAGTCAAAAGGCTGGGAGCTATTGGAAGAGCATTCATGTAGAAAAGAGTGCAGAGGATGTTGCTGGGACTTGACGGCTTGAATTATGGGGAGTGACTGGATAGGTTTATTCCCTAGAGTGGAGGACACTGGTCGGGGCTGGGGGATCTTATAGCAGTACATAAAATCATGAGGGGCATGGAAAGAATGAATGCTCTGTCTTTTTCCCAAGTAGATTATTCTAAAACTAGTGGGCAGAGGTTTAAAGAGAGTGGGAAGAGATTTCAGAGGGGCCCCTTTTTCACTCTGAGGGTGGTCTGTATCTGGAATGAGCTGCCAGGGGGAATGATAAATGTGAGTATGATTTTAACATTCAAAGGACATATTTGTGGAGAGGAAGTGTTATATAATCATATAACAATTACAGCATGGAAACAGGCCATCACGGTTGTAAAGGATATGGACCCAATGCAGGCAAATAGGACAAACCCAGAATGGCAACTTGGTCATCATAGTTGGGCCAAAGGGCCTGTTCAGTGCTGAAGGATTCTTCAGTCTTCTTCCAATGGCCTCTGCAGCTCCACAAGAAGCTCTGACACATTTCAGAGTTGGATTCCAAGCCAACGTGGCAAGCCTGTTGGCGGGTTGAACTTGGCACCATCAAGTCGGTGAAAATAAATAAAAAAAACTGCAGGCACTGGAAATCTGAAATAAAAGCAAAAGATGCTGGAAATACTCTGAGCAAGGATCTTCAACCTGAAACAATGGCGGTCTCTCTCCCAACAGATGCTGCCTGGCCTCCTGAGTGTTTCCAACACTTTCCATTTTTCATCAGGTGGGTGTCAGTCAACCCTCTTTGGGTATTTAATCTGTCAAAACGTGAGTTCTCTGCAGAGTATGAATAGGATCTGAACCCAATGCACACACGCATGGTTCCTTGAAAATAAAACCAACTCCACGTTCAAAACACTCCACAAGTCAAGTATCCATGGAGAAGGATTCTTTTAATGTAGACATACAGCACGGTAACAGGCTGTTTCGGCCCATGAGCCCGTGCCACCCAGTTACACCAAACTAACCTGCACCCCCAGCACATTTTGAACAGTGGGAGGAAACCAGAGTGTGGTAAGCCACTGTCTACAGATCAGCTCACCTGCACCTACTTGCCTTTTCCCCAGATCCCTTAATTCCCCTACTATGTAAAAATATATCCAACCTTGTCTTAAATATATTTACTGAGGTCACCTCCAATGGGCAGTGAATTCCACAGATGCCCCACCATCTGGGAAGAGCAGTTCCTCATCTCCATCCTAAATCTACTACCCAGGATCTTGTGGCTATTGTCCCCTAGTTCTTGTCTCCCCCACCAATGGGAACAACTTACTTGCCTCTATCTGATCTACGCCTTACACAATTTGATATATTTCTATAAGATCCCCTCTCATTCTTCTAAATTTCATTGAGTCCAGCCGACTCAATTGATAGGTCATTTGATTGACGGCTTAATTGGGGAAAGGGTGGGTAAAGAGAAAAGGAATAAAACCCTCTCACCCGCCCCCTCTCTTTCCGACGAAGGCACACAGCTAACTGACAGATACAAGTCTTTTGCAATGATCTAGTCGTGCGTCAACACTGAACCACACTGCCACGGTAATGCTGCGGTCGACACTCCAGTATTCTTTCTGCATGGTAAAAATAACTTCTTTGTGTCTTTAGCTCTTGTTCTGCAGGTGTAAACCTGGTGTTAGAGAGGCAAAGGCCTGCTGAAAAATGAAACCAGTTCTTTTTAAATTTGTTTTCTCCCAAGCCTGGTATCCTGTAAAACAATTTAACTCAAAGCCTGCTCCTTTCTCCGGGGGAATGCAAACTGCAAACATCATCGCAGGAGCACCCTCTACAACTCCGCCCATGGATTCCAGAAACAGCTATCAAAAAGGAAAATGCCACTGAGACGGGCATAACCTTAGAGAGGTGTTCACAATCCTGAATTGATTGCAAGCGACAGCCACACACACACACACACACACACACACACACACACACACACACGCACACACACACACACACACACACACACACACACACACACACACACAGTTAACTTTAAACTTGGGGTGGTGACTGAGGATTATGTGTGTAATGAGATGGGGAAAGCGGGGGAGATCATTCACACCCTCGCAGAGACTGCACTGCAGATAGATTAATGCAGAGCATATCTTTGACTCAGCTCAATGGAGCACGTTCAGCCAAAATCTCAATGTTATTGTTGTTTACTTCGGGGTGGGGCAGGACAGGGCTGTAGGTGGAAAGGTGCAGTGGCAGGACGGGACCATCGAGAACATCTACGGGGAACGCTGTCGTCGGAGAGCAGCAGCAATCATCAAGGATCCACACCGCCCAGCGCATGCTCTGTTCTCGCTGCTGCCTTCAGGAAAGAGGTCTCAGTGCCACAAGGCTCGCTCCACCAGGTTCAGGAACAGCTGCTCCCCCTCCACCATCAGACTCCTCAATGACAAACACCGTCAGGGATTCATTTAAGGACTCGTACTTGTGCACTTTGTTAATTTTTTTCCTCTCTGTAATGCACAGTCTGTGTGCAGGTGTATGTTGAGTACAGTTTTTTTTCCACTACCAATAAGTGGTAATTCTGTCTCGCCTACAGGAAAAGAATCTCCTGTGGTCATGTATGTCCTGTGAAAAAAGCTCTGAAATCTGGCAGCAAGCAGGTGAATGGGGAAGAGGTGCAATGATACAGAGAGCTATTGCCCCCTATTTAAGGAAAGCCATGCGTTGTCAGCGTGCGGTCAGAAGCTGTGCAATTGAAGCAAATGGCTGGAGAAACTCAGCAGGTCATGCAACATGAACAAAAAGTAAAAGGCAGTGGACAGTTGGGGGCCTGAACCCTTCCACAGGAGTGGGAAAGAACAAACAGCCGCCCAAATACTGAGGTTGGGATGAGTGGAAGACAGGGCAGCAGGCGATGCCGGTGGTGGGGGGGTGAGGGCAGAGAAGAGATAGAAGCCGAGAAGTAACAATGGGAAGGGAGCAGAGGGCTGAGAAAGAGAGCTCTGAGCTTCTCTAGCACTTATGTGGACTGCATCTGGGTGACACGTTTAGCGTAGGGTCAGCACAATGTCTTAACAGTGCAGGCAAGTGAGACTGGGGTTCAAATCCCGCCCTGTCTGTAAAGAGTCTGTACGTTCTCCCTGTGTCTGCGTGGGTTTTCCCCAGGGGCTCCGTTGTCCTCCCACCGTTTGAAACGTATAGGTGGGGGTGGGGGGGATGTTGTTTAATTGAGTGTAATTGGGCGGCACGGGCTGGTGGGCCGGAAAGCCCTGTACACACGTCTAAATATCTAAAATTGCTGGCATCTGCAGATTATTTGTTCTCCAGCATTTAGTGAACAGGCTGAGAAAATGCAAGGTAAAAAAAATCAAACGTGTGGGAGAGGAGAGATCTTGCGTATTGGAGAGTCAGATGTGATGCCCGATTAGCAGGGGAGGAGACAAAGCTCCTGTCAATCCTGGATGAGTCGATGTCAACTATGAGGTGTGAATATATCTCATCCATAAAAGGAACTTGATAGCAAACTTCCTTGGTTGTTGCCACTATTTATAACTCCTATTTTAAGCTTAATCTCCTTCCTCTGCTTTTCCCGCAGCAACAATATGGGATGGCCATTTTTTTTCCCCAATTGTCCACTTTCCTCTTTCTCAGCTTAGCATTAGTGTAGCGGTTGGTGCAACACAATTACAGCGCTGGCGACCTGTGTTCAAATCCGCCGCTGTCTGTACAGAGCTTGTCCATTCTCGCCGTGTCTGCGAAGGTTTCCTCTGGGGCTCCTATTTCCTCCCACCCTTCAAAGCAGACTGGGGGCTTGTAAGTCAATTATGTGTCGATTGGGCAGCACAGGGTTCATGGGCCGGAATGCCTAACATTTTTTTAAATGCAAAATGCCTTTTGCGTCCACTTGAGGACATGTTCCAAGTGCCTGCGTTGCAATAAAAGAGTGTCCTGAACAAAATCAGCAGGTTACGCAGCAAGGGGATATTACCAACTTTTCGGGCCTGAGCCCCTTGTCAAGGTGTGAGCAAAAAGCAGGCAGGCACTTGGATAAAAAAAGTGCAGGGGTATAGAGGAGGCAGGAAGCGGCAAGAGGAGGAGAGTCAAGGATCCACACCACCCAGCACACACTCTGTTCTGGCTGCTGCCATCAGGAAAGAAGTCCTCAGTTATTAGTGCAGTCTTTGACGTTGGCCCTATTATCATTAGAGACAGAGGGAGGGAAAGGCCTCCAGTTTCCCAGTTCCTTCCCTTCCCTCTCCATTCTGAGAGCTGCCTTGACCAAAGGCCCGGGCTGGAAACATTGGTCACCCTTTGCATCCTATAAATCCTGCTGAGTTTCTCCAGCACGTTTGGGTGTTGCACTTGTTGTAACTGATGAGAACACATCTTAAAGGTTGTGCCCAGTTTTTGTTCCCTTATTTAAGAAAGGGCATGCTTCATTTTGAGATGGTACAGCAAAGGTTCACTTGGATGGTTCCTGGAATGAAGGGCTTGTCCTTTGGAAAATTATTGTGTCTGTGGTCATTGGGCCTTAGAAGAATAAGAGGTGTCCTTGTTGAAAGACAGTGTATCCTGAGAGGATGATCTCCCAGGGAGGGTGTTTGGAGTGCAGTGCAGCTTTAGTATAAAGGGGTTTTCCACTTAGGATGGAAGTGAGGGATAGCTTTTCCTGTAGAGACGGGTGAATTTTTGGAATGTTTCATCCCAGGGAACAACGGTATCCTTGAGGCTGAGATCGATGTTTGGTACAAAGGTCACAGGGAACAGGTTTCAGATTTATTGTCAGAGGACATACACGACATCACATACAACCCTAAGATTCTTTTCCCTGTGGCAGAATTACCACTTATTGGGAGTGCAAAAAAAAGTCAAGTAAACTTTATTGTCTTCTGATTGTACAAGTACAACCCAATGAAACTGTTCTCCAGTCCTCAGTACACAACACGCAGACACATAGCCAGATATGACACCCATACAGACACACAGTACATATGCAGGACAAGTATTCATATATATAAATAAATATTGTTTCATTAATATGAGAGGCTCGGAGGGTCAGTGTGAGCATTTCCTTTGGTCATTCACATTCTCACTGCCCGTGGGGAGAAGCTGTTCCTCAGCGTGGTGGTGCTGGCTCTGATCCTCCTGGATCTCTTCCCCCCCACGGGAGCAGCTGAGAGATGCTGTGCGCAGGGTGGAAGGGGTCCTCAATGATTTTGCACACCCTCTTCAGACTACAATCCCAGTAGAACAGGTCGATGGGTATGGGGGGGAGGGAGATTGTCTCTGCCACTCCTATGGTCTGTAAAAACTGTACACAAAGAAACAAATAAAGAACTGGAAACAGATAACACATGTAAAAAACTGACTGTGCAAAATAGAGAAAAAATGTGTCCAATACGAGTCCTTAAATGAGTCCCTGAATGAGTTTGTTGTTGAAGAGTCTGATGGTGGAGGGGGAGCAGCTGTTCTTGAACCTGGTGGGGTGAGTCTTGTGGCACCGAGACCTCTTTCCTGGTGGCAGCAGCGAGAACAGAGCGTGTGCTGGGTGGTGTGGATCCTTGATGATTGCTGCTGCTCTCCGATGGCAGCATTCCCATAGATGTTCTCTATGGTGGGGAGGGTTTCGCCTGTGATGTCCTGGGCTGCGTCCACTACCTTTTGCAGGGCTTTACACTCAGGTGTATTGGTGTCCCCATACCAGACTGTGATGGAGCCGGTCAGCACACTTTCCAATATCTTGTCAGGCAGGACAATGGAGCTGAGGTCAAGTTCAGATCAGACATGGGCTTGTAGGTTGGTGGAGACTGAACGAGCGACCCCTGCTCCACATAAAAACACAGAAATTCTGGACGAACTCAGCACAACACTCACGATGTGTTCTCACCAGTTCCAACCAATATACAAACGTGCTGGAGAAACTCAACAGGTCCCGCAGCATCTATAGGAAGTAAAGAGTGACCAACGTTTCAGGTCCAGGCTATTGGTCAAGTTAGCTCTCTGAATGGAGAGGGAACAGTGGCGTTACTAGGGTTGGTGTCACTCAGTGCAGTGACACATGGTATCACCCCCACCCCATACCAGAGTATCCAGAACCCTTAGTAATGATTTTTGTACTAATGTTCCTGTAGATCATTGAATGTAATGGCAATAGTAGTGAGATTAAAAAATAGCAAAATTAAAATTTCACCTTTAAATAACAATATCATACGACTTCATTCACAAGAAAGTTATTAATCTCGGTTCACAAATACTGATTTCCACAATATTGTAGCTATAACACCAGAAAATCTGACAAAAGCAGCAACAAAAACAACAGCGCTTGCTGGTGCAGACAGAATCCCGTGATTCGAAGCTTCGTCGTCACTGGGTGATAACGACAGCTCTTACCGGAGCACATTAGAGGGTTCAAACAGTAAATGAGCTTCGGGTTTTAGCCTCGTTGGGATATCGATACATGTCAGCTGGGCTTACAAAAAATGTTTTTGTTGTGAGAACTAACTACAGGGATATTTTTATTAAAAAATAAACAATTTCATCTGAAACACTGCACAAAAATTTTCTCGACAGTCATTTTGGTGTCACCCCCTTCTGATGGTGTCACCCGGTGTGGTCTGCCCCCCCCCCCCCACCAGTGATGCTATAGGGAAGGGAAGGGGGTGGGAAGCCGGAGGCATCCATGTTTTAACATGGAAGGGAAGAGGGTGGGGATCCATGTTTTTAATCTTTACATCTGCCTTACAGTCTCAATAGGAGGTAATGATATATGTCCGACGTTCCGAGTCTGAGCACCTATTTCCTTTGTTCCAAGTCGATCAAATAGAAATGTTTAAAAGAGAACTGAATGAAGGGACCAATCTATGCAGGGATGTGAGCAGAGGACCAGTCTGAAAGGTCATTTCCCAAGAATATTTCTGTGCTGTTAAGATTTAAAAAGTAGAGCATGGTTATTTAAGTGGTTGGCCTTCCAGCAGCAGCAATCAGGACCCAGGTTCGAATCCCACGCTGTCTGTCAGGAGATTGCATGTTCTCCTCATGTCTGCATGGGTTTTCCCCAGGGGCTCCGGTTTCCTCCCACTGTTCAAGACATACCGGGGGGATTGTAGGTAATTGGGTGGCATGAGCATGTGGACGAAAGGGCAAGTTACTGTGCTATATGTCTAAATTTAAAAAATTAAATTAAAAAATATATTTAAATTCCTTTCTCTTGTGAAACTATAAACCTATGTGAACACCGACCAGCTAAATGATGCTGCTAACTGCATACAATGTTGCTGTTCGTGGCAATTAAACAAAACGGACTCTTCAAGTGGCTTGGTGGTGTGAGAGCAGGTGGGGAAGTTCTTTGGTCAGCTGCTTTAGGTGTTCAGTTCTTGCACTTCCTCAATTTTCAACATTGTGAAATGCTGTGCTTGTTCAAATGCTTCTCAAGTCCCTTAATCAAGCAAACCACCTGCAGGTCATGTGATGAGTCTGACACCTTTCCAAGTGATGACTCAGTTTTGCACAGGAAAGAGGAGCAAGCCATTTGGCCCCTTGCACATCTCCTAGCTTTCTGTTAGAATGCACAAACGCTGGAGGAACTCAGCCGGTCTCGCAGCATCCATAGGAGGAGGTAAATAGAAATCACCGACTTCTCGGGCCCAAAACGCCAGTTATATATCTTTACCTCCTGTGGACACTGCGAGACTGGCCGAGTTCCACCAGCGTTTCTGTCTTTTTACTGAAATCACAGCATCTGCAGACTTTGGTGTTTCACTAGCTTTCAGAATAAAAGGGGGTCAATTTAAAACACAGATGTGGAAAAATTTATTTCAATGGAGTGTTGTGAGTCTGTGGAACTTGTGGCCACAGGCAGCTGTGGAAGTGAGGTCGTTGGGTGTATTTAAGGCAGAGATTGACAGGTATTTGATTAGTCGGGGCATGAAGGGTGACAGGGAGGAGGCCAGGGAGTGGGGCTGGTGGGAGGATGGATAGGCTCATGATTTATTCGCGGGGCAGTCTTGTGATCTCCCTGACCCCCCCCCCCCCCCCAACCCCCCACAATTCACGTAACCTACCAGGATTGTTGTTTGAAGAGAATGCAAAATCATTGAGAACCCCTTCCATCCTGCACACCGCATCTTTCCCAATCTCAGTGCCCATGGGAAGAAGCTGTTCCTCAGACTGGTGGTGCTGGCTCTGATACTCCTGGATCTCTTCCACAACAGGAACAGCTGAAAGATGCTGGGTGGGGGGGGGTGGAAGGGGTCCTCAGTGATTTTGCATGCCCTCTTCAGACAACAATCCCAGTAAATCACATTGATGGGGTGGTGGGGGTGGGGGGGGGGGGGAAGAATCCATTGATCCTCTCTGCCACTCTTATGACCCTGTGAATCGACCTCCGATCCATTTCTCTGCAGCAACCGTCCCACTCTGTGATGCTGCCGGCCAGGACAATCTCGATAGAGCTCCTGTTGACATGATGGTGTCCGGTTGCCTTGCCAAGTTCACTCAGCATGTACCCCTGCAACTGCAGGAAGTGCCACTCTTAAGCACACACCTCCCCCTTCACCACCATTCGGGGCTCCAAACAGTCCTTCCAAGTGGGAAGAACACTTTGCAGGGTTTGTCGACTGCATCCGGTGCTCCCGCTATGGTCTCCTTTACATCGGAGAGACTGGACGCAGGCTGGAAGATTGCTTTATTAAACACCCTGGCTCTATCCGCCGCAGTGGCGCGGATCTCCCAGTGGCCGCCCATTTCAATTCCCCGCCCCATTGCCTTGCAGACATGTCTGTCCATGGCCTCAAGCACTGCCAGATTGACAGAGCAAATTGGAGGAACAACACCTATTCTAATGTCTGGACACCATCAAAATGGATGACATTAACGTCGACTTCTCTGTTTTCCATTAAATCACCCCTTAAGCCTTAATACCTCTATCTCCTCTACTCCTGCTCCCCACATCCTCTCTCTCTCTCTCTATCTCTTTCTCTTTCCGTACCCCTCTGTCTCCTCTTCTCCTTCTCCCCACCTCCTCACTCTCTCTCTCTCTCTTTGCCCTACCCCTCTCTCCTCTCCTCCTGCACCCACCTCCTCTCTATCTCTTTCCCTAGCCCTCTGTCTCCACTCCTCCAGCTCCCCACATCCTCTCTCTCTCTCTCTCTCTCTCTCTCTTTCTTTCCCTACCCCTCTGACTCCACCCCTCCAGCTCCCCACCTCCTGTCTCTCTCTCTCTCTCTCTGTCTTTCCCTAACCCTCTGTCTCCTCTGCTCCTGCTCCCCACCTCCTCTCTCTCGCTCTTTCCCTACCCCTCTGTGCCCTCTACCCCTGCTCCGCAACTCCTCTCTCTCTTTCCCTACCCCTCTGTCTCCTCTCCTCCTGCTCCCCAACTCCTCTCTCTCTCTCTTTCTCTACCCCTCTGTCTGCTCTCCTCCCGCTCCCCACCTCCACTCTCTTTCTCTCTCTCTCTCTCTCTCTCTCTCTCTCTCTCTCTCTCTCTCTCTCTCTCTTTCCCTACCACGCTCTCTCCTCTCCTCATGCTCCCCACCTCCTCTCTCTCTCTCTTTCCCTACGGTTCTGTCTCCTCTCCTCCTGCTCCCCACCTCCTCTATCTCTCTCTCTCTTTCCCTAACCCTTTGTCTTCTCTCCTCCTACTCCCCAACTCCTCTCTCTCTCTCTTTCTCTACCCCTCTGTCTGCTCTTCTCCTGCTCCCCACCTCCTGTTTCTCTCTCTCTCTTCCCCTGCCCCTCTGTCTCCTCTCATCCCGCTCCCCACCTCCACTCTCTTTCTCTCTCTCTCTCTCTCTCTCTCTCTCTCTCTCTCTCTCTCTCTCTCTATTTCCCTACCCCTCTGGCTCCTCTCCTCCTGCTCCCCACCTACTGTCTCTCTCTCTTTCCCTACCCCTCTGTCTCCTCTCCTCCTGCGCCCCACCTCCTTTCTCTCTCTCTCTCTTTCCCTACCCCTCTGTCTCCTCATGCGCCCCACCTCCTTTCTCTCTCTCTCTCTTTCCCTACCCCTCTGTCTCCTCCCCTCCTGCTCCCCACCTCCTCTCTCTCTCTCTCTACTACCCTACCCCTCTGTCTCCTCTCATCCTTCTCCCTGCCTCCTCTCTCTCTCTCTCTTTCCCTACCCCTCTGACTCCTCTCCTCCTGCTCCCCACCTTCTCTCTCTCTCTCTCTTTCCCTACCCCTCTGTCTCCTCTCCTCCTGCTCCCCACCTCCTGTCTCTCTCTCTCTCTTCCCCTGCCGCTCTGTCTCCTCTTCTCCGATTCCCCATCTCCTCGCTCTCTCTCTCTCTTTCCCTACCCCTCTGTCTCCTCTCCTCCTGCTCCCCACCTGCTTTATCTCTCTCTCACTTTCCCTACCCCTCTGTCTCCTCTCCTCCTGCTCCCCACCTCCTCGTTCTCTCTCTCTCTCTTTCCCTACTCCTCTGTCTCCTCTCCTCCTGCTCCCACCTCCTCTCTCTCTCTCTTTCCCCACCCCTCTGTCTCTTCTCCTCCAGCTCCCCTCCTACTGTCTCTCTCTCTCTCTCCTTCCCTACCTCTCTGTCTCCTCTCCTCCTGCTCCCCACCTCCTGTCTCTCTCTCTCTTTCCCTACCCCTCCGTCTCCTCTCCTCCAGCTTTGCATTCACAGAGCCACCCCCTTCCCTGTTCAATTCTCACCTTTCCTTCCCTACCCTCCCATTTACGTCCACCTATGGCCTCTTGCCAATTGGACTGTGCTCCTGCCCCTTATTACCTCCTCTCCTCCCCCAGCCCATTCCTCTCTCCCTCCTCTCCTCACCTGCCCCTTCCTCCCTCCTCCACTCTCCTCCACCCACCCCTCCCTCCTCTCACCCCTTCCTCCCCTTCCTCTCTCCTCCCCTCTCCTCCACCCACCCCTTCCTCCCTCTTCTCCTCCCCCTGACCCTTCCTCCCTCCTCCCCTAGTCTTCTCATTGAGGTGTCTGATTAGATCTTGATCAGCTCAAGTTAAGTCAAGTTTATTGTAATCTGATTGTACGAGTACAACCCGACATGACAGTGTTCTCTGGTCCTCAGTACAAAAAACACCGACACGCACCCAGACAAACAATACATACGCAGGTCACGAATCCATCTATACAAACAAATAAATGGATCTTTCTTTGTCCATTTGAGAGGCTCGGATAGTTAGTGCTGTTTGTGGGGTGCATGGTCATTCTCCCAGTGACTCTGTGGGTTTCTCCAACCCCCAACCCCACAGTGCTCCGGTTTCTGGCCACGTCTGAAGGCGGTGTAGGTTGGTGGGTTAATGGTCCACATCAAGCCAATTAAATGGAATGGAGTTGCATAGAATTTATTAATTCCAGTAAACTCAATCCTCAATTTGCAGAAATCCTGTTTTTAAACCTGAAATCAAAGTGGTTAAGGACATTTGTTTAATCTCAGGTATGTATACAATTATATGTTTATACATGGAAGATCGATCTACTGTTTCAGAAGGTCTTTGTCTTTTAATGTTGACCCTGTAATTTCCCTGACAGTTTTTAAAATTTTAAATGCAGACATACAGCACGGTAACAGGCCATTTTGGCCCCGCAAGTTTGTGCTGCCGAATTACACCCAAATGACCTCCACCCCTGGGGTACATTTGGTGGGTGGGAGGAAACTGGAGCCAAGTGATAGAGGTTATGGGTCAATTGGGTGTCATTTAGTGGTACGAACGTGTGGGCCAGAAGGGCCTGTTACCGTGCTGTATGACTACATTTGAAAATAAAATTAAAAAGTACATACATGAGATTAATCAAGGGGGTTAACAGTTTAAATGAAAATTTAAAAAAATGAACCTTTGTAAAACTAACAGGAGTGAGTTCACTGGGATGAATAAAGAAAGAACAGAAACACATGGAAAAATAAAATAGTTTTAAAAAGACTGAAAGAGAAATGTATCATATTTTTAATTTAAAGTTGAATTTGATATTTTAGATATACAGATGTTCAGCCCACGAGCTCATGCCACCCAGTTTACACCCCATTAACCTACAAACCCTGGTACTGTTTTGAAGGGTGGGAGGAAACCGGAGCCCCCGGGGAACGTACAAACTCCTGACAGACAGCGTTAGATTCGAATCTTGGTTCCGATCGCTGGTGATGTAACAATGTTACGCTAACCACTACGCCCACCGTGCCACCCTCAGTGTACACATTAGCTATCAGGCCAATTTTTCATCAAATATACCGTAAAGAACGGAGGACTCAGACACTTTAGATTCCCCAGTACTCCTTTATTACACTGGAGCTTGACTGGAGGTCCATCAACCACCACACCCCATCCACCGCCCCCCACCCCCGTAGAGGATCCAGAAGCTCTCCGACATGCATTGTGGACCAATCGCACAGATGTGGCCCCCTCCCCTCTGGTATTTTTACAGTTTCAATTCCCTTCTTGCAGATGTCAGATTTATTGTCAGAGGACATACATGACATCACATACAACACTGAGATTCTTTTTCTTGGATGAGGCAGAATTACCACTTATTGGCCGTGCAAAAAACTGTACACAACGTACACATGTAAACAAATTAAGAAATGTAAACAAACTGACTGTGCAATACAGAGTGAAAAAAATCAATAAAGTGCACAAGTACGAGTCCTTAAATGAGGCCCTGATTGAGTTTGTTGTTGAGGAGTCTGATGGTGGAGGGGGAGCAGCTGTTCCTGAACCTGGTGGTGCAAGTCTTGTGGCCCTTAAACCTCTTTCCTGATGGCAGTAGTGAAAATAGAGCATGCTGGATGGTGTGGATCCTTGATGTTCGCTGCTGCTTTCTGACGGCAGCGTTCCCTGTAGATGTTCTCGATGGTGGGGAGGATTTTGCCTGTGATCTCCTGGGCTATGTGACTACCTTGTGCAGGGCTTTCCGCTCAAGGGTATTGGTGTCCCCACACCAGACCGTGATGCAGCTGGTCAGCACACTTTCCACCACACCTCAGTAGAAATTTGCCAGGATTTCCGATGTCGTACTGAACCTCCGCAAACTCCTGAGGAAATAGAGGCACTGATGCGCTTTCTTCACGGTGCCGTTGGTGTGTTGGGTCTGGGAAAGATCCTCCAAAATAGTGATTCCCAAGAACTTAAATTTGCTCCCCCCCTCCACCTCTGATCCCCCAGTTATCACTGAATTTGCTGTAAATCACATGACTCTAGAGAGAAAATGAACTGTTGAATTTATCAACTAGGATCAGCGACACACTTTGCAGAACCTCTCGCTTGTCGCTGTCAGGCAACGCACATTATTTCGCCCTCTCATTGTCCTTAGTTATCTACAACTGTCCCAGCATAAGTATTAACCAAGTTGTGTTTATGTATTAATAGTTGTGAAGCACAATCAATCACACAAAGGGTGAAGTTGCTGAAACTGAAGGCTTTTATTTGCAAGTGGTGGACAGCATCCCTGCGTTGGTCACTCACACTGACTTGGACTCGAACTGGAGGGGCAGGCTTGTGGCATGACAGCCTTTGTGGGGAGAAAGGGGAGGAGTCATGAGCCGGCCAGTGAGAGCAGGGTCAACCAGGAAAGGTCATGACGTTTACATGTGGCAAATATGTACAATAATGGTTTCACCACAGTTTGGTTAATTAATTCAAGTGATAATGTATTTGATGTATTAATCAACACCGATCCAAACTAGAAAGACCCTTCCCTCTACATGATCGTGCAGCCCTTTTTTAAGTTTCTTAAATGTCCAATATGCTGGTCTCAATCCTCCACTCAGTTGCTGAGTGAATATCATCTTTGATGTTTGAAATAAAATAAATTTGCAATGATTTCACAGAAGTGCCCTGTGAGCAGAGTTCTCTCGCAAGGTCATCAAATTTTATGTGCAACTCAAAGAAACAAAGGAATAATTAATATGAGGATTTTCAGTAGATTTCAGCTGATGTGTGATTCCATTGAAAGGCTCAATACTCAATGTGCATGCTAACTGGGCGATGCGAATGGCGTAGCAGTTAGTGCCATGGCTTTACAGTATCAATGATTGGGACCGAAGTTTGAATCCTGCGCTGAAAGTAAGGAGTTTGTACGTTCTCCTCGAGTCAGTGTGGGTTTTCCCTGGGGGGGAGGGGCTCCGGTTTCCTCCCACCCTTCAAAATGTACTGGGAAGTGTATGTTAATTAGGTGTAAATTGGGCGGCACGGGCTCATGGGCCGGAATGGCCTGTTACCCTGCTGTATGTCTACATTTAAATTTAAATTAAAAAGTACATACATGAGATTAAACAAGTGTGTTAACAGTTTAAAATTTTTAAAAAGTTAAAAAATAAACCTTTGTAAAACTAACAGGAGTGAGTTCATTGGGATGAACTCATAACAAAATAATAATGGTTTTGAAAAGACTGAGAGAACATCACAGGAGCAGAGAAAAATATATCAAATCTGCCTGGGGGACGTCACACGATGCCGTAGGATCAACACGCAAGGACCTGACTCCCTTCGTAAATTAGCTTTAAAAAGTGGCATCACGGTCTGGTCTGGGGATACCAATACCCCTGAACATAAAGCCCTGCAAAAGGTAGTGGGCACAGCCCAGGATATCACAGGCAAAACCCTCCCCACCATCGAGAACATCTACAGGGAAAGCTGCCATCGGAGAGCAGCAGCAATCAGCAAGGATCCACACCACCCAGCACACGCTCTGTTCTCGCTGCTGCCATCAGGAAAGAAGTATCGGCGCCACAAGACTCGCACCACCAAGTTCAGGAATAGCTGCTCCCCCCTACACCAGCAGACTCCTCAATGACAAACTCAATCAGGGACTCGTTTAAGGACTCTGACTTGTACACTTTATTGATTTTTCTCTCTGTATTGTGCAGTTTGTTTACATTTATTTGTTTACGTGTGTTCGTTGAGTACAGTTTTTTTTTTGCACAACCAATAAGTGATCATTCTGTTGCGCCCACAGGAAAAGGAATCTCAGGGTTGTATGTGATGTCATGTACGTTCTCTGACAATAAATCTGAAAATCTGGATTGTTTTCAATGCCCAGATACTGTAAATCTTGTATTCAGTGTAGAGCTCCACCCAACCATCTTTAAGGATTTTCAAGCAACCATTATAATTTTTCTTTCTCATGTTTTAATGCATTTTTATAACACCTACTATGTTGTACATTGAAAATAATAAGTTCACCTTGCAGAAGTATGCTGATTTTAAACCTCTAAAACCATCAATAGGGTGTTTTGGGAAGGTTATTGCAAACTGTCCTCAAATGCAGAGCATCTGCCCATTTTGATGCAGGACAGAAAGCTGGAAGAGTCTAAATAAATGGGATGCCAGAAATCTCCCTGAGCTTTCATAATATTGAGAAACTGGCAGCATTGAGAGAGGGGTGTGCTTTGTTTTACTGTCTCTGGAGTCCATCCAGGTAACTGCAGCTGCACCGTGCGCCTTTGCATCAGAGAAATGAGAGTAGCACGAAGATTCATCTCTCAAATGTCAGAGGGGCTGAGGTGGGATTACATCACAGGGGAAGCGAGCAGTCTGCAGTGCACACAATGGGGGCTGTGATGATGCAGCCATTTTGCATTGCTGCTTTCAACAGGAACCAATGCACCATCTGCTGGAAAAAGAATATACTGCTCTTCCACAATGTGGATTCATTCCACAATGTGGATTCATTCCACTGGACAACGAACATTTTGCTTCCTGAACACCATACGGATTTGGGGCTGCTGATCACAAAAATCACCGTAAAATTTTCCTATCACGCACTGTTTTTTAGATATGACCTATTTTGGTGATTTCCTGTCATATTTTGTCGACTTCAATCTGAAAATTCATTTTCTGCATTCGCACTTGGACTCCTTCCCTGCTGATCTCAGTGCCGTCAGTGATGGTTTCACCAGGATATTGCGACCGTGGAAAAGGTAATAACTGGAATCCATCAATGCTGGCCAACTAATATTGGACACTGACTTGAGAGGCATCAGATGCTGAGTACAAATGAAAATCAGCGGCAAAACATTTTTTGGTCGGTTGAACGAATGCAATGTGTCAGCGTCATGAGGCGATTAAACAGGCTAAATTCAATAAATGTTAATTTAATGTTTCTCCAACTTCCTACGTGATGCAACAAATCTGAAATTACCTTTGTGTTCAGCTTGAAGTTCTCTATCATAAATCCCAATTTGTTTTCAGGAAGCAAACATTTTTTGAAAAAAAAAATGTTGTCCAGTGCTATCCTATGGCTGACTGTGTAGCTGCATCGCAGCCAAAATTGTTATCACATCATCATCACCGAAGCGGCCATTGTCCCATTGCAGTTTGTGGGATCTTGCTGTGTTCACGCTTCATAAACGATGGAGTGCTTCTTGAGACAGAAGCGAAAGGCACCACAGAAATGCAAACATTTCTTTGAGGCCAAATCTAAATGCTTGTTGTTGGGAGTGAATAAAATCAGCTGTTCCTGAACCTGGGGGTGCGAGTCTTGTGGCACGGAGACCTCTTCCCTGATGGTAGCAGCGAGAACAGAGCGTGTGCTGGGTGGTGTGGATGCTTGTTGATTGCTGCTACTCTCCAACGACAGCGTTCCCTGTAGATGTTCTCGATGGTGGGCAGGGTTTTGCCTGTGATCTCCTGGGCTATGTCCACTACCTTTTGCAGGGCTTTACGCTCAGAGGTATTGGTGTCCCACACCAGACTGTGATGCAGCCGGTCAGCACACTATCAACCATGCCGCTGTAGAAATTTGCCAGGGTTTCTGGTGTCGTACCAAACCTCTGCAAACTCCTGAGGAGGTAGAGGTGCTGATGGGCTTTCTTCATGTAGTGTGTCCTGCTGAGTTTCTCCAGCACTTTTGTGTGTTGCACTGTTTAATTATTTTTTTTAACTGGGATATCGACTTATTTGAAATAGAGGGCAATGAGAATTTCATTTAATTGAACCTTTGAACTTGTATTGTATTTGAAGTTCTCCAGTGCTCAAACAGTCAAAAAGTATGCTTTTCTCTTAAGGTTGTATTTATAATGTCACAGAAACAAGATGGTTGAAGCTCTTTGACCTTTTGTCATTGTTTACATTCGCAGACCTCCCTGCACAGCTCGCAGGTGCACCAGGGGTATATCAGAAGTTTAATGAGCTGTAAGTATTAGACAATCTGCAGGGAGTATAAAAATCATTTTATTGGGCTTGGAGAATGCTCACTTACACCATTCAAAGCTGTACCTTTAATTTTTCTTTCCAAACTTGTTCCCAATTAGTGCAATCTAACCACAAAAGCAGGAAATTATGATGGTGGGGCCATCATGAAAAAGACTCACTGGCAGCTATATTTTGTTTGGAGTTTGAGGAGGTTTGGTACATTACTGAAGACTCTTACACATTTCTACAGGTGGTCCGTGGCGAGCATTCTGGCTAGTTGCTTCACTGTCAGGTACGGAGGTGCCGACGCTCAGGACAGTAATAAACTCCAGAGGGTTGTTAACTCGGCCTGCGACATCACAGGCACCAGACTTCACTCCATCGAGGACATCGACATGAGGCAGTGTCTTAAAAAAGCAGCCTCTATCCTCAAGGACCCCCACCACCCAGGCCATGCCCTCTTCACTCTGCTACCATCAGGAAGGAGGTCCAGGAACCTGAAGATGAGCACTCAGTGGCACAAGGACAGCTTCTTCCCCTCCGCCATCAGCTTCCTAAATGGACAATTACCTTTTTTTGCACTAATTTATTTATTTTTTAAGCTCTTGTATTTACGAAATTGTAACTTATAGCAATTTTGTCCTTGTAATGTGCAATACTACTGCCTCGAATCAATAAATTTTGTGACACGTGTTCATGATTCAGATACTGCCCTGCAGTGTGGCATTCTTTTTACTGGAGTCTTAAATCAAGAACTCTACCCAAGTTTTGTTATGGGAAGACATTACCAGGTGGGCAAAGGAAAAGATTCAAAGGGTGTACCCAAGTCTCTTTGAGGAAGCCCAATGTCCACACTGACTCCGAGGCATCTAGCCCATGTCTGTCAACGTGGAGAAGGAGTATTCAGAATTGGCAGTGAAAGCCTCCAATCTATTCATAAAAAGCACACCTCATACACCACCCAACGGACACCTCCTGCTCCATCTGTGGAAGAGTATGGGGGGTCCCAACATTTGCCTCATCTGAACCCCCCAAACCAACAAAATGTATTGAAAATAAGTCATTCCTACTCCTGAGGGACTGTCAAAGGAGACGAAGATTGAATGGAACCACCAAAGAACAAGGAGACAAGAACTCAGCCAAGGAACTTGAGTGTTCGTAAAGAATGAGGGAGGAGGAGTTTGCGGAGGTTTGGTATGACACTAGAAACCCTCGCAAATTTCTACAGAGGTGAGATGGAAAGTGTGCTGACCAGGTGCATCACAGTCTGGTGTGGGACACCAATACCTCTGAGTGTAAAGCCCCGCAAAAGGTAGTGAATACAGCCCAGGACATCACAGGCAAAACCCTCCCCACCATTGAGAACATCTACGGGGAACGCTGCCATCGGAGAGCAGCAGCGATCATCAAGGACCCTCACCACCCAGCACACGCTCTGTTCTCACTGCTGCCATCAGGAAAGAGGTGTAGGGGCGACAAGACTCGCACCCACCAGGTTCGGGAACAGCTGCTCCCCATCCCCCATCAGACTCTTCAACGACACTCAATCAGGGTCTCATTTAAGGACTCTGACGTGTACTTGATTGATTTTTTTTCTCTCTTTGGATTGTTTGTTTACATTTCTTTATTTGTTTACATGCATGTGTACAGTTTTTCTTTGCGCAACCAATTTGTGGTAATTCTGCCTGGCCCGCACAAAAGGGATCTCAGGGTTGTATGTGATGTCACGTATGTCCTCTGACAATAAATCTGAGATCTAAAGGCAGAAGAACAGGGAATAGGTAATCTTGTAAAGCACCCAGGAATTGAGGCACCTTGAAGATATTGGGGAATATTCCTGTGACACTGCATACATTTTTTAGGATAAAAAGAGACCATTTGGCCTAACTGGCCTTATTCAAACTTCTTGGGGCTGTTATTGTGTCCTATTCTGTCCTTATCATCTTCCCCTTCAATGCCTTTGCGTTCTCTGCTTCAACTGTTCCCTGTGGTCAAAGGTTCTCCTTCACTTATCTGATGCATCCAGCCTCAAGCCTGGATGCCTCTTAAGTCCACCCAATGGAATCATTCCAAAATCTAGCCACTCTTGGTAAGGCTGGCATTCATTACTCGCCCCTCATTGCCCCTGTGGTATGCCGAACCATTCTTCGAGCTTGTTAGAAGTCATCCACATTGCTACTGTCTATCTGGGAAAAGACCACTGGTTCTCCTCCTCTCAAGGACAGTAAAGGATCCAATTGTTTTTTTTTCAGCAACAAACAAACTTGATAGTCACATTAGCAATATCGAAAATATGGCGATCTTTGGGTATTAGTAAAAACCGAGGCAACTAGGGAATTATAAAGAAGTTTAATCCAAGATATAAATATCGGACTAAAATTAAATTTTTCAAGAACTGTAAATAAATAAGGCCATTCTACTCTATCGAAGGCCTTCTCAGCATCTAGTGAAATAACACATTCTGAAGACTTATGTGAAGGAGTGTAAATAATATTCATCAATCTTCTAATATTAAAGGAGGAATAATGATTTTTAATGAATCCAGTCTGGTCTTCAGAGATAATATATGGTAATATCTTCTCTAGCCTTGTCGCTAGAATTTTAGAGAAGATCTTAGAATCAACATTCAACAAAGAAATAGGTCTATAAGAAGAACATTTGGTCGGGTCTTTACAAAATTTTTCAATTAGCTCTATTTTGGGAGCTGCTCTCCCTTTTACTCTTACTAAATTATATAAACAAATTGATAATCCAATGGCTAAACATACACTACGTATATGGTTTCAATTCCGGAGATTTTTTGGCCTAAGTCATTTTATCTTGGAAACTCCTATTGTACTAAATTTCCTTTTTCATCCCTCTCTAATTGATCAAGCTTATTTACTCTGGAAAGTTAAAGGTATAACATGCTTTTCGGATTTATTCTTGGATAACTCTTTCATGTCATTTGAACAATTATCCATGAAATATGATCTATCTCGATCTCATTTCTTTCGATATTTGCAGATTAGGAGTTTCTTAGTTTCGACTTTACCCTCTTTTCCCAATCGGGAGACTACGACTGTTTTAGAGGATATACTATATTCAAAATTCCCTCCAAAAGGTGTGATATCTAAATTATATAATATAATTACAAAAATAAATTCTGGGACTTTTGAAAAGTTTAAAAATGATTGGGAAAGAGAACTCAACCTTCATATTTCTAATGAAAATTGGAATAAAATTCTGCGACTGGTAAACTCTTCTTCTCTATGTGCAAAACATTCACTAATACAGTTTAAAGTTGTTCATAGAGCTCATATGTCTAAAGATAAACTCCATCGCTTTTATTCTCATATCGATCCTATATGTGATAAATGTCAATTGGAAATAGCTTCCCTTACACATATGTTTTGGTCCTGTCCCTCTTTACAGAATTATTGGAAGGAAATTTTTTCCATTATATCTACTGTTTTGAATATTGATTTACAACCACATCCCATTACTGCAATTTTTGGATTACCTATGATAGATTTGACATATTTATATCTTCCTGCAGATCGTATGATTGCTTTTCTTACACTAATGGCTAGAAGATCTATACTATTGAATTGGAAAGAGGTTAATCTTCCCACTGTTTTACCCAAACTATACTATACTATGTTTAAATTTAGAGAAAATTAGAAACTCTGTCTATGAATCCCCTTCTAAGTTTGAGTTAACCTGGCGACCATTTATTCAATATTTTCATTTGTGGTGAGTTGATCTGGCTCTGTTTTCTTTCTATGATTATGTATAATTGGGCTGTAAGATGAGATCGGAGTGATCAGCGTGGTTTAGCTATATCTGTAGGTTTTTTTTTAAGTTTTTTTTAGTTTTTTTTAATTCAGATTTGTTTTTTCTTCTTTTTTCATATATTGTTATTAATTATATCTTCTTTTTTAGAGATAGTTCACACCCTAAACTGATCTAAATTTTTTTTTATGATATATTTTTATTCCGTAATATTATTGTTTAATATCTCTGTATTAATTCATTACTTACTATGTATTTTTAATATCTCTTTGAACTGTATGTGTTTATAAATTATAATAATAATAAAAAGATTGAAAGAGAAAAGAAAGACATTAGCAATATCAGATTTGGCTTTGCTTCCATATACATTTCTTACACATTTGTACGCTCTCCTTGTGTCTGCGTGGGTTTCCTCCCACCCTTCAAAAAGTACAGGGATTGTAGGTCAATTGGGTGTACATTGGGCAGCAAGGGCTCGTGGGCAAAATGGTCTGTTACCGTGCTGTACATATAAATAAATAAATCTAAATAAATTAATAACTAAATTTTAATTCTCCAATTGCCTTAGTGTGATTTTGAACTTGTAACTCTGGTACTCTGGAGGCTGGTCAAATTTTAACGATTACAGCTCAAAAGCCCTTTCGGCCCATGAGCCTGAGCTGCCCAATTACACCCTACAACCCCTGTACATTTTGGAGACTACCCAGGGGGGAAATCCACGCAGACATGGGGTGAACACACTAACTCCTTACAGACAGTGCCGGATTCTAATCTGGGCCTGCTGGTGCTGTAAAAGCACCGCGCTAACCACAACACTGACTGTGCCACCCCTCAGTTGACCTCTCTACCGTCATTCCTGGTAGCAAGCAAGATCATGTTCACTTTGCTCTGTAAAACACAAAATAGCTCCATTATCCGGCCCAGATGAATGTTCCAGCCTCCATCACCATCCCCTGGCGAGGCATTCCAGGCCCCCCCGACTCTCTGTGTAAAAACAATTACCCCTGATGTCTCCCTTAAACTTCCCTCCCTTCATTTTGTACAGATGTTCTCTGGTGTTTGCTGATTCTGCCCTGGGAAACAGGTGCTGACCGTCCACCTTATCTCTGCCTCTCAGAATCTTGTCGACCTCTATCAAGTCTCCTCTCATCACTCCAAAGAGGAAAGTCCCAGCTCTGCTCACCTCGCCTCATAAGACTTATTTCCCAATCCAGCAATGGTGACTGGGAATGATGAGAGAGCGATAACTTTGGTGTTGCATACGCATACCAAAGGTGGAAACCAAACTATGCCCACATGGAGAAGGAAGAACTAGGAAGAAGGAATATGGAAAATATACACTTGCCCCTGCAGTCAGGGATGCTTACTCCATGATAGAACCTTAGCTCCCCATTATCCTTGGACCTGATATCTGTACACCTTGCAGTGGGCCAGCCTTGCCAACAGTGGCTAGATTTTGGAATGATTCCATTGGGTGGATTTGCAGAGGCATCCAGGCTGGAGGCAGGATACATCAGAGTGTTGACAAGGGATGGGGAACTTTTTTACCACAGGGAAGCAGAGAACACAAAGGCATTGAAGAGAATGATGATAAGGAGTGTAGTCCAGCTGCGCTGCCAGGGTTGGGGTCAGCGGTGTGGGGAGGTCTGAGGCCAGAGCTGGGACCTAGGGGCCTGGGGTGGGTGTGAGGCGGGGGATCTGTCATGTGTGGAGGAAATGTGGCCCCCTCCCTGTCTGGAATGTGTGTATTGTGGGTGGTCACATGCCCTCCCCATCCGGAATGTATTCAGAAGTCACATCACCTGTCAATCAAGGTTGGGCTCCAGCCACTAATTAGTGCACACCTTGCCATTGGCTAATTTCAATCACTCAGCATCACTATTGGCTAGACACAGATTAGCACTGTACTTAGCACCAGCACAGAGCATATTTCTCCCTCTCTTCTTCATGGTGATAGCTCCTGACACTGCTCCATGCCAGGTTGCTACTGTAGACATCTCTTGGAAGGGTCACAGGTAAGGTCTGCACTACCCTGAAGCTGAGCTGTGGTATTGCTATAGATCAATACTTGCAGTAGATCCACTGCTCCCAACGATCAGGGGTCCAGGAGATTGTGTATACCCCTGCATACAGTGTGCACTAGAGCTGCCTCCCAACGACCAGTGGTCTGGGATGGTGTGTATACCCCTGCATACAGTGTGCACTAGAGCTACCTCCCAACGATCAGTGGTCTGGGATGGTGTGTATACCCCTGCATACAGTGTGCACTAGAGCTGCCTCCCAATGATCAGTGGTCTGGAATGGTGTGTATACCCCTGCATACAGTGTGCACTAGAGCTGCCTCCCAACGATCAGTGGTCTGGGATGGTGTGTATACCCCTGCTTATAGTGTGCAAATGTCGGCACTGCCTGTGTGAATTAGTAATTGTGTACTGTTTAACATTTTCCCACGCTCTGTTATAAAGTGTGCAAATGTGTATTTTATTTCCTTAATGTTTTCCCAAACTCTTTTATGAATGATGTGGGTGTGCTTTCTTCCCATTATGATTTTCCCATGCTCTTCTATAAATTGTTGTGTACTATGTGCAATTGCAAACCCTTGTGTCCAGACTCGTCGCTCTCTGAACCCACAGAACCTGATATTTTCTCAACACAACAGGGTGGGGGTAGGGTTCGGGTCAGGAACGGCGGGGAGGTCTGAATTTTTTTCCTATCCTGTGCATTGGCACCTCTGTACCAGGCAGTGATGCAACTGGCCAGAATATTCTCCACTGACATTTTTAGATATTAATGTTAGACATTTTGTTCTGTCCAAGCTTTCTGATTTTCCTTAAATCTCAAATACTGATATTCTTGATTTGTTTTTTAAGGTGACTTTTTTTGTGGTGGATTAATATCATATATTTACCATGATTTAAGATCAGCCCCTGTGGCTGGGAATAAGCGCAATTGGGAATGAGATTTGAACATAACATTTTCAAATGAAGATTGGGTCGCTAATTCTCATCTTGATTGATTCCTCATTTTGTGCATTGCTTATTTTAAATTAAGGTGGTGCATAGAACACACATGTCCAAACAAATTACCTCATTTTTTAAATGCAAATATTGGTCTACTTTGTGAGAAGTGTAACATTTTTGAAGCTTCACTGATCCATGTTTTGGGAGTGCCCAAATTTAGAGAGATTTTGGAAAGACATTTTCCAAACTTTATCAATGATTCTTAAGATCAAAATAGAAGCTTGTCCGTTAACTGCCTTGTTTGGCTTTTCACGTGAGCCAGGTATATCTGTCTGCAACTCAGGAGAAAGTTTTAGCTTTTACCACGCTGATGGCCAGACAAGCAGTTTTATTGAAATGGAAAGAGGACTCTTCACCTACCCAGGGGTTACATGATGTAATGTCTGATTTAAGCTTGGAGAAAATTAGATACAACATTATAGATTAAAAAATTTAACTTTGACAAGATGTGGGGCGCATTCATAGAATGCTATCATGATTGGAAGAGTTAAGAATTTTGAATGTTCCGGAGATTCCCTGTCCGATGTCTGGAGGTCGCGATCCGATCCACAATTTCTCTTTTCTTTGTAGAAGATTAGAGGGAGGGGGTTGATTAGATTTAGTTTCTAAGGTTTTTTGCTTTCTTTTTTTTAATCATTTTTTTATTTAGATTAATTTGGAAAATATGGGTTTAACATGGTTATCATAGATTAATTCAATCGTTTGTTTCTCATGTGGATTAAGGATCCATTGATGCAGTTCCATTAAATTTTTGGTTGTACTTGTATGAGATGACTTGCTATGTGTTTTCCTTAAAATGTTGTAAGTTTATGTTAAACTCAATAAAAATATTTAAAGAGGAATATTCTCCTTTCTACACGTGTTGAAATTTGCAAGAGCCTTTGGTTACATACCAAATCTCCTCAAACTCCCAATGAAATATACTGTATCCAGTAGCGAGCCTTCTTCAAGATTGCATTGACCTGATGGTCCTAGCATAGGTCTTAAGAGATGTTGACACCCAGGAATTTGAAGTTTCTTACCCTCTCCACTGCTGACCCCTCGATGAAGACTGGTTCGTGCTCTCCTGGTTTACCCCTCCTGAAGTCCACAATCAGTTCCTTAGTTTTGCTAACGTTGAGTGCTAGGCTGTTGTTGCGACACCACTTGACCAGCTGATCAATCTCCGTCCTGTACCCTTCCTCATTGCTGTTTTGTGATTCTGCCGACTGCCGTGGTGTCATTGGCAAATTTGTAGATGGCATTTGAACTGTGCCCGGCCACGCAGTCATGGGTGTAGAGAGAACAGTGGGGTAAGCGCGTGTTCAATGTCTAATCCCTGTTTGCTTTAATATTGAATAAACGGTTGGTAAGTTGCACATCCAATGCTATGGGTGTTGGTTGAAAGGTGCGTTTAGCCAGGACATCACGCCAAAATTCTCCTTCAGAGCAGTGACTGTCCCAGGAGATCAGTTACTTCAGCTGAGGTGCGGACAAGCCCTTGTCCCAATGTGTCTCTGAAAGGGATAACTTCGACGGGGAGGGATTGTTGGGAAGGTGACGAGTTGACAAGCCTGCTGAATTCTCTCCAGCCACAGTGCACCAGTTGTTGAGTGGAAGCGAGTTGGTTCAGACTATACAGAGAGACTATTTATTTTCACTATCCACAAAACCCAAATTATTACCAAATAAAGCAGGGGAAATGAACTCAGCATTGCATCAATCTGCATTAAATATTGATCCCTGCATCTACGCAGCAGATCTTAATGAAACTATGGAGCTTGTTTCCCTACAGAAGACATCATAAGAGCTTGGAAACTCTTAATGCACTTGGACAGCCACCAGACCTGCTCTTGGAGTGAAACCTACTCAACAATTTGGGAGCTTGTATATCCTTTTAAAATAAATGCTTTCACAGGGGTGAATCAATCAATTTAATTGGAAAAAAATATTTAAACAATGTCTGAGGCAGGAAAATGCTGGAGGAACTCAGCCAGTCTCGCAGCGTCCAATGGAGGCAGTGATATCACCAACATTTCGGGCCTGAACCCTTCTTCAAGGTGTGAGTGAAAAGCAGGCAGGGGGCTGTATTAAAAGTCTAGGAGATGCAAAGCGGGAGATCACTTTGTTGTCTGCTGTAATATCGTGGATCTCCCATTTCCGTTCCCCATCCCGTGCCCTTGCTGACATGTCTGTACATGGTCTCCGCACTGCCAGTCTGAGACTAGCCATAAATTGGAGGAAGAAAATCAATTGGATGGACTTTGACTTCTCCAGTTTCTGTTAGCACCCACAACATCTCCTGCTCTCCCTTCGCAGAGTTTTGCATTTATCCCCGAATGATGCTGCAAGACCGGCTGGGTTCCTCCTGCATTTCTGTGTTTTTAACTACAATCACATCATCTGAAGAATTTCGACGCAGGAGATGTGTGTGGAGTGAGGACGAATTCCTAGCGTGTATGCCTGATAGTTCTGTGGAGGCACACTAGACAACATCAAGGGCTATCCAGGATGATGCAATGCATGAAGGTTTATTTTGTTACTTTAAATGAATCGCAAATGGTTGGTTTGCAGATACAGTAGGCTATCAAGAAGGCCTTCATCACTAGAGCGGTGGAATTTAGGAGGGGGGTGGGATCTGCTGCAACTGTACAAGGTCCTGGTGAGGCTGCATCTGGAGAACTGCGTGCAGTTCTGGTCTCCTTACTTAAGGAAGGATAGACTGGCTGTGGAGATGGTGCAGAGAGGGTTCACCAGGTTGACTCCAGAGATGAGGGGGTTGGTCTATCAGGAGAGATCAAATCGTCTAGGACTGTACTTGATAGAATTTAGAATGAGAGGGGATCTTATAGAAACATTCATGTACACAATCCTTTATCCGGACATCTAAAATCTGCAAAGCTCCAAAATCTGGCAAGTGGGGAGAGAGACCGGCAGTACGAGTTGGGTGGGCAAGGGGGGGGGGGGGGGGGGGGGAGACCGGCAGCACGAGTCAGGCAGCGGGGGGGGCGGGGGGGAGAGTAGCAGCGTGAGTTGGGCGGGCGAGGGGGGTGAGGACTGGCAGCGCGAGTCGGGCGGGTGAGAGACCAGCAGCGCGAATTGGGCGAGGGCGAGAGACCGGCAGTGCGAGTTCGGGGTGGGGGGGAGACGGCAGCGCGACTGGAAGTGGGTGGAGGTGGATAAGCAGCACAATTTGGGTGGGCTTAAATCTGGCTTTCCGAAATCCAGAAAAATCTGAAATTTGGAACACACTGTCCCCCAAGCGTTCCAGATAAAGGATTGTGTACCTGTATAAAATTACAAAAGGCATAGATAAGATAGAGGAAGGTAAGTTGTTCCCATTGGTGGGGGAGACCAGAACAAGGCGAGATGGCCTCAAGATCCAGGGGAGTAGATTTAGGATGGAGATGAGGAGGAACTGCTTTTCCCGGAGTGTGGGGAATCTGTGGAATTCGCTGCCCATTGAAGCAGTGGAGGCGACCTCAGAAAATATATTTAAGACAAGGTTGGATAAATGTTTACATAGTCGGGGAATTAAGTGATATGGGGAAAAGGCAGGTCGGTGGAGATGAGCTGATCATCAGATCAGCCATGATCTCATTGAATGATAGAGCAGGGCTCGATGGGCTGGATGGCCAACTCCTGCTCCTGATGTTCTGAAACAATGATTACTGCTTTCCCTGTGTTTTCTTCCTTGGGTACAGCTCACCCCTGCAGAACCAGCAGCACATTTTGTGTGTAAGCTTCAGCAGAGTTGCTGGGTGAACGAACAGAATCTCAGGTCATTGGGAAAACTATCCTTCCACACAGTGAGCCATTGTAATCTGGCCGGTGCATGTGGCAGGGACTTGAGTGAAGTTGTTAAACTGAAAGGAGAAGTGTACCTGCCTCTGAATGGGATACCTTTTCGTGGATGTCGTCCAAGAGAAGAGGTATGGAATTGATTCAGAAGTTTTTTGATGCAGGCACTATGGACTGAATAGGATCTTGTCTGGTATCATTCTCTTATTCTATGATTCTGTAAAGGTTTGTTGTCACATGGATTATCTTTTGGCAGGCAAAATCTGGGCATGATTAAAGGTATTTGAAGTGTAAATGTTTCTCCTTCACTAGATCCTGCCTGTCTTGTTGAGCACCCAAGCATCTTCAATTTTCTGATCCGTGAGGGTACTGCTTGGAATATCAAACAGGAGCTGTTCTGAAGTCAGCACTGCCACTGGTGCAGGGAGTGGAAACACGGCGCTGCTCCACAGGGTCCTATTGTCCAGTCCCACTGCCGACGGCTTCGTACACTGTTTATAAAGGAGTTGAGGGGTTTTATTTAAAATCCTGTGACCGGAGGGTCTGTGCCCAAGATGGCGGTGCCTATGCTCAATAGCGGCCATGAGGGGTTGCAGAATCCGGGGCAGCAGCGGACCAGTGCAGGGCACCAGAAACGAGAGAACGTGTTTCTCCCCCCCTGCCCCCTTAAGACGAAGAAGCAGACGAGACCACCCTAAGGGATTCGAGAGGGTGTTGAGGGCAAGAAGGGCTCCCAAAGGGCCCTGGGCCCTGAAAGTTTCCTTTTTTTTTAAAAATGTATTTAAATTTTCAAATTACACACAAAGAAAAAACACATGAAATTACTATAACCCCTCCCCCTCTTCCCTATAACATAAAAAACCCCAAAAAACCACTAAAAATCCCCAAAAAAAAACTTCCCCAATCCCCCTCCCCCCAAAAACTTACAACAAAAACCAATATTCCCCGATTGGTGTGCCAAACTTATTACAGTTAATTAATTTCTATAGCCATATATTTCAAATATAATCCCCACATGTCAATAAAGAAAGAATAATTATTTTTCACATTATATGTAATTTTTCTAAATACAAACAAGACTGTAATTCATTATGCCAACTTCGCAAATTTAATTGTACATCATTCTTCCATGTAACAGCTATGCATTTTCTTGCTACTGCTAAAGCTAAGTTTAAGAAAGCTAAATATGGTTTAAGCATTCTTAAATCGACAAGTGGGGCCTTATCATATCCCAATAAATATAACCTTGGATTCAACCAAATATCCATTTTAAACAAATCTCTCAAAAAATTTTATAATGTCCTCCCAAAAATATTTAAAATTCTTACACGACCAAACTGAATGTACAAAAGTACCTTCCTGTTCTCTACATCTAAAACATAGATCTGTTATACTAAATCCATATCTTTTCAATTCTCAGGAGTTATATATAATTGAAGCAAAAAATTATAATTAACCATATTATATCTCACATTAATTAATTTTGTAACACTATCAACACACATTTGTGACCATTCTTCCTCTACCAATACAATATTTAAATCTTTTTTTCATTTCTCTTTAATTTTATACATATTTACTTTTTCCATCTTTTCCTGCAATAATCTATACATATCAGAAATAAAACCTTTTTAGCAAACAAAGAATTTGACGCAATACCATTTTGCTCTTGTAATCTATTAAATGAACAAAACTTCAAAACAGTCTATCACATTGTCTATTCCTTTATTTTTCCAATCCTTTAAAAAGCAGGTGAAAGAGGGCAACCTTGTCTTGTAGAACGAGATAAATTAAAAGATTTTGAAATCTGACCATTCATTAACACCCTTGCTGTAGGTCCCGCATATAAAGCCTTAATCCAACCTCTAAAAAATGGGCCAAAATTAAATTTTTCCAATACTCTAAACAAAAATTTCCATTCAACATGATCAAACACCTTCTCAGCATCTAAAAATTATTTTGTTGTTTTGCCACATTAATTAATGAAATGAACTTAACTCTACTGTCTGCTGAATACCTACCTTTAACAAAACCTACCTGATCAATATGAAGCAGTTTTGGTAAATAATTCACTAACCTATTAGCCAAGACATTTACCACCTATTTATAGTCAATATTTAATAATGATATTGGTCTATATGATGATACTTATAAAGGATCTCTATCCTTTTTTGGTATAACTGTCATCAATCCTCTTGAGAAAGATTCTGGAAATACACCTATTTCAGTTGCTTGTTTCAAAACATCTTTATATAATGGAAGTAATAAATCATTAAACTCTTTATAGAACTCCACCGTAAAATTATCTTCTCCAGGAGATTTCCCATTAGGCATTGATTGTAAAGTTTCCTTCAATTCTAATTCAGTAAATGAAATATCTACATTCTTTACTTCTGCTTCATTCAACATTGGTAAATTTAAATTATCTAAAAAATAAATCAATTTGATTAATATCTTGACTGCCTTCTGATGTATATAAATTTTCATAAAATTTTAAAAATTCATCATTAATATATTTTTGTTTATGTAATTTCTCCATTCTTCCTAATAGTATTAATTGTCCTCGATACTTGCTCAGTTTTAAGTTGCCATGCCAAAATCTTGTGTGCTCTTCTTCCCAATTCATAATAATGTTGCTTTGACCATTTTATATCAGTTTCTCATATTTATATGTTTGTAAATTATTATAGCGTAATTTCAATTTAGATAATTGTATCTTATCATCCTCTGTACATTTTTTCTGTCACTTTTTCTCCAAACCTTCAATTTCTTTCTCCAAATTCAAATTTTCTAATTGATACTGTTTATTATCTTTGTTGTATAACTAATAATTAATCCTCTCAAATATGCTTTTAAATCATCCCACAAAACAAACTTAATTTGAAGTGAATATTGATTCATTTGTAAATAAAAATTGATCTCTTGTATATTTAACAAAATCTGGTCTCTTCAATAGCATTTCATTAAACCTCCATCGATAAGCTGTCTCAACCAATTCAGTACCTAAACATCTAATGAACAATAATAAATGATCTGACAATAATCTACTTTTATATTCTGGAAAGTTAAATCTACCTTATAAATGTGCAGAAATCAAATAAATCTATTCTAGAAAAAGAATTATGATGAGCTGAATAAAATTAATAATATTTTTTCATTGGATTTAATTTCCTCCACATTTCCACTAAATTCAAATCCTTTGTCATCTCAAGCAAACTTTTCGCCATATTAGACCTTCTGACAATTTTTGGAGATTTGTCCAACAGTGGATCCAAACAACAGTTAAAATTTCCTCCTACCAATACATTCCCATTTGACTGATTCATATTTAAAAATGTCTCTGAAATAGAAGCCTCATCATCTTCATTTGGTGCATAAACATTCGTTAAAGTCCAACTTTCAGAAAGATTTTTACAATCGACCATTAACAATCTTCCTGCATTTGCAAAAAAAGAATCTACCGCAAAAGATATTTTCTTATTAACTAGAATCGCCACCCCCCAGCTTTAGAATTAAATGAAGACGAAATTGCATGTCCAACCCAATCTCCTTTTAATTTTGAATGTTCTTTTTCTGTTAAATGAGTTTCTTGCAAAAATTCTATATCTACTTTTAATTTCTTAATATAATCTAAAACTCGTTTCCTCTTTATTGGATGATTTAACCCCTTAACATTAAAAGTTGCAAAGTTTACAATCTATATAATGGCACCCAATCTTTCACAACTCACTAAGAAAAAAAAACCCCTTAAACCAAAAACAAACCCTCTTGAAAAAAAACCCTTAAATCCCCCCTAACCAAAAAAAAACTGCAAAGAGTAACCCCCTTATTACCTTATCGGTTAATACCAAGAGTGGCTGATGACTTTGGATTTAGCTGGGATAACATCGTCTCCCCAGCCAGAGAGCAAAGAACCCCTTCATTTATTGAATGCTTCCAGAATTTCTTCTTGCAAATCCATCAATTGTTCAACTTCCAGTTTCTTCTCAACTTTCCCATTTCCAGCTTTATCCAACACCACCAACGGTTTCAACGCAAAGTCCTGTGTCAACTTAAAATCTGGTAAAGAATTAGCAAAAGTTAAAGCTGCCTGTGGATTTTCAAAAAAACTGAGATTGCTATTGCCTATAAAATATTTTTTAAATTGCTGGATATCTAAAAGTAGATCTATAGCCTTTTTTCCATGACAACTTTAGCGGGATTAAACTCTTTCCATTTCATAACTACCTCCTGACTCAAATCCGCATTAAAAAAAACCTTACTATTTTGAATTACAATTGGACTATTCATACGTGCCCGTAGAATGGAATTAAAATAAAATCATAAAATCATCTCATGGTCTTGATACCTAAACACCTCACTAAAACAGGTCTAGGTGGTTGCCCTGGCAATGGTTTTTTCTTTTTTTTTTAATTTTTAATTTTTCACACCATAAACCACATTGACCAAGATACATACATTTTCCTTTTCAAATGTATACAGTGTCATTTTTCTCCCCCCCCCCCCTCTTCCCATCCCACTCTCCCTACCTCCCCTCCCATTCATTTAAAGTTCAGAATCTAAGATACATTAAACCCGTCAAACAATGTTGTCACTCAATAAAAATAAACAAGAAATTCCACGGAGTCAATTCTTTTCATTCCCTTCTCCTTCTGTCATTTTAGGTGGTAGATGTCCCCGGTAGGTTTTCTCTATTGTGTTTCATGCATGGCTCCCATATTTGTTCAAATATTGTAATATTATTTCTTAAATTATATGTTATTTTTTCTAATGGAATACATTTATTCATTTCTATATACCATTGTTTTATTCTCAAGTTATCTTCTAATTTCCAGGCTGACACAATACATATTTTTGCTACAGCTAGAGCTATCCTAACAAATCTTTTTTGTGCACCATCCAAATCAAGTCCAAATTCTTTGTTTTTTATATTACTTAGGAGGAAAATCTCTGGGTTTTTTGGTATATTGCTTTTTGTGATTTTATTTAATATGTGGTTTAGATCTTCCCAAAATTTTTTCATTTCTCACATGTCCAGATTGCATGAATGGTTGCTTCCATTTCCTTTTTACAGCGAAAACATCTGTCAGATACTGTTGGGTCCCATTTATTTAACTTTTGAGGTGTAATATATAGCCTGTGTATCCAGTTATATTGTATCATACGTAACCTCATATTTATTGTATTTCTCATAGTTCCTGAGCATAACTTCTCCTATGTTTCCTTCTTTATCTTTATGTTCAGATCTTGTTCCCATTTTTGTTTAGTTTTACCATTTGTTTCCTCATTTTCCTTTTCTTGTAGTTTAATATACATGTTTGTTACAAATTTTTTGATTATCATTGTGTCTGTAATCACATATTCAAAATTACTTCCCTCTGGTAACCTCAGACTGCTTCCCAATTTGTCCTTCAAGTCGGATTTCAGTTGGTAGTATGCCAACACTGTATCGTGAGTTATATTATATTTATCCTTCATTTGTTCAAAGGATAATAATTTATTTCCTGAAAAGCAATTTTCTATTCTTTTGATCCATTTTTTCTCCCATTCTCTGAAGGAAAGGTTTTGCGTCAGTATTAGTTTTGGTAGTTGGTAATTTGTTTTATTCCTTTCTACATGAATCTTCTTCCAAATATTGAGCAGATGATGTAATACTGGAGAATTCCTACGTTGTACCAATTTTTCATCCCATTTATATAGTATATGTTCAGGTATCTTCTCCCCTATTTTATCTAGTTCTAATCTAGTCCAATCTGGCTTTTCCCTTGTTTGATAAAAATCTGATAGGTATCTTAATTGTGCGGCTCTATAATAATTGTTAAAGTTTGGCAGTTGTAAGCCTGCTTGTTTATACCATTCTGTTAATTTATCTAGTGCTATCCTCGGTTTCCCCCCTTTCCATAAAAATTTCCTTATTATTTTCTTTAACTCCTTGAAGAATTTCTCCATCAAGTGTATTGGCAATGCCTGAAATAGGTATTGTATCCTTGGGAAAATATTCATTTTAATACAGTTTATCCTTCCTGTTAGTGTTAGTGGTAAGTCTTTCCAATGCTCTAAGTCGTCCTGTAATTTTTTCATTAGTGGATAATAATTGAGTTTATATAGATGGCCGAGGTTTTTATTTATTTGTATACCTAGGTATCGTATTGCTTGCATTTGCCATCTGAATGGTGATTCTTTCTTAAATTTTGGAAAATCCGCAATATTCATTGGCATTGCTTCACTTTTATTTGCGTTAATCTTGTATCCCGACACTTCTCCATATTCCTTATGTAATTATTTATTTATATTTCTGGTTCTGTTAAGTATACTATAACGTCATCTGCAAATAAACTGATTTCATATTCCTTGTCTTTTATTTTTATCCCTTTTATTTTATTTTCTGTTCTTATCAGTTCTGCTAGTGGTTCTATGGCTAACGCGAACAACAAGGGCGATAATGGGCATCCCTGCCTTGTTGATCTGCTTAAGTTAAATTGTTTTGATATATATATATATCCATTTACTGTCACTTTTGCCAATGGCCCCTTATATAATGCTTTAATCCAATTAATATATTTCTCTGGTAAACTGAATTTTTGTAGTACTTTGAATAAATAATTCCATTCTACTCTGTCAAAGGCCTTCTCTGCGTCTAAAGCAACTGCTACTGTTGGAGCTTTATTTCCTTCTACTGCATGAATTAAGTTAATAAATTTACAAATATTGTCTGTTGTTCGTCTTTTTTTAATAAATCCAATTTGGTCTAGATTTACTATTTTTGGAACATAATCGGCTAATCTGTTTGCTAATAGTTTAGCTATTATCTTATAATCTGTGTTAAGTAAAGATATTGGTCTATATGACGCTGGTGCATGTGGATCTTTCCCTGTCTTTGGTATTACTGTAATTATTGCTGTTTTGCATGAATCTGGTAAGCTTTGTGTTTTATCAATCTGGTTGATTACTTCCAGGAGGGGAGGAATTAATAAATCTTTAAATGTTTTATAGAATTCTATTGGGAATCCATCCTCTCCTGGTGTTTTATTATTCGGTAGTTTTTTTTATTATCTCTTGTATTTCTAATGGTTCTGTTAATTTATTTTGTTCCTCTATTTGTAATTTCGGTAGTTCAATTTTAGTTAAAAATTCATCTATTTTGACTTCTTTCCCTTCGTTTTCAATTTGGTATAATTGTTCGTAGAATTCTCTGAAGTTTTCATTAATCTCCGTTGGATTATATGTGATTTGTTTGTCTTTTTTCCTTGATGCCAATACCATTCTCTTAGTTTGTTCTGTCTTAAGCTGCCATGCTAGAATTTTGTGCGTTTTTTCTCCTAGTTCATAATATTTCTGTTTTGTCTTTATTATGTTCTTCTCCACCTTATATGTTTGTAGTGTTTCATATTTTATTTTTTTATCTGCCAATTCTCTTCTTTTAGTTGTGTCTTCCTTCATTGCTAATTCTTTTTCTATATTTGCTATTTCCCTTTCCAACTGCTCTGTTTCCTGATTGTAGTCCTTCTTCATCTTGGTTACATAACTTATTATTTGCCCTCTGATGAACGCTTTCATTGCGTCCCATAGTATAAACTTATCTTTCACTGATTCTGTATTTATTTCAAAGTACATTTTAATTTGTCTTTCAATTAATTCTCTAAAATCCTGCCTTTTAAGTAGCATGGAGTTTAATCTCCATCTATACATTCTTGGAGGGATGTCCTCTAACTCTATTGTCAATATCAGGGGTGAGTGGTCCGATAATATTCTAGCTTTATGTTCTGTTTTTCTAACTCTATCTTGCATGCGAGCTGATAACAGGAATAGGTCTATTCTTGAGGATGTTTTGTGTCTACCCAAATAATATGAATATTCCTTTTCCTTTGGGTGTTGTTTCCTCCATATATCCAAAAGTTGCATTTCTTCCATCGATTTAATTATAAATTTGGTTACTTTGTTCTTTCTGTTAATTTTTTTCCCAGTTTTATCCATGTTTGAATCCAAATTAAGGTTGAAATCCCCTCCTATTAGTATGTTCCCTTGTGTGTCTGCTATCTTCAAAAAAATATCTTGCATAAATTTTTGATCTTCTTCGTTAGGTGAATATACATTGAGTAAATTCCAAAACTCCAAATATATCTGACATTTTATCATTACATATCTCCCTGCTGGATCTATTATTTCCTCTTCTATTTTAATTGGTACATTTTTACTGATTAATATAGCTACTCCTCTAGCTTTTGAATTATATGACGCTGCTGTTACATGTCCTATCCAATCTCTCTTTAATTTCTTGTGCTCCATTTCAGTTAAGTGTGTTTCTTGCACAAATGCTATATCAATTTTTTCTCTTTTCAGTAAATTTAGCAGTTTCTTCCTTTTGATTTGGTTATGTAGTCCGTTAATATTTAAAGTCATATAGTTCAACATAGCTATTTCATACTTTGCTTATCTTTCCTTTCCGTTTCCTCATCATCACCTTTCCTTCTTATCCATTGTTTCTTGTTTTGAACACTTTATAAGACAACATTTCTAAAACATTAAACATTTCCTTTATTCTCCTATCTAAAATTTCTTTAACCCCACTGTCCCCTCCCCTTCCTGAGTTGCCCTTTATCCCTTGTCGGGCAACCACATCTCCCCTCTCCATTTGGATTTGCGAATTCACTCGCAAGCGTCAACTGATTTCGCAGTGACCGTAACTCCTCCCCACCCAGCCCCCCCAGAAAAGATTTTAATTTTCATATATAACAAAGGTCACTCTCTTAATTCCCTCCTTACTTCCTCTCTTCCCTTTCTTTCCCTTATTAATTCTTATCTATACTCTATATATTTTCCTTTAAATACGGATACACTCATGTACACACATATATACATGCACATATATATATATATATATATATATTTGGTTGTTTTTCCAGACTCTTTTGTGTAGTCTTCCAAAGGCGCTATTTGCCTTGGCGAGTCTGTTGTCTATCTCATTGTCGATCCTTGCATCTGATGAAATGGTGCAGCCGAGATAGGTAAACTGGTTGACCGTTTTGAGTTTTGTGTGCCCGATGGAGATGTGGGGGGGCTGGTAGTCATGGTGGGGAGCTGGCTGATGGAGGACCTCAGTTTTCTTCAGGCTGACTTCCAGGCCAAACATTTTGGCAGTTTCCGCAAAGCAGGACGTCAAGCGCTGAAGAGCTGGCTCTGAATGGGCAACTAAAGCGGCATCATCTGCAAAGAGTAGTTCACGGACAAGTTTCTCTTGTGTCTTGGTGTGAGCTTGCAGGCGCCTCAGATTGAAGAGACTGCCATCCGTGCGGTACCGGATGTAAACAGCGTCTTCATTGTTGGGGTCTTTCATGGCTTGGTTCAGCATCATGCTGAAGAAGATTGAAAAGAGGGTTGGTGCGAGAACACAGCCTTGCTTCACGCCATTATTAATTTCGCGCTAACAGAGGAACCACTGACATGGTCTTTGCCCTCAGACAGCTCCAAGAAAAGTGTAGAGAACAAAACAAAGGACTCTACATCACCTTTGTTGACCTCACCAAAGCCTTCGACACCGTGAGCAGGAAAGGGCTTTGGCAAATACTAGAGCGCATCGGATGTCCCCCAAAGTTCCTCAACATGATTATCCAACTGCACGAAAACCAACAAGGTCGGGTCAGATACAGCAATGAGCTCTCTGAACCCTTCTCTCCATATATATATATATATATACCCATATACACACATACTTATAGTTCGTGGTCATTTTTACTCTCGCTACATGTCTTCATCTCTCTGTCTGTTTTGTAGTTGTTCTGCAAATTTTCGTGCTTCCTCCGGATCCGAGAATAGTCTGTTTTGCTGCCCTGGAATAACTATTTTAAGTACCGCTGGGTACTTTAGCATAAATTTATATCCTTTTTTCCATAGGATCACTTTTGCTGTATTAAACTCCTTTCTCTTCTTCAGGAGTTCAAAACTTATGTCTGGATAGAAAAAAAAATTTTGACCTTTGTATTCCAGTGGCTTTTTGTCTTCTCTTATTTTCTTCATTGCTTTCTCCAATATATTTTCTCTTGTTGTATATCTTAGGAATTTTACTAAAATGGATCTTGGTTTTTGTTGTGGCTGTGGTTTACGGGCTAATGTTCTATGTGCCCTTTCTATTTCCATTTCTTCCTGTAATTCTGGTCTTCAAAGGACCCTGGGGATCCAATCTTTTATAAATTCTCTCATTCTTGCCTTCTTCATCTTCCTTAAGGCCCACTATCTTTATATTATTTCTTCTATTATAATTTTCCATTATATCTATCTTCTGAGCTAACAGCTCTTGTGTCTCTTTAATTTTTTTATTAGATTCTTCTAATTTCTTTTTTAAGTCCTCTACTTCCATTTCTACGGCTGTTTCTCGTTCTTCCACCTTGTCCACTCTTTTTCCTATATCTGACATGACCATCTCTAATCTATTCATTTTTTCTTCTGTACTTTTAATTCTTCTTTTTATTTCACTAAATTCTTGTGATTGCCATTCTTTTACTGATTCCATATATTCTTAAAAAATATATATATCCATTGTCTTGCCCTTCCCTTCTTCTTCCATTTCTCTATCTCCTCCTCCTCCTCCTCCTCCTCCTCCTCCTCCTCCTCCTCCTCCTCCTCTGGGTTGGTCATCTGTTGTTTCCTTGATTTCTTTTTACTCTCTTCTTTCTTGTTCTCGTTTCTTGTTCTCGTTGTTATCTATGTTCTCTTCTTGCTGCTGTGCTGTAGCTGTCATTCTCAGCTGTGGAGATCGACTCCTCAGCTGGTCCCCCCTCCCGTCAGTGTTTTTTTTGTCATGCGCATTGCGCAGTTGCGCACTTTTGCTTGGCTCAGCGAGCCATTTTTGTAGTCCCGAGCTCGGGACTTCAACTGACCTGAGGGAGCGGGCTTCTCTCTCCACAGCGGGCCTCCTCGGACAGGTAAGGCCTTCACCTTCTTCTTCTGATGTCTTTTCTTCTTCTCTTCTTCCCGTTGCTTTCGACTTTTCTTTCTTCGCTGCCATTTTCTTCCCACCTTTACTTTCACTTTATTTTAATTTTTGTGTTTGTGCCTTTGTGTTTTCTGTGGTTTTTTTTAAACTTTTCCGGAGAGGGCTGGAGTTCCCCGACCGGCCACTACTCCATCATGTGACTCCTCCCTCCAATAGTTTTTTCTTAATGCACGATGAGCCCTCTCTATCTCCAAACCTTCTGGAAAATACTCTGGACTAAATACTTCAACAATCCATTCTTTAAAAAACTTTGTAGGATTTACTCCTTCAAAACCTTCTGCTAACCCCACTATTTTTATATTATTCCGCTGACTTCGATTTTCTCAAGAATCCATCTTCTGAAAAAAAAATTCTTCTTCTCAATCTGCCATCTGGCAACTGCTCCTTCAACTTGATCCACTCTATCTTCCACGTTTTTAATTTTGTTTTCAACATTATCCACTGCTGTCAAACATTTACTAACATCCACTTTCATTGAAGCAATTTCACCAGACATATCAGTGATTTTAAGTCTAATGTCAGAAAGTTGCTGGTCAAAATTTTAAAAACTAGTAGAAACATAATCCATCAAACTCTCATTTTGTTTTGTTATAGTTTCCAACATCATCATTATATCAGAATGGGGCATAGAACTCATAGTGCTGGGAGACTTGTATGGTGAAAGTAATTTCAAAGATGTTGAGGTACCTTTCACTTTAGCTGCAGCTAACAACAATTGATTGTCTTCTGCTTCCAAATAATGTTCTAATTCTTCTTCCATCTCTTGTTGTATCTCAGCTTCTGGACTTCTTCAGGCTGGCTGTAGGTCTGTTCCTCACTCAGCGTCAAGCTGAGTCCTCAGGCCGACGTTGAGTGGCAGCCGCCGAAAGCTCTCACCCGTTTGAGAGTCTCGCACATGCGCACTGCTCCCCGCGTCCCTGCAGTGATCACATAGCATTGGTAGGCTGTCCCTGGCACATCTCTTGCGTACTGCGTTAAAGACGCAGTCGCAAGAGACGTGTTGCGCCTTCCCACTGCCCCATGTTTGGCTGCGCTACTCGACACACCTAACGCGGCTGATACATGCACATCGCAGGACTCCCTTAATGTCGTCAATGACGTGGCAGCGGCGGTGCCATCTTGTGTCACTCTATGCATAGACGATGCTGTCTCTGTAGCTAACCTTGCCGATATGGGTCACTGACTCTTCGGCTTCATCTCTTGAGTTCGAGGTTCCAAATCTTCAGTAAGGCCCGTTTTTTCCAACTTCTTAAAATATTTTTTTTCGAATGTTAAACTTATTTTCTCTTAATCAATTTTCTTCTCATATCATATGTAGTCTTTTCATAAAGTTTTCAAACATACGTTAAGTTTTTAAATTCGGGTTCTGAACTTTCTAGCTGAGGAGAGATGGGCTCCCATGTCTTCACCCTATGCCATCTTGCCATGCCTCCCCCCACCCCCCCTCCCGCCCTGAAAGCTTCCTGATTGTGTTGGAGGTTTGTTTCTGGAGCTTGGGTTGCTGATGGATCGAACAGGAGTTGGTGTGGCTGTGGGAACGCTGGAGACGAATCCACGGACACAGACTCTGGGGGGGGCGGGTCTCTTTTGCTTCTTTCTCTGACTGTAATGGGCACCGGGTGATGCCTTATGACAGACTAAAGGCAATTTCATGTAATATTACTTCTATTTTATTACACGACAAATAGAACCTGATCTGAAGTCGGGTAATATCCATGGAAAGAAAACAGTAAATTTTGCAGTCTCGGGATCTTTTATCAGAGTTGGAATATGCTGCAAAGATGATTATGGATAATGCTTGTAGTAACAACAATTAAAACTAACATGCGCTTTTGGAGAACTTTTGTGGTTCAAAAGAATGTGTCCAAAACCTTCCTGAAGAAGTGAGGGAAAACAAGTTCGCTGAATCCAAAGAGCAGCGAGTCTGCACACACACACACACACACACACACACACACACACACACACACACACACACACACACACACACACACACACACACACGGGGGGGGGCGCTCTCTCATGCGCTCTCTCTTTCTCTCATCACATTGGACACAACATAGGGTGAAGACATGGGAGCCCATCTCTCAAAGTTCAGAACTCGAATTTAAAAACTTAACATGTGTGCGATACTCACTGTGGGAACGCTGGAGACAAATCCATGCATCCACCTACGGGGAGATAGTTTAACAGTGAAGGAATCCAATATGAAGCCCAACACCACTTGATGCAGTGCAGACACTGCTCTTTGCTGCACTAAAGTAGACTTACAATAACAATGATGTCAACATGTACCACACTACAGCTCCCCACCCTTTGTCAGTGCACATCTCACGAATGACTCTCCAGTGTGGCCCACGGTTCCAAACTCGGAGTGGAGCTGGGCTTTGTCCCAGGGAAGGAAAGAGGCAGGTGGTCCACATGTGGTGGGCTTTATAGTGCCATTGGCTGGAGAGTCCTGCCCAGGTATAGGCCAGGTGAACAGGTGAATAAAGGGGCCAATGGTCAGGTGTTTGCGGATCTGTGGGCGGGGCTTGACCTCGATGGGCACGTGAGGTGACTTCTGACTAGGTGCCCACTGGTAGGGTCACGTGACACAAGTAATCCTCCGTGTTACAACCTCCCCGCTGAATTCTTGGCCCAATCTCACTCAGAGTGGAGAAAGAGACCTGGGTTGGGATCGGGAACCTCATGGCCATGCATCAGGAGCACAAGAAGAGGGCATGTGGAAGTGACAGATGGAACAGACCGCTTGCCTATCCCATTGGACGCCTCCTGCCCCAGCCATGGTCTGCAGCACTCCCTCACTAACATCCCCGTGCGCTGGAAGACCAACAGGTTTTGGACTGACCAAAGTGTGTCTTTCACCAAGTCGATGGTTTTCCAGCAGTTCTAGATGTCGGACTCTGTGTGCATCCCTGGGAACAGCCCATAGATCAAAGACCCCCCCTGCCACATTGCTGCTGGGGATGAACTGTGACAAGGACCCTTGCATCTTTCTCCAAGCACTCTTAGCGAATCTGCAATCAGCCAAGAATGGATGACTGTCTCCACTCCACCGCAGTCATCTCGGGGATAACGTGCATTGTGGGTGGTGTTCCAGTTGTACTGGGAGGGCTCCTCTCACTGCCAGCCAGGCCAGGTCCTGTTTTTTTTGACAAGACCAAGAATCTCATGAGCCTTTCTAATCAGTCTTCTCAATGAGGGCTCTTTATCTGCTATCTGTTATATTTTTCAGATTGAAGGTTCATAGTTTTGGTAATCAGATCTGGTCATATCCAGACAGCTGGCACTCATTGGTTGAACGTCTTCTTGCAGATTCACTTCGAGTGTGTGGAGAAGGATACAAGGGTCCTTGTTACCATTCATCCCTAGTGGAGAGCTATGGGCTGTTCCCGGGGATGCAGAGTCTGACATTCCAAGCTGCAGGAGTACGTACTGGGGGACGCAATGAGGCTTGGTGCAGCCAACGTAAGGGCGCTGTGGGGAAGGGCCACAGTCTAGAGTCCTCAAGTTTCTCTTTGACGGCTTTAAACACGTGTACAAAATCTTCATTAATGGACAAGCTGCGCCCTTCTACATCACCTCGCAGTTCTGTTCTTGCACGCAAGCGAAGAGCACAGACAAGGCTTTAAGAGGTTCCAACATGCCATTGTCCACTCGGGTCTCCAGGATCTTTAGCACTTTCCTGGCCAGTGAGCTGTTGCTGCCCTGTGGGGTGCCACCTTTCACGTCAGACATCTCCCCCAGGCCGAGTCCTGGTGCTGAGGAGAACGGGCAGTTGATTATGTCACTCTACACACAGGCCAGACGGTTGGGTCAAAAAGTGATCAAGGGCAGCCCGAAGCCCTTTATCTGCTGGAGTTGAGCTCTGTAAGGAGAGGGGGAAATACATAATGAGGTGTTAGAGTGGCACATGGATCAGCTTTGATCTTTGACCAAAATCTGGAGAGTGTTGCTGAATGCAAATCAATCTCTCTTATCCAGCTGACGTGAATGGGATTTGATTCAGAACGTGAATTGGATTTTAATCCTGGTTAATCCAGAGCTGGAATCGGTGGCAGGGAGTGAGGTTGTCCAACCAGACGTTTCAGAATCAGAATTTATTGTCGTGAACAAGTCACAAAATTTTTGTGTCTGTGGTTCATTGATCATTCAGGAATCTGATGGCGGAGGGGAAGAAGCTGTCCTTGTGCCGCCGAGTGCTCGTCTTCAGGCTCCTGTACTTCCTTCCTGATGGTAGTGGAGTGAAGAGGTTGGTGGTGGGGTGGGGGGGGGAAAGAGGGATCTTTGAGGATAGAGGCTGCTTTTTTTTAAAGACATTGCCTCTTGTAGATGTCCTTGATGGAGTGAAGTCTGGTGCCCGTGATGTCACAGGCCGAGTTGACAACTCTCTGGGGTTTTTTTTACTTGTACATTGGCGCCTCCATTCCAGAAAGTGATGTGGACAGTCAGAATTCTCTCTCACCTGTAGAGGTTTATGAGAGTCTTCGGGGACGTACCGAATCTCCTCAGACACCTCACAAAGTATAGCTGCTGGAGAGCCTTCTTCGTGATTGCATCAACGTGGAGGCTCCAGAACAGATCCTCAGAGATGTTGACATCCAGGAATTTGAAGTTCTTGACCCTCTCCACTGCTGAGCCCTTGATGAAGACTGGGCCGTGTTCCCCTGACTGCATCCTGAAGTCCATAATCATCTCCTTGGTTTTGCTAACATTGAGTGCAAGGTTGTTTTCCAAGCTGATAGAAGTGACCCTGTCTGCCCTGACATGTTCCTGCAGGAAACATGATATTTTTGAGATCCACTCTCCTCCCTAACACATCATTGCAAGCATATATTTAAAGCAAAGTCATTTTGGCCATCTCTAATTGGCTGTTTCATGCGTTGTATCAATTGCCTGATCAAATATTCAAGACTCCGTGGCTTGATCCTGCATTTGAAGTCTCCAAAGAGATAGATATTCCTGGACCTATTTGGAAGTAATTACACTGGACAACAAAGATTTTGCTTCCTCAACACTTTTGGGTGTATTTTCTAGATATTGGCCTGCTAATCACAAAAATCACTTACTCCTATCACGTACCATTTTTTAGATATAACCTATTTTTGTGGTTTCCTGTCATATTTTAAGTCTATTTCAAACAGACAAAACCATGAGGTCCAACGTGTCATCGAAAATTCATTGTCTGCATCCACACTTGGACTCCTTCCCTGATGATCTCGGTGCCGTCTGTACTCGGTGAAAGGTTTCACCAGGACATTGCGACTGTGGAAAAGGAGCTTCATGGTAACTGGAATCCGTCAATGCTGGCCGACGATTGTTGGACACTGACTCGAGAGGCATCAGATGCTGAGGTCAAATGAAAATCAGCGGCAAAATATGTTTAGGTCAGTTGAACTGACGCGATGTGTCAGCCTCGTGATGCGATTAGACAGGGTAAATTCAATCAAAGTTCATTTAATATTTCTCCAACTTCCTATGTGATGCAGCAAACCTGAAATTACCTCTATGTTCAGCTTGAAGTTGTCTATCATAATCCCCAATTTCTTTTTCAGGAAGCAAATCTTTGGGGGAAAAAAAAATTGTTGCCCAGTGTTATTAATATGGGAGAGCTCTGAACTCAATCCCATAGAGTAATGACGTGCAAAGTAAGAGTCCTTAAATGTTACAACGAGATTTCGCCCCCACACTCTCCTCATTTCCAATGAATACAGGCCAGGAGCTGTCAAATGCTCCTCATATGATAACCTTTTCATACCTGGAATCATCCTTGTAAAGCTCCTTTGAACCTTCTCCAATGTCATCACATCCTTTCTTAAATGAGGAGTCCAAAACTGCTCCCAATACTTCAAGTGAGATCTCCCCAGGACCTTATAAACCCCCAGCATCACATCCCTGGTCCTGTATTCGATTCCTCTTGAAGTGAATGCCAGCATCACATTTGCCCTCTTCACCACCGACTCAACCTGCAAGTTGACCTTCGGGCCGTCCTGCACGAGGACTCCCAGATCATGTATGCACTCTGAAAATAAATCTGAACTTTGAAACGCAAGAAATGGAAGCAGGATGAGGCCATGCGCCCATTGAGCCTGCTCCACCATTCAGTAAGTTCACAGCTGATCAGCTCCGCCTACCCATCTTTTCCCCAATAACCCTTAATTCCTCTATGATGCAAAAATCTATCAAATTGTGTGTTAAATATATTTAATGATGCAGCCCTCAGAATGGAGAGGGAAGGGGTGGGGAGCTGGACGAAAGGAGACTGAGGGACAAGGAAAGGGAGAGACTTGAGCTCTGAATGGGAGCTCCACGTCCCATTTTCTCAATGCAGATTCGACCACTCCACAAAGAAACATTTGCAGCTTCTTGTCTTGTCTTCCCTTTCACCACAGCTGCTAAATACCGCAATATAACATTTCACATCCCAAACTGTCACAGCTTGTTTGTTGAAACCTTCAATCATGCCATTCTTACCTCTACTCTCCACTCTTCAAAATTTCTTTTGGCTGACCTACTCTCCACCCACCCCACCCCCACCCCCCCCCCCCTCCCCCATCCACCCCAATCCCTTCTCGGCTTTTACCTCTTCAACCTTCCCACCTGTGACCTCTTACTGTTAGCCTCCCCCTGCCCCTTCCTCCCTCCTCTCCTCCTCCCCTTCCTCCCTCCTCTCCTCCTCCCCTTCCTCCCTCCTCTCCTCCTCCCCCTTCCTCCTTCCTCTCCTCCTCCCCCTTCCTCCCTCCCTCCTCTCCTCCTCCCCTGCCCTTTTCCCCCTTCCTCCCCTCCATCCACCTTTTTATTCAGGCTCCTGGCTGCCTTTTGCTCCCACCCTGACGAAGGTCTCAGGCCCAAAATGTTGGTTCCGTTTTACTTGCTGTCGATGCTGTGTGACCTGCGGAGTTTCTCCAGCACCTTTCCTGCATCTGACAATGAACTCCTTCTCGTTATCATCGGACAGATTATGTGAGCAGGCAAAGATGTGATGAATGGAATGTAAGAAATTGTCCATTCAAAAGAAAGACCTCGAGTCTCAGTGGTGAGAAACAGCAGATCTTGGAGATGACAAGGGATGTGGGTGGCCATGTACAGATATACAGGAGACTCACAACGTGCAGCACTTCATCGGGAATGCTAACAGAATGTTAGTACAGTTAATGTGGTGGTTAGCGTGGAAGTAAAGTACAAAAGTCTGCAGACACAGTGGTTGAAATAAACACGAGGCTGGAGAAACTCAGCAGGTCAAACAACGTTTGCAGATGTTGCGTGGAAAGGGTTGGTGTTTGTCAGAGGGCCCGGGTTATGTGTCATTTGAGCTTTTGATGAAGAGCAGGGATTTCCAGGTCTGACCACTAGGTGGTGGCAGTGCAGCAGAGATGGTTCCTTCCTTGTTGCTGCTTTGATGGGAATGGTTATTGTGTGAATGGTGCTACCAGCCCCCCCACATCTCCATCGGGCACACAAAACTCAAAACGGTCAACCAGTTTACCTATCGGGGAGTCACGTGATGGAGTAGTGGCCGGACGGTGAACTCCAGCCCTCTCCAGAAAAGTCGGGAAAAACGAGAGAAAATACAAAGGCACAGAAATACAAGTTAAAGAAAAGTGAATATAAAGGTGGAAAGAAGATGGAGACAAAAGGAGAAAAATCAAAATCAACGGAAAGAAGAGAGGAAAAGAAGACAACGGAGGAAAAAGGTGAAGGCCTTACCTGTCCGAAGAGGCCCGCTGTGGAGAGAAGACCCCACTACCTCAGGTCGGTAGAAAGAGAACTACAACAATGGCTCACAGAGCCGAGTAAAAGTGCGCAACCGCGCATGCGCGACTCCTCGCGCATGCGCGATGCGCATACAAAAAAACACACCGACGGGAGGGGGGACCAGCTGGGGAGTCGATCTCCACAGCCGGCAACGACAGCTGCAGAACACCTGCAGCAAGAAGACACCACAGAAGACAATGGAAACAAGAAAGAAGAGGAGGAAAGGGCAGCAAAGAAACAACAGATGGTCAACCTAGAGGAAGAAGAAGAGGAAGAGGAAGAGTACAGGGAAATAGAAGAAGAAAAGATAGGCAAGGTAAAGGAGGTACTTGCTCTTGTTAGAGGATACATGGAGTCATTTAAAGAATGGCAAACACAGGAATTCAATGATTTAAGAAGAAGAATAAACAACACAGAAAAGAAAATAAATAAAATGGATATGACCTTAACAGAAATGGGGAAAAAAATGGACAAGATGGAAGAACGGGCAATAGCAGCAGAAATGGAGGTAGAAGACTTAAAAAAGAAATTGGAGGAATCTAATAAAAAAACTAAAGAGACACAAGAATTACTAGCCCAAAAAATAGATATAATGGAAAATTATAACAGAAGAAATAACATAAAGATAGTGGGCCTTAAGGAAGATGTAGAAGGCAAGAATATGAGGGAGTTTATAAAAGAATGGATCCCTAAGGCCCTAGGATGTCCAGAACTACAGCAAGAAATGGAAATAGAAAGGGCACATAGAGCATTGGCCCCTAAACCACAACCACAACAAAAACCAAGATCTATTGTAGTAAAATTCCTAAGATATACTACAAGAGAAAAGGTGCTGGAGAAGACAATGGAAAAAGTAAGAGAGGGCAACAAACCACTGGAGTATAAAGGGCAAAAAATCTTCATTTATCCAGATATAAGCTTTGAACTCCTAAAGAAGAGAAAAGAGTTCAATGCAGCAAAAGCGATTTTATGGAAGAAAGGATATAAATTTACACTGAAGCATCCTGCGGTATTGAAAATATTTATTCCAGGACAACAAAACAGACTATTCTCGGATCCAGAAGAAGCACGAAAATTTGCAGAACAATTACAAAAATAGACTGAGGGATGAAGACGGGTAATGAGAGCAAAAATTATCACGATTGATATGTATGTGGGTAAAGACAAAAATAGACTGAGGGATGAAGACGGGTAAGGAGGGTAAAAATGACCACGATTGATATGTATGCGGGTAAAGAGGTATAAGAGTGAATAGAGACAACGGGCATATGTGAAAGTATCTGTAATTAGAGGAAAACATAGAAAGTATAGACAAGAATTAATAAGGAAAGGTAATGGAATAGAGAGAATAAGGAGGGAACTAAAAGAGTGACCTTTGTGACATATAAAAAACGAAATCTTTTCTGGGGGGGGCTGGGTGGGGGGAAAAGAGCGGTCACTGCAAAATCAGTTGACGCTTGCGAGTGGATTCGCAAATCCAAATGGAGAGGGGAGATGTGGTTGTCCGACAAGGGATAAAGGGCAACTCAGGAGGGGAAGGGGAGATTGGGGATAAAGAAGATAGAAATAGGAGAATAAGGAAAATGTTGGATGTTGTAGGAATGTTGTCTGGTAAAGAGTTGAAAATAAGAAAACAGAAATGGAAAAGGAGGAAAGGTAATGATGGAAAAACGGAAAGAGAAGATAAACAAAATATAAAATGGCTACGCTGAACTATATGACTCTAAATATTAATGGAATACATAACCAAATTAAAAGGAAGAAACTACTAAATTTACTGAAAAAGGAAAAAATAGATATAGCATTTGTCCAAGAAACACATTTAACTGAATTGGAGCACAAGAAATTAAAGAGAGATTGGGTAGGACATGTAACAGCAGCATCGTATAATTCAAAAGCAAGAGGAGTGGCTATATTAATTAGCAAAAATGTGCCATTTAAAATAGAAGAGGAAATAATAGATCCAGCAGGGAGATATGTTATGATAAAATGTCAGATATATTCAGAGCTTTGGAATCTACTTAATATATATTCACCTAACGAAGAAGATCAAAAGTTTATGCAAGATATCTTTTTGAAGGTAGCTAATACGCAAGGGAACATACTAATAGGAGGGGATTTCAATCTGAATTTGGATCCAAATATGGATAAAACGGGGAAAAAAATTAACAGGAAGAACAAAGTAACCAAATTTATAATTAAATCAATGCAAGAAATGAAACTTGTGGACATATGGAGGAAACAAAACCCAAAAGAAAAGGAATACTCATACTACTCGACTAGACATAAAACATACTCAAGGATAGACCTATTCCTATTATCAGCCCACATACAAGGGAGAGTTAGGAAAACGGAATATAAAGCTAGACTATTATCGGACCACTCACCCCTGTTATTGGCAATAGAGCTAGAAGACATCCCTCCAAGAATGTATAGATGGAGATTAAACCCCATGCTACTTAAAAGACAGGATTTTAGAGAATTTATTGAAAAACAATTAAAAATGTACTTTGAAGTAAATACGGAATCAGTGGAAGATAAGTTTATACTATGGGACGCAATGAAAGCATTCATTAGAGGGCAAATAATAAGTTATGCAACCAAGATGAAGAAGGACTATAATCAGGAAACAGAGCAGTTGGAAAGGGAAATAATAAACATAGAAAAAAAATTAGCAATAAAGGAAGATACAACCAAAAGAAGAGAATTGGCGGATAAAAAAATAAAATATGAAACATTACAAACATATAAGGTGGAGAAGAATATAATGAAGACAAAACAGAAATATTATGAACTAGGGGAAAAAACACACAAAATCCTAGCATGGCAGCTTAAGACAGAGCAAACTAAGAAAACGGTATTGGCAACAAGGAAAAAAGACAAACAAATTACATATAATCCAAAAGAAATTAAGGAAAACTTCAGAGAATTCTATGAACAATTATACCGAACCGAAAACGAAGGGAAAGAAGGGAAAATAGATGAATTTTTGACTAAAATTGAACTACCAAAACTACAAATAGAGGAACAAAATAAATTAACAGAACCATTTGGAACAGTAGAAATACAAGAGATAATAAAAAATTTACCAAATAATAAGACACCAGGAGAGGATGGACTCCCAATAGAATTCTACAAAACATTTAAAGACCTAATAATACCGCCCCTCCTGGATGTAATCAACCAGATTGATGAGACACAAAACTTACCAGATTCATGTAAAACAGCAATAATTACAGTGATACTAAAACAAGGGAAAGATCCACTCTCACCAGCGTCATATAGACCAATATCTTTGCTAAACACAGATTATAAGATAATAGCTAAACTATTAGCGAACAGATTAGCAGAACAGGTACCGAAAATGGTAAATTTAGACCAAACTGGATTTATCAAAAAAAGACGCACAACAGACAATATTTGTAAATTTATTAACTTAATTCATGCAGTAGAAGGAAATAAAGCACCGGCAGTAGCAGTTGCTTTAGACGCAGAGAAGGCCTTCGACAGAGTAGAATGGAATTACTTGTTCAAAGTATTGCAAAAATTCAGTTTACCGGAGAAGTATATTAATTGGATTAAAGCATTATATAAGGGACCGTTAGCGAAAGTGACAGTAAATGGACATGTATCAAAGCAATTTAACTTAAGCAGGTCAACGCGGCAGGGATGCCCACTATCACCATTATTGTTTGCGCTAGCTATAGAACCACTAGCAGAATCGATAAGAAGAGATAATAATATAAAAGGAATAAAAATAAAAGACAGGGAATATAAAATCAGTCTGTTTGCGGATGATGTGATAGTGTACTTAACAGAACCAGAACTATCAATAAAAGAACTATATAAGAAATTGAAGGAATATGGAGAAGTGTCGGGATACAAGATAAACGTAAATAAAAGTGAAGCAATGCCTATGAATAACGCGGATTTCTCAAAATTTAAGGAGGAATCCCCATTCAGATGGCAAACGCAGGCAATAAGATACCTAGGTGTGCAAATAAACAAAAATCTAGGCCAATTATATAAACTCAATTACAATCCACTAATGAAAAAACTACAGGACGATTTAGAGCATTGGAAAGAGCTACCACTAACACTGATAGGAAGGATAAACTGTATTAAAATGAACATTTTTCCAAGGATACTATACTTATTTCAGGCATTGCCAATACAACTGACAGAAAAATTCTTCAAAGAGTTAAAGAAAATAATAAGGAGATTTTTATGGAGAGGGGGGAAACCGAGGATAGCACTAGACAAATTAACAGAATGGTATAAACAAGGAGGCTTACAATTGCCAAACTTCAAAAATTATTATAGAGCCGCACAATTAAGGTACCTATCAGATTTTTATCAAACAAGGGAAAAACCAGACTGGACGAGACTAGAATTAGATAAAATAGGGGAAAAGATACCTGAACACATATTATATAAATGGGACGAAAAATTGGTAAAACATAGAACTTCTCCAGTATTACACCATCTCCTCAATATATGGAAGAAGATACATGTAGAAAGAAATAAAATAAATTACCAAATACCAAAACTAATATTGACGCAAAATAAGCTACTCCCTTTTACAATAGACAACCTTGCCTTTAGAAAATGGGAAAAAAAAGGGATTAAAAGAATAGAAAATTGTTTTTCAGGAAGTAGATTCTTATCCTTTGAACAAATGAGAGATAAGTACAATATAACGGGAGATACAGCGCTGGCATATTACCAACTGAGATCCTACTTGAAAGATAAATTAGGAAGCAACTTGAGTTTACCAGAGGGAAGTAACCTTGAATATGTGATTACAGATACAATGTTAATCAAAAGATTTATAAAAAATATGTATATTAAACTGCAAGAAAAGGAAAATGAGGAAACAAATGGTAAAACTAAACAAAAATGGGAACAAGATTTAAATATAAAGATAAAAAAGGAAACATGGGAGAAGTTATGCTCTGGAACGATGAGAAATACAATAAATACGAGGCTGCGTATGATACAATATAATTGGTTACACAGACTATACATTACACCGCAAAAGTTAAATAAATGGGACCCAACAGTATCTGATAGATGTTTTCGATGTAAAAAAGAAAGGGGAACAACAATTCATGCAATCTGGACATGTGAGAGAGTAGAAAAATTTTGGGATGATCTCAATCAGATATTAAATAAAATAACAGAAAACAATATACCAAAGAATCCAGAGATCTTTCTCCTAAGTAACATAAAAAATAAAGAATTTGGAATTGACTTGGAGGATGCACAAAAAAGATTTGTTAAGATAGCCCTAGCTGTAGCAAAAAAATGTATTATGTCAACCTGGAAATTGGAAGATAATTTGAAAATACAACAATGGTATATAGAAATGAATAAATGTATTCCATTAGAAAAAATAACATATAGTTTAAGAAATAATATTGAAATATTCGAACAAGTATGGGAGCCTTACATTAAATACAATAGCGAAAACCTACCGGGAACAAACATTACCTAAGTTGATGGAAGGAGAAGAGAAGAAAAAAATGGACTCAGTAGAATTTCTGGTGTATTTTTGTTGAATGACAACATTGTCTAACTGAATTAATGCAACCTAGATTGTATAACTAAAATGGATGAGAGGGGGGAGGGATGGGGGGGTGGCTTGGGAGGAGGGAGGGGGGAGGGAGAAAAAGTCACTGTAAATGTGTGGAAAAGAAAAAGTGTATATCATGGCTATTGTGATTTATGGTGTGAAAAATAAAAAATTTAAAAAAAAAAAAAAAAAAAAAAAAAACCAGTTTACCTATCTCGGCTGCACCATTTCATCAGATGCAAGGATCGACAATGAGATAGACAACAGACTCGCCAAGGCAAATAGCGCCTTTGGAAGACTACACAAAAGAGTCTGGAAAAAAAACCAACTGAAAAACCTCACAAAGATAAGCGTATACAGAGCCGTTGTCATACCCACACTCCTGTTCGGCTCCGAATCATGGGTCCTCTACCGGCACCACCTACGGCTCCTAGAACGCTTCCACCAGCGTTGTCTCCGCTCCATCTTCAACATCCATTGGAGCGACTTCATCACCAACATCGAAGTACTCGAGATGGCAGAGGCCGACAGCATCGAATCCACGCTGCTGAGGATCCAACTGCGCTGGGTAGGTCACGTCTCCAGAATGGAGGACCATTGCCTTCCCAAGATCGTGTTATATGGCGAGCTCTCCACTGGCCACCGTGACAGAGGTGCACCAAAGAAGAGGTACAAGGACTGCCTAAAGAAATCTCTTGGTGCCTGCCACATTGACCACCGCCGGTGGGCTGATATCACCTCAAACTGTGAATCTTGGCGCCTCACAGTTCGGCGGGCAGCAACCTCATTTGAAGAAGACCGCAGAGCCCACCTCACTGACAAAAGACAAAGGAGGAAAAACCCAACACCCAACCCCAACCCACCAATTTTCCCTTGCAACCGCTGCAACCGTGTCTGCCTGTCCCGCATCGGACTTGTCAGCCACAAACGAGCCTGCAGCTGACGTGGACTTTTTACCCCCTCCATAAATCTTCGTCTGCGAAGCCAAGCCAAAGAAGAAGAATGGTGCTCTATACAAAGCTTATCCCTTGCACTGTCCCTGCACTGAACACACTTTCATACGTTGGATTGACTTCTTTGCTGTTGGGGATTGAGATCCCCTCCTGCTCTCTGGATGCAGAAGATTCCAGGGTAGATTTCTGGACAATCAGTGGAGTGTTTTCCTGCAGTTTGCTTTTCAAACCACATCAGTAAAATAGATAACATAGAACATAAAACATTACAGCACAGTACAGGCCCTTCGGCCCTTGATGTTATGCCAACCTATATATTTCTACCAACAAAAAATACTAAACCCTCCCTACCCCGTAACCCTCTATTTTTCTTCCATTGGTGTGCCTGTCTGAGAGTCTTTTACATTCCCCTACTGTTCCAGCCTCCACCACCATCCCCAGCAAGGCATCTCAGGCCCACCACAACTATGTGTATTTTAAAAAAAACTTACCCCTGACATCTCCCTTAAACTTCCCTCCCTTCATTTTATACACACATCCTCTGGTGTTTGCTGATCCTGCCCCGGGAAATAGGTGCTGCCTGTCCACCCTATCTATGCCCTTCATAATCTTGTAGGCCTCTATGGTCACCTCTGGTCCTTCTTCGCTCCAAAAAGTCCCAGGTCTACTCACCTTGCCTCATAAGACTTGTTTCCCAATCCAGGCAACATCCTGGTGAATCTCCTCTGCCCCCTCTCCATAGCTTCCGCGTCTTTCCTGTATTGAGGTGACCAGAACTGAACATCCTGGTGAATCTCCTCTGCCTCCTATTCTCTAAACGTTTCCACATCCTTCTTGTGAAGTGACCAGAACTAATTCACACATTTAAACACCTATTGATGTTTTAGGGGGACTGTGTTGTGCAGAAATTAATTGCTAGATTTTTCTCTTTCCTGCCAGCAATGACACTTCTGATATGTTATTTATTGGATTTGGAATGTATTAATTTCAAAAGTTCTAGCTCTTTCTATCTGCTTTTCAACCTGCATCAGATCTAGAAATATAGTCCTTTTTTTTTGTATCTCCAGGTCTGTAACGTGCCTTCATGATGGACTCAACATCTCTGATTTAAGCTCCTGGTAATGAGGCTGTCGAAGAATTTTCATTGTTTTTGATCAGCCATATCATGTTGAAGTTTTAAGTTCAAGTTTATTTTTCACAAAATACACAGTAGAGTGAAAACACGACGCTGGTCAAACAGTGTCCTTTATGTAGCAAAGATAAAGATACATCAATGACGTTTCGGGCTTGAGCCCTTCATCAAGGTATGAGCAAAATGTGGGCAGGTGCCCAAGCAAAATGGTGAGGGGGTGGGGCAGGGGGAGGAGCACAGTCCCACAGGGCTGGAGGTAATAGGTGAAGGGAGGGAGGGCACAGCAGCAAACAGGGAGAAGGGGGAATGGCTCTGTGAATGGAGAGGCAAGGGAGTGGAGGGCTGGAGGAAAGGAGACAGAGGGCTGGGGAAGGGAGGGAGAACGGGAAGTGGTTAACAAACCAGAGAAGTCGATGTTAATGCCGTCCGGATAGAGAGATCCCAGACGGAAAATCAATTATTGCTCCTCCAGTTTACAGATGGTCTTGGTGGGTTAGTACATGAAGCCATGGATGGACATGTGGGCCAGCATTGTGATTTTACTTCAACGATAGTGTCTGCAGCCTTTTTTTCTTTTACTTAGTAGAATGGGATGGGTTCTTCTGTGAGCATTCGAATAGGTTATCTCCAACATTCATACAGCCATGTAAAGAGCACAATATAGAGTGTAGAGTTACAATGAAAAGGGAAATCACTGAGCACCAAGCAAGTACTGGGTGGGGCTCAGGTAGGAGCCTGATGGCTGTGAGGAAGAAACTGCCTTTAAGCCTGATGGTGGGTGCTTTCACATTCCAAAGGCTTCTCCCCAATGGGAGGAGGGAGAAGGGAGTGTCCAGAATGGGATGGGTCCTGCGGGATGTCAGCTGCCTTTCCTGGCCAGTGGGAGATGTAGATGCAGTCCAAGGAGGGGAGGGAAGTTGGCGTGATGTTCTGCGCTGCGTTCACCACCTTCTGTGGCTTCCTTCAACCTTGAGGAGAGCAGCTCCCGCCCTGCCCAGTGATGCACCAGCAAGACTGCTCTCGATGGCCACCTGAAGTTGTTGATGGATGGTGGGGGGGGGGGGGGGTGGTGGGGGTGCGGATATGCCGAAGTTCTTTTGCCTTCAGAGAAAGGAGAGCGGTTGATGGTTTCTTGACTGCTACATTAACATGCTCAGATCAAGTCATTGGAGATGATTATTCCTCAGAACTTGAAGCTATTTGCTCTTTCCATTTCAGTGCTATTAATGAGGACATGGGTGTGGTCTCTGCCCCCCTCTGCTGAAGACAATGATCATCATATTGCCATTGAGAGAGAAGTTGTTACCTTGGCACTTCGTCACTGGACTTCCAATCCCTTCCTTTACACTGCCTCATCGTGATTTGATACCTGGTCAACTACTGTGGTGTCGACGATGAATGTTCACGGTTCAAAGGTTCCTTTGCTTGTCATTTATATTAAAATACATTAAAAAATATAATATACATGATACGCTTCAACTTTTCTCTGCTGTAAGAGAAACGAGACTCCCTTCAGAGTCACGTGGATTTGGCTGCACAGTGGAGGGAGTACAGTTGAGGACTGCGTACACATCCTTGAGGAATGCCAGTGTTAAGTGTGATCATGGAGGAGATGTTGTTCCCTATCATCAATGATTGTGGTATGATCGATAGGGAGTCGAGGATCCTCCTGTTGCAGAGTGGGGCACTTTCAAGATGTGGGGAGTAAAGTTCAGGTCTGCCCTTGTTCCGGGGGAGAGAGAGATTGCAGAGGCCATAAATAAGGCCCAGGTCGATTTAGGCCTCCCTCAAATCGACGTGATCTACCGGGATTGTTGGCTGAAGAGAGCGCGCAAAATCACGGAGGACCCTTTCCACCCCGCACACAGCATCTTTCAACTGCTCCCATCGGGGACGGGATACAGGAGGATCAGAGCCAGCACCACCAGGCTGAGGCAGTGAGAACTCTGAACGCACTGGAGTCAGTAGGGGGCTGCGGACCACACCGGGTGACACCATCAAAAGGGGTGACACCAAACTGAATGTCTATAACATTCTTGTGCAAAAATTTACTATTTATAAAACTATCCCTGTAGTTAGTTCTAACAACAACTGACATGTATCAATATCCCTACGAGGCTAAAACTCGATGCTCATTTACTGTTTGAACCTTCTAACGTGCTCTGTCGTTATTACCCAATGACAACGACCCTTCAAATCACGTGGTTCTGTCTGCACCAGCAAGCGCTATTGTTTTTGTTGTTGCTGGTGTGTATGATATTGTAATTTAAAGGTGTAATTTTAATTTTGCCAGTTGTTTATCTCATTACTAGATTCAGTGATCTACGGGAATTAGATTTACAAAAACATCACTAAGGATTCTGGATGGTCTGGTATGGGAGGAGGTCCGTGGGGTGGGGGGTGGTAATACCATGAATTACATGGGTGGCACCTAGTGACAGCACTGGCTGAACCACCAAAGGAACTGTTCACACTAAACACCAGCGACTCTTCTATTCATAAAATGATGATTATTTATTTATTTGTACGTATGAATACCTATCCTGCATGTGGATTGTTTGTCTGTATGTGTGTGTTGTGTCTGGTTGTGTGTTTTGCCCCGAGGACCAGAGAACGCTGTTTCGTTGGGTTGTACTTGTACAATCAGATGACAACGAACCTGACTTGATTTGGCATGACAGCCTGCAGAAATTAAACTTTGATGTCATTCTGCCTCAAGCACTCCTCCAAACCTGCCAGCTTTAAAAGGGGCATGTGGTTTGTCCATGCTCACCCAGATTTTGGAGCCAGTTTGCTGAGAAATCTCCCTTTGAATCTCTCAAGATCACATTGTGCTATTTAAAGAAGAACAGGTGGCCTCGCCAGCATTTGTTCCCTTCACCCAACTAATTAAAAAGTCATTTGCTTCTCGCTCGGCATAAGGTGGCTGCCAAATGTGCCTGCATAAGAGTGATTGTGTTTCAAACAACTGGGACTCAGTGGACAGATCTGACAAAGAACCAGCTCAGGTGCAAAGGAGTTGTGTCAGTGCTCTGTGAAATTCTGGGGTTCATGGACTAATGATATGGTTCTGAGAAACATAAAAAGGTATTTGAAATACACTGGACAACAATTTTTATCCAAAAGATTTGCTTCCTGAAAAAAAAATTGGGGATTATGATAAACAACTTCAAGCTGAATACAAAGATCATTTCAGATTTGCTGTATCATGTAGGAAATTGGAGTAAAATTAAATTAACGTTTATTGAATTTAGCATGTTTAAAAAAAACATAATGAGTGGTAAATTGGGTTGGTAAATATGCGGACGATACAAAAATAGGGGGAGTTGTGGATAATGAAGATGGTTTTCAGGGACTGCAGAGGGATTTGGACTGCTTAGAAGATTGGGCTAGAAGATGGCAGATGGAGTTTAATGCAGATAAGTGTGAGGTGCTTCATTTTGGGAAGAATAATCAAAACAGGACATACGCAGTGAGGGCATTGAAGAACAGAGAGATCTTGGAATAACGGTTCCGTTCTTTGAAAGTGGATTCTCATGTCGATAGGGTGGTGAAGAAGGCTTTTGGTGGGCTGGCCTTTTTAAATCAAAGCATAGAATATAGGAGCTGGGAGGTGATGTTGAGACTGATCAGGAATTGGTGAGGCCAAATTTGGAATATCGTGTGCAGTTCTGGTCCACAAATTATAGGAAGGATATCAATAAGGTAGAGAGGGAGCAGAGAAGATTTACTAAAATGTTGCCTGGATTGTCCAATTGAGTTTATTTTCACATAAAGCTAAATTATTGCTACTTCTGTCATAACTAATTTGACTGACAAAATAATGACAAATTGAATGTCTCCATAGGTGCCATTCCAAAAGCTGGAACATCAAATTATTCATTTGTATTTTGAATGCATATGGAATCCCATTAATTCTCCTGTAACTAAGCTATGATGCTTAATAACAAAAAATGGAGAAGATGAGAAAACTAGGTTGAGCAAAATAAATCACAGATTAAGGATATTCTCCCTGATGTCTCCTGAGAATATTCTCCCTGATGTCTCCTGAGAATGTGATTACAGCTCTACAAATCTCTGGTTAAGAGCACACTAAGAATATTGTGTTCAATTCTGGTCACCTCATCACAGGAAGGATATGGAAGCTACGGAGAAGGGGCAGAGGAGATACACCAGGATGTTGCCTGGATTGGGAAATAAGTCTTATGAGACAAGGTTAGCAAAGCTAGAGAGAGAGAGAGAGAGAGAGAGAGAGAGAGCACCAAGTTTCTTGGAGTTCACTTAATTAGTGACCTATCATGGACACTCAACATCTCCTCACTTGTCAGGAAGGCACAACAGCGGCTGCACTTCCTGAGAAGACTGAAGCGGGCGAGGCTACTGGCCACCATCATGTCAACCTTCTACAGGAGCTCTATCGACAGCATCATGGCTGGCTGCATTACAGTGAGGTACGGGGTCGCTGTAGAGCAGCGTTTCCAAGCGGAGTTCCGTGGAACCCAGGGGTTCTGTGGAAAGTTGTAGGGGTTCTGCGGAAGAAATTACTATTTGCGCAGGTGAAGCCAGAGTTGGCGCCACACCATTGCCGGGGTTACATGTGCAGCAGTTTCTGGGGACTGGCGGTGGCATGAAGATTTGCGATGTGTGCAATGATGGGGGGCTTCCAGCCTGTCACCTGCTGTAGGTAAACAACGGGAGGGATGCACAGCCAGTGGTGTCTGATGTGATGGGAGCGGCCTGGGCAGTGGCAGGAAGCGAAGTGCAATGGTGGGGGGGGGGTAGCCCGGGCCCGCAGCGGGGAGCGAGGTGCAGCAGGGGCAGCGAGGCATATGGCGTGGCAAGGTCACGGGGGGTGGACCCTTCGTCAGATTGTGAGCAAAATAGATAGGTGCCTGTATAACCCTGAAAGGATATATAAAAGCTGTGAGCTTTATATGTGGAGACCAAAAGACTGGGTTAATATTGTTGATGTTTAACCTGGAGCAGATCTAACCAGTTCTAATATAAATAGAGAAAGTGAGTGACCTAAAATTGCCTAATTCACTGTTGAGTTAATGGGTTTGATGAAGCCACGCATGGATTGAAAATGCACCTTATATATGTGTGGAATTAATCAATATTTCAAAAATAGGAGGGTAAATGCTTAAAATCAGAAACAGTCCTTGATGACCCTGAAGCCACATTGATAATTTTATCACCAAACAGAGAAGAATGAGAGCAAACTTGACTCTGGTTGCATTAATACATTGAAGAGTATCAACTATCCTCTACGTTGGAGCAGGACGCACTCTGGGAGATCACCCATATCCATCTTTTACCCATTAGCCTGTGCTCCTCCCTCTGCCCCTTCCTCACTCCTCCTCTCCCCACCTTGCTTATTCCTTGATGAAGGGCTCAGGCCTGAAATGTGGATTACCCTTTGCTTCTTATAAATGACTGTGGGACCTGCTGAGTTTCTCCAGCACGTTTGTGTATTGCAAAATATCGCCTGCTGCCTTTGCACATTACACCTTGTGGATGTTAATACAACTGAATGTGCAGACCGCTCAACGTTAGCAAAACCAAGGAGATGATTGTGGACTTCAGGGGAACATCGAGGGGTCAGTAGTGGAGATGGTCAACAAGATCCTGAGTGTCAAGATTTCCGAGGATCTGTCCTGGAGCCTCCATGTTGATCCAGTCACGAAGAAGGATCACCAGCGGCGACACTTTGTGAGGAGTTTGAGGGGATTTGGGACGTCACCGAAGCCTCTCGTAAACTTCTACAGGTGGACCATGGGGAGCTTTCTGGCTGGTTGCATCACTATCTGGTGTCGAGGCGCCAGCTCTCAGGACAAGTGAAAAACTCCAGAGGATTCTTAACTCAGCCTGTGACATGAGGACATCCACAAGAGGTGGTGTCTTAAGAAAGCAGCCTTTACCCTCAAGGACCCCCACCACCCATCCCATGCCGTCTTCACTCTGCTACCTTTTGGGGGGGGGGGGAAGGTGCAGGAGCCTGAAGACGAGCACCCAGTCGCACAGACAGCTTCTTCCCCTCTGCCATCATATTCCTGAATGATCAATCAACCATGGACACTGCCTCACTTTAACGTTTTTTTTCTTGCACTATTTTTATTTATTTTTGTAAGGTGGTTTATAGAAATATTTGCCCTGTGATGCTGCTGCCAGAGGACACAGGCAGATTGTACACTGGAGACAACTGACAACAGAAATGCAGGGAAATTTCTTTAGTCAGAGGGTCATGAGTCTGTGGAGCTTGTTGCCACAGGTGGCCATGGAAGCAAGGTCATTAGGTGTATTTAAGGCAGAGATTATCAGGGATTTGATTAGTCAAGGCATCAAGGGCTACAGGGAGTGGGGCTGAGTGGGAGGATGGATTAGCCCATGATTAAATGGCAGAGGAGACCTTTTGGGTGATTGGTCGACTTCTGCTCTTGTATCTTGTGAACTCCTGCCCTGTGCCTGTTCCCCAAACACTCAAATCCTCGATCTTTCAAAGTTTATCAAGTTGAGTTTGTCATCTGATTGTACACGAACAACCTGATTAAACAGCGTTCTCCAGACCTCTGTGCAAATCACGCAGACACACACCCAGACATAACATACATACAGACAAACAATACACATGCAGGATGAGTATTATATCTATATAAATAAATAAATATTGTTTTGTATATATGAGAGTCTCAGGTGGTCAGTGTGAGCAGTTCCTCCGGTTGTTCAGCATTCTCCCTGCCCGTGGGAAGAACCTGGCTCTGATCCTCCTGTATCTCGTCCCTGACAGGAGCAGCTGAAAGATGCTGTGTGCAGGGTGGAAGAGGGTCCTCAATGATTTTGTGTGCCCTCTTCAGACAAAGATCCTGGTACATCACCTCTCTGCCACTCTTGTGGCCCTGTGGATTGACCTCCAATCCAGTGCTCTGCAGCAACTGTACCACCCTGTGATGCAGCCAGCCAGGACATTATCTATCTCCACCTTAATGATATCCAATGATCTGGTCCTCGGGGGCAGAGAATTCCAGAGATTTGTAACCCATCGATGAAGCAATTTCAAAACGCCTCCATTTTAAATGACAGGCCCTTTATTTTGTGACAATGTTCATGACTCCCCCCTCTGGTTAAAACATCTCAGTGTCGACCTTTTCAAGTCCCCTGCAGATTCAATATGTTTCCTGATTCTTCTCAACTCCAAGCAGTACAGGCCCAAACTCTCTGACCTATCTTAATAGGACAGCCCTCTCATCCCGGGAATTAGCTTGGTGAATCTCCTTTGGACTGTCTCCAATGCTACAGGATCTTATATTTAGGTAAGTGGATTTCCAGGTCTATCAATTTCTAGCTATGGTGTTGTCAACACCCTGTAAAACTGGTACAAAACCTCCTGGTTCTGAAACTTCAATTCTCTTTGCAATATACGCCTGCATGCCATTTGCCTTCTGAACTTCCTGCTCTAATTGGATGGGATCTTTTTATCATTCATGTAAGAGAACCCTCCAGATCAGCCAATCTCAACCTTATTTTTGGCCATGGCCCCCTTAGGACTTTGCTTAAAGTTTCCCTGTGAAACAGTTGTCTAGTTGGTCTCTTCCCGACGACGACATTACTTTTTTTTTAATGATTTCAGGCCGCGGCCCCCCTAAAGTGCTGTGCTATTCATTGAAGATGGCTGAACTACGTCCCTCAAAACTTACCCCACTTGCAGTCTCTCTCTGTTTCGATAAGAATCCCCTTTTTGATTTGTTTTACTGAAGTGCAGGACCTCACACTTCCCCGCGTTAAACGCCATTTGCCCAAATGTTCATTCAATCACTCAATCTATCTGTGATACGCTGCAGTGCTCAAACTTCGCAGGCTGTACCACAGGCTTTAATTAGCTTAAAACTTGCACACAAGATTCTGGCTCCGTGTGCTCTACTGCCTACACGAGGGCCGGTGTGAGCCTTTATAATGGGGCCGGTGATTGGCAGGGAGTAGAGGTGGGGCCAGCCTCCCAGGTTACCTCCCTGCTGGTACAGTTGGTCGCCCCCTGCAGTAAGCAGGCAGGAATGGAGACAGGCACAGGCAGTCACTGGCAGTCCAGTGGTTGTGTCATCAGGCAGAATGATAACATCCTTACCTCAGCATGTCCGTCTACGAATTTCTGAATCTTCGGCAAACATAGAAATCTTACATTTTGCTCCCTCCTCTGGGTAGTGAATGCGAACAGTAAACAGTTGTGTCCTGGGTACTCTGCATTACATTTACAACCCTCCCCCACCCCCCCACCCAGCCTAAAAAGGCCCCAAGTCAAAACACAGTAAATGCTGGAGGAGCTCAGCCAGTCTTTCAGCATCCATAGAAGGTAAAGATCTGTTACCAATGATTCAGGCCTTGAAGAAGGTCTCAGGTCCGAAACATTGGTGTGAAAATTATGGGTTAACACTCAACAAAACCATCTCCTGAATTTTATTTCCAATATTAAGATGTTTGGCATGCATTGGCAAACTATTATGCAAATATATAATGCTGATTATAAATCATTATGTCACTCCTGGAGAGAGTGACCTTTACGCAGGAAGACTTATTTTTCAATTGCTATTCTGGTAAGTTAGCAGAGCTTTAGAAAATGTTCAGTGTTGCTGTAGTAAATTATTTTTCTCAGACTTTTACATTTTTAGAAGAAGTATTTGTTTGCTTGACTATAAGAGACAGCTATCTTGGCTTACAGTGGTGCCCTGTACAATTGGCCATTGACTGAGTCTTGATTCTTTATAACGCCAACACTGGGAGTCCACCAGAAGCCAGATGTCTCCACAAAGAGACATAGCCTGAGGTAAACATCTTGTCCTTTACAACTTGTTCGACTGGACAAAACAAACTCCACTCTTATGCTTTGGTCTGGAGGATTTAGGTTTGTAGCCAATGTGTGTGAAAAGGGAAGTGGAGGCAATTTAGAATGAAGATCTCAATGCAGTTTGCTTGCCAGAACTGCTGTTGAGTTTTATAGTATCTTTGAGGACTTGTAAGTCAACCATTGAGGTTGAAAATTGATTAATATAATGCAAACTCTGTCTCAGCTCTTGCCACTTCATAACAGGTAACCCAGGATTGGGATGCTTGTCTATTTTGTGGGTTGTGCTTTAACCAGAGCAATGGTGGGCTTTGAGGGAGAGGGGGTCGGTGCAGTCTCTTGGCAACTAATTCAAAAACATATGTATCATCGTGTAGTCTTTTGATTTTTGCACTTACAGTGAAAGCATTTCCTGTGGTTAGTCACACAATGGTCACATCATTAGGCAGAAATTCAAGTGCATCACATGCTCTTTTTAACCATTGAACTTCTTAAAATGGATCAATTTTTTTGTCTGGAGTACGGCATCAGCCAAAGTGAAGTATTTCGCCACGGTTGTCACTGCTGTGGTGTGGGAAGCAAAGTTTAGTACAGCAAACTCCCACAAGCAGAAGTGATAAACCTGTCTCTGTAATGTAAGAGTGTTGTCTTGTTCTGGTCAGCGCAAGACAGGAAGGACGTGCTGGTAACGGAGAGAGCTCAGTAGAAATTCGCCAAGGTCTTCCTATACTGGAGGGTTGTAATTATAAGAAGCAAGTCGATAGGTTGGGTTTCTGTTGTGAGTGAAGGTTTGTGTGGGTCCCACAGGTTAAGAACGAGACCGTGATCGAAGTACAAAACACAAATTTATTCTCAAGGGATGCAGATGGAATAACCAAATCTAAATACTAAATTAACTTAAACATACAGTTTGCAAGGGGATCGATATATACTGTGGGTAATGAAGGAAAACATAGGGAAGACACAAATGTACATACAATAAACAATCAGATCAAGATAACGCTACCCCTTGACCTGTACGGACACGGCTGTAACAAACTGGCTCCAACCGAATACGAAAGGTGATACTCAGGGCCATGAGGAGTCAAAAAGAGAGAGAGAGCAAAGGAAAGCATGGTCCTTTATAACCCTGCAGCAGGTATTGGGGGGTGGCGGGGGGGTGGAGTGATGGCTGCTGCAGGCAATGGCTTGAAGCCAAGTGCAGGGGCTTGGCAGGAGTCAGCCCAGGTTATTCGCCTGGGACAATTGAGTGAAGGTCAGGGCTAAGTCCAGTACCTGATCATTTGAACAGGCCAATCGTGAGGGTCACCTTGATGACTTGGGGCGAGTTCAGCCTTGATTGGCATGCAATGTGTCCTCCGAATAGGAGCCTGGCAGTGCCACCATGTGGTGGCCACGATCTCTCCATTACAGTTTCTTCTCACTGGAACACAAGAGGATGAGAGGTGACCTGACAGAGGTTAATAAAATTATGAAGGGCATAAATAGGAGCATTTATTTCTTCCAGAGGAGGGGAGTCAAGAACTACAAAGAACAGGTGATCCGGGAAATAGTTAAAGGGGTTCTGTGGAATGAATTTGCAAGTCAGAGAGTGGGGAATATCTGAATGACCTGTCAGAGGTAATGGAGGCAGGGTCAATTGGAGCATTTAAAACGCATTTCGCCAGCAGGTTGGGTAGGAACGGAGTGGAGGGATAGGAAACCAATGTGGGCAACTGGAATGGATGTTGCATCAAGGTCAGCATGGCTGACAGGTTCATTTCTGTTTTTCAGGGATCCATTTTTCCTGCAGATGAAGGAGAATTAGTGCAACAAAAACATGTAAACAAATAAATTAATGTAAACAAACTGACTGAAATACAGAGAGAAAATAAGTCAATAAAGTGCACAAGTAAGAATCCTTAAATGAGCCCCTGATTGAGTTTGTTGTTGAGGAGTCTGATGGTGGAGGCGAAGCAGCTGTTCCTGAACCTGATGGGGCAAGTCTTGTGGCACCTACACCTCTTTCCTGATGGCAGCAGCGAGAACAGACTGTGTGCTGGGCGGTGTGGATCCCTGATGATTGCTGCTGCTCTCCAATGGCAGCGTTTCCCATAGATGTTCTCCATGGTGGGGAGGGGTTTTGCCTGTGATGTCCTGGGCTGTGTCCACTAGCTTCTGGAGGACTATTTACTTTCATAATTGCAAATTGCCATTTTCATCCAAAAATCATAAAGTGGTTCATACAATAAATTTCTCTTTGAAGTACAGACCTGGAAAGAACAACATTTGGGGATTTTGAAATGCTGTAAGAGTGAGACAAACTTTTATTGTAACGGTTTCAGTTAAAATTTCCATTATGTGTTTGTTGACATTGAAACCCAATGGTATTTGGTTCAAAGAACTGTCAGAAATCAAAGTTAAGGGCAACTGCTTAGTGTGGATGTCCGCCACTGAACTTTGCTCCATTTTTGGTGACCGGAAGCCTGGAAGTCACCTGGATGTGAAGTTGATTGGCTATTTCTGTTCTTTATGTAAGAGGAGAACAGCTTCCATGTGTTTTGCCCAAAGAGCCAAACCCAAGTTGAGAGATGGAAGAAAGGACAAATGGGTTAATGATTCAAGTCCGGACGTGGTCTCAATTTGATCGTGTTTGGACTATGGACGGTTGAAAAGAAAATACTCCAGAGATGTGGCCTATTCAAATTCAGTAATAATAACTTAAGATTAGGTAGAAACTGTTCCGGCTGGATGGCATTGACACAAACCTTTCAGCTTTCTGCTAATCTGCTCTCCCTTCCCCATCCCTCTATCTTCTTCCCTCCAGCTCTCCACCCCCTTCCCTCTCCTGTTCACAGAGTCGTCCCCCCTCCCCTTGTTTGCTGCTGTGCCCTCCCTCCCTTATCTACCTATTACTTCCGGCCTGTGGGACTGTGCTCCTCCCCCTCCCTTCCACCATTTTGTTCGGGCGCCTGCCAACATTTTGATGAAAGGCTCAAGCCCGAAATGTCAGTTCTGTATCTTTATCTTTGCTCAATAAAGGACACCGTTTGACCTGCTGAGTTTCTCCAGCATCGTGTTCTTGTTTCGACCATGGGGTCTGCAGACGTTCATGTTTTATTACAGATTAGGTTACTTGTGACTGTAATAATTTCTTTGACAAAATTTTCACATAATTTCTGGTGACTGTGAGCACCTTTTGCTTTTTGTCAAATTCCCCACCCCTTCCTCCATGCTTTTAACCTTCCAATAATTTTTTTTATTCATCCCCACCTGTCAAACCACTGACCAGCACCTTCCCTCAGACCAGGTGATTGTACCACGCAGCAGGATGCAATGTTGTACCAGATACTGCTGTGCGTTGGACACAAAAATGCTAAGGGAAAACTAAGTAGGTCTCGCAGTGACAGTTCGGGCCCGAGCCCTTCATCAAGGCCAGGGGAAAAGGGGCTGTAGATAGGCTTTTTCCATTGAGGGTAGCTGAGATGCAAACCAGAGGATATCCACAGGAACACGTGCCCACACCACCTCCTCCCTTACCACGGTCCAAGGTCCCAAACAGGCCTTTCAGGTGAAGCAACACTTCGCCTGTACCTCCAAATAACTCATTTACTGCATCCAATGCACCCTCTGTGGTCTTCTCTACATCGGTGAGTTGGGCTGCAGATTAGGAGATCGCTTCGCCCAGCACCTCCTACAACAAAAGCGACCTCCCCATAGCCAAGCATTTCAATTCTGAGTCACACCCTCAAGCTCAAAAGTCTGTCCATGGCCTTTCACTCTACCCCACCCTGACCACCCGCAGACTGGAGCAACAACACCTCATTTTTCATCTGTGCACCCTCCAACCCCAGGGCATGAACATAGAGTTCACTGCTTTCCACTAATCAGCCTGCCTTTCACCACCGCCCCCCCCACCCCACCCCTTTAACTAGTCATTCCAGTTCCTTCTTCCTTTCCCTCTACACCTAGCCTAGACTCCTCTCCCCCTCCCCGCACCCCATCCTCAGCCCACTTTGTTCAGACATCTCTCATATTCCCCCACACCTTGATGAAGGGCTCAAACCTGAAACATCAGTTCTGTATCTTTGCCTTTGCTACATAAAAGCACTGTTTAACCTGCTGGGATTCTCCATCATTTGTGTTTTTACACTTAACCGCGGTGTCAACAGAATTGTGTGTTTTACCCCTAAACTAAGATTCAAGATTAGTTTACTGTCATAACCGTAATTACACAATGCTTTTTATCTTTGTTTGCCTTCAAAGGCACATAAAGAGGACGGACTAGTCCGGCACCCCTACCAAGGAGAAACAAATGAGAGTCCCTTTAGTAGCACCGAGGGTCTGCGGATCCCGCCACCTTCTCCGATCTTGCCACCTCCTGCGTTCTCGCAGTCTCCGTAGCTGCACGGCCTCCTGTCCATTCCATTGGTGAGCCTGAGATAAAGGGGTCCGAGTCTCCCTCCCTCCTTCCCTTGGCCCCCAGTTCTGGACCCCCACCCCCACCCCGCCACGATCAGTGCCTTTGAGGAGCCTCACGAGCCCTGGGTTCCCGCCTGCCCTTCTCTGCAGGCAGCCTGCAGAATGGTGTGAGCTCCTCCTATGGCCGAGCCCCTCTCTCTTTATTGCCTCTCCGCGTGTACCAAATGCCAGTTCTGTCCGTACTTGTTCTTTGGGAGCCTGAGATTATCTGATTAAAATCCTGAGTTCAAGTTAATCACGAAAATGTTGCCTCCTGGAGTTGTTTACATTTGGTTGAATTGAAGCTGCCAGCTTTGGATTACCTGTAAGTGCATGCTGGCATCTTAATACAAGGCCACTTTACAATTTACAGGGCACCTGTCTGAAAGAAAACAATACTAATGTCATTCTAGAAAGCTGCATAAAAGCAAATCATCCAAAACAATGCTCACTCATTGAGAAAAACAAGTTATATAATCTTGCAAGCCAGCTCTAAAAGTAATTGCTTTGCTGATTCTTTGTTGACCTGCCTGACAAGTGCGGTGCATTTGGTCAATAAAATACGAAGTGGCTTCTGCCTTGAGTGTACCTTGTTTGCAATTGGCAGCAATTCTGTTCTCCTGCTTGATTGCGTGCCAACTGACCTGACAGTTACTGAGGATACCATAGGGCAAAGAATGAATGGATAATGAAAGGGAATGGATTGAACAGCAAACAAACTCTGGCTGAAATGACAGAAGTTCAGTCGGGCAAATAATCTTGGGTTCACGTTCCAATTTAAAGATTTTGCACTGGATATCAGCTCAGTCTGGTATTTCCCCATGGCATTCTGAATATATTTAAGCGGTTGCTATTCCACATTTTTGCCCAGGACTTTAGACCTGGTGTCAGTATTTCCTATTTTCCCCTAATGAGGATGCATTTCTGTACACACGCTCCAGAAATGCTTTCGAGCCAATAAAATGCTTGCAGCGCAAAGTCTCGATTGGATTGCAGGAAATTCCAGCAGGCAATTTGCTTGTAACACGTTTCTGTCTGTACCACGATGACATCTGGATTTTGCCGATGTTGGTTGACAGGTGAATTTTGATCAGGACTAAGATGAACTGCGCTCCTCCTAGATCATGCCATGGATTCTTTGTTTCCAAGCCAAGAGCCTGTTCAATGTCTCACTTGAAAGATGACCTTTCTGCTGGCCAGTACAATTCAATTTTATGCTCTCACAGGACAATTAAATGGCTCTCTGAGATTCAAGAGTATATGTGCGATAGATAACATTCTTGGTGCACAATTTTAAGATGCATTTCAGTGAAGCCAACATTTCAGATAATTACATCCACAGTGGCCATTCTTGGTGTCTGGAGACAGACATTTACCACCTTGCATTCTATTGGCATGTATTTACAAAGATGATCTCCAATAAATTCATTTCAAGTCAAGTTTATTGTCATCTGATTGTCCAAGTACAACCCGACCAAACAGCATTCTCCAGTCCTCGGTGCAAAACATGCAGACACACAACCAGACATAACACATGTACAGACACACAATACATTTGCTGAACAAGTATTTCATCTATACAAATAAATAGTATCTCATGAATATGAGAGTCTCGGAGGGTCAGTGTGAGCAGTTCCTTTGGTCGTTCAGCAATCTCACTGCCTGCAGGAAGAAGCTGTTCCTCAACCTGGTGGTGCTGGCTCTGATCCTCCTGGATCTCTTCCCCGACGGGAGCAGCTGTAGATCGCGTTGATGGGGCAGGGGGGAGGGAGACTCCAATGATCCTCTCTGCCACTCCTCTGGTCCTGTGGATTGACCTCTGATCCATTTCTCTGCAGCGACCAAACTTAAATACTTCACCATCAATGCTGAACATAAATAGACTTAATTATTTCCAGTTAACTGTGCCATGCATAAACAAGCATGTTTTGAAGACATGGTATTGGTGTATCTGCGTACTGATTCCAGCTACTGATTAAAGTCAACATGTTAAACCAAATCACATTTGTTTAAATAAAATGGGATGATTTCCTACATCATCTCTCCTTCAAACTGAAGCCTCATTAATGCAGACTATCGTTGCTGGTCTTTGGTTCGTTTATTGCTGCTTCACAAACCTCTTCATGTTCTTGCTCTACAACCGTCTCTACTTCCGGCACTTTGCTTATCCCCAAAATTAATAGAATGCTACAGCACAGTAGCGGCCCTTCAACCCTTGATGTTGTGCTGACCCATAGCTACCAAAAAAAAGACTCAAGCCTTCCTACCTTGTAACCTTCTATTTTTTCTTCCATCCATGTGTCTGTCTAAGAATCTCTTAAATGTCCCTAATGTTCCATCCTCCACCATCATCCCTGACAAGGCATTCCACTCTCTGTGTATAAACTTACCCCTGATGTCTCCCCTAAATTCTGGTATTTGCTATTCCTGCCCTGGGGAAAAGGTGCTGCCTGCCCACCCTATCTATGCCTCTCATAATCTTGTAGACCTCTATCAAGTCTCCTCTCATCCTTCTACACTCCAAAGAGAAAAACCCCAGCTCTGCTCACTTTGCCTTATAAGACTTGTTTTCCAATCCAGTCAATGTCCTGTACTCAGCCTTCAAGTTTGACCTTCCAAAGTGCATCACCTCACACTTATCCACAGTGTGAATGGCAAGCGACCAAAGAAACTGCTCACATTAACCATCCGAGACTCCCATATCCCTGAAACAATATTTATATATATGAATACTTTTCCTGCATTGTATTGTTTGTCTGTATGTGTGTGTTGCGCCTGGGTGTGTGTCTACGTATTTTGCACTGAGGACCGGAGAACGCTGTTTCGTCGGGTTGTACTTGTGCAATAAACTTGACTTGATTGAACTCCATCTCAATCTCTCCATTGTGGCGGAAGGTCAAGGTCCCAACCCCCAAAATTCCCTCCCTTAATCCTTGAGCTAGTCAGTATCCTATCCAAATTGAAATCTTGTAGACAATTTTTGTACAAAATTATATTGGTGAGGATAGGGACACGTAGGAGACTGCAGATGCTGGAACCTGAAGCTACCAGAGTCTGGATGAAGGGTTTTGGCCTGAAACATTGGCCATTCTTCTTAAACCAAAGCTGCTCGACTGACTGAGTTGCTCCCCCAGATTGTGTTGAGCTCGGGGAGTGGGGCTGAGTGGACTGGCGGGATAGACTTGACGGACTGAATGACCAACTCCTGCTCCTATAGCTTATGAACATTCTGAATGTTGGTCCAATAAAAGCAAAATCTGGGAATGCTGCCATACCCTGGAAACATTGTGTGCCTCGAAACCCGTGGTAATGAGGAGGCACGGCAATCAAGCGCAGAAGCTTGCAAGCCAATGTTGAACTGTAATTTGGGTTTCATTTAGCAATAAATGTCAAACATGCGTAGGTGGCAATTAACTGTCCTTTTGCATGTTGATTAAATGCCAAGGTATCCAATTAGCATGTGTGGGAACTCTTTTATTTTCAGAAGATAGTTGGGGGTCATTGATCTAAAATGCAAGGGTGTTGCTCTTTTTTAAATTAAACTTCAATGCGTGTTAAAATGTGCAACAGAATACATTTATATCTAAATTGCATTTGGTTTAGATGCCCTTGACCATGTTATAAGAATTGAGATTTGATGATGTACTTTTGCTATCTTTTGTCCATGTTAACTGCTTAATTGCTGCTAGTCCAGGAAATGTGAGTGATTTCAAGATCAATTTATTTTGTTGCTATCAGTAATTAATTGGAAATTGGGTTGTTAACTGCCTGGAATTGATCTGACATCCTCCTGGCTGGGATGGAAGGTGTTCGGTGATCAATGCCCCAGATGCACTGAGTAAAGTGAGAAAGTCTGCAGACACCGTGGATGAAATAAAAACACATCCCTGGAAAAACTCAGCAGGTCAAACAGCGTTTGATAAAGATACATCACCAACGTTTCGAGCCTGAGCCCTTCAAAACTCCCCGCTCTCCCTCTCCTCCTCACCATCCCTCTGTCTCTGGGGCAGCATGGTTAGCGCAACGCTATTACAGCTCCAGCAATTGGGACTGAGGTTCGAATCCCGCGCTGTCTCTAAGGAATCTGTGTGTTTTCCCAAGGGGCTCTGGTTTCCTCCTACCGTTCAAAACCTACCAGAGGTTGGAGGTCATTTGGGTGTAATTGGGCAGCACAGACTCGTGGGCTGAAAAGGCCTGTTACCGTGCTATCGATCTAAATTTAAATTTAAATGTAATCTTTAAAAACTCCTTCCTCCAGCTCTCCACCCCCTTCCCTTTCCAATAACACACCCCTCCTTCCCTTATCCACCTATTATCTCCTGCCCTCGGGACCGTGCTCCTCCCCTGCCCCTCCGCCCCCCCAACATTTTGTTCAGGCATCTGCCAACATTTTGCTCAGACCTTGATGAAGGGCTCAAGCACGAAACACATCTTTATCTTTACTGTTTGACCTGCTGAGTTTCTCCAGCATTGTGTTTTTAACAGATGCACTAAGATTCTTACTGTAGTCATACAGGTATGTAAAATGCACCAACAATGATCAGTAAATTTTAAATTAGCACAAAGACGTACGGATTTGAGAGGTTAATTGGTCACATGGGAGTCGTGGGCTCGTTTGTGCAAGGAAAACAATAACATTTTGGTCACGCAGACAAATTTTTTGGTGGCCCCGGAGTAGTTCACGGACAGAGTTAGAGCACGGGAAGGTTTAAGAGTTTGATAGCTGTTGGGGGGAATAAAAGTGTTCTTGAACCTGGAGTGCTGGAAGGTGGAAGTAGAAGGTAATGGTGAGAAGAGGTTGTGTCCAGGGTGAAGGGAGAGAGCAGGTCAAGTTCATTGTCATCTGATTGTACCAGTACAACCTGACAAAACAGCATTCTCCAGTCCTCGGTGAAGAGCATTTCAAACACACACCCAGACATCACACACGTACATATGCATGTGTACATATAGTCAAATAAATATTATTAATAAATACTAGAGTCTGGGATGGTTAGTGTGAGCAGTTCCTTTGGTCGTTCAGCATTCTCATTGCCCGTGGGAAGAAGCTGTTCCTCAGACTGGGGGGGTGCTGGCTCTGATCCTCCTTTTTCCCAATGGCTGAAAGATGCTGAGTGCAGGATGGAAGGGGCCCTTAAAGATTTTGAGAGCCCCCTTCAAATAACAATCCTAGTAGATCGCGTCAATGAGGGAGAGGGAGACTCCGGTGAGCCTCTCTGCTTCTCGTATGATCCTCCAACCCAATGGCCCAAGATGGAATGCTCTCTGATCCAAAAATAGAGTGCAGAGTGAGATGGAGCTGGTGGAAAATGCCATCACTAAGCGTGAGTGGTCACTGACTGCTCTGACCACGTGGGTTGCCAAATTGGCTTGAGCTCTCTATGTGCATAACCTTCTGCCAGTTTTTCACTAACGCGGTCATCTCCTTCTCTCTCTCTCTCTCTCTCTCTCTCTCTCTCTCTCTCTCTTTCCATCTATTTTTCTTTCCTCTCCCTGCCACTTGCTTTCTTCCCCCCCCCCCACCCCTCACTGACCCTTTCTCTCTCCTCCACTTCTCTCTTCATCTTCTTCTCTCTCCTCACTCCTCTCTCCAGCTTTTATTGAAATGGAATCAATGCGGCATCTGCCAGGATTTGCCCTCAGCCTGCCAGATTTGCCCGATTGTTCCCTGCCTTTGGGAATTTTTTTAGTTTTACGATGTTGCTTGTCTGGACCAGTTTACTGGAAAGAAATCGATCTCTCGATGCATGTTGCACAAAGGCTCCCAGATGAAATGCGTGCAGGATCACATTCCTTTTGAGTTCACATACCTCGCCTGAATTATTATTCAAAATTTAAAGTTGAATAAAAAATTGAAACATTACGATTCATTCACTATCCAACTGGAGGCGAATGCTGTAGCCTGAGGTCTGTAACAATCCATGATATCCCTGCTAATGCTCTCCAGGCCACTCGGCGAAGATGAACAGAATGAGAGGCAAAAATGCATCCCTCCGACACTTGGTTTGAATGGAAGGTGAGTGAGTCGATATTGCCCACCGCAACAGCCCCATGTGAATCTGTCCCCTGGATACCATTGAAGCTGTCAGGTGGCGTCCGATGGGGTCGTGTGAAGGGTTAAGAGTTTGATAGCTGTTGGGAAGAAAAAATCATCCTTCAACCTGGACTTGGAAGCAGAAAGTTCTGTAAAATGATGCTATCCTTGTGGAGTTTAACTGGTCTTTTTCTCTGTAACATTACACTCTGCATCGTGTACTGTGAACCTGTATGGATGGACACCTGTTGGGATGGACCATACACCTGTATGGATGGACACCTGTTGGGACCATACACCTGTATGGATGGACACCTGTTGAGATGGACCATACACCTGTTGGGATGGACCATACACCTGTTGGGATGGACCATACACTTGTATGGATGGACACCTGAATGGACCATACACCTGTATGGATGGACACCTGTTGGGAGCATACACAGGCATCTGCTACCTCCCACCTGCTTTAAGGCCACCACTATCATCCCAGTGCCAAAGAACAGCAAGGCAATGTCCCTTAATACTACCCATGAAGTGCTTCAAGAGGCTGGTGGTGGTTCATCTTGACTGCAGCCTCCCATGCAAGTTTGACCCTCAATAATATGCATTGTCACCCCAAACAAAGTCATCTCCAAAGTCCTGGACTCAACAACCCTTATTCCCAACCCCTATTCCCCACCCCTCCCCAGGCAAACCTTGATCCTAAGCTTCCTGATTTCTAGACTTCAATCAGTGAAGAATGGTGCTGACACCTCATTGCTAATCCTCAACACCAGCGCCCAGGCAAGGCTGCGGACTTAGCCCCTCACCATACCCCTGTACGCTCATGGCTGTGTGGCCAAGTGCTGCTGCAACTCCAACCAGAAGTTTGCAGATGACACCACTGTAGTCGGCTGCCTCAAACAGATGATGCAAAGTAGTGGATGGAATCAAGGAGTATTGTGGCATGGTGTCAGGTTGACAATTTTCAAATTTTTAAAAAATGTTGACACACAGGATGGTAACAGGCCCTTTTGGCCCATGAGGCCGTGCCGCCCAATTTAAACCCCATTAACCTACATCCCCAGTTGGTTTTGAATGGTGGGAGGAAACCAGAGCCTCTGGGGAAAACCCATGCAGACACAGGGAGAATGTGCAAACTCCTTACAGACAGTTTGGGATTCGAACCCCGGTTCCGATCGCTGCCGCTGTAAGGGCGTTGCGCTAACCCCTATGCTAACTATGTCACCAAAATCTCTCTCTCTCTCTCTCAACAAAACGAAGGAGCTGGTCACTGACTTCAGGAAATAGGGTGGAGCGCACACACCCAGCTCGACATCAACGGTGCTGAGAAGCCGGTAGAAATTTGTCCCATCCCCACCAATATTTATTGATGCACGAGAGAAAATATCCTGTCCGGAAACATTACTACTTGGAATGGGAACTGCCCAGCCCATAACAGCAAGAAACTGCAGATAGTTGTGCGCCTAATACAGACCACCATACAAACTCTCCGACTCCTCCTGCGACCCCGTCTACACCACCTGCTGCCTCAGAAAAGCAGTTAGCATATCAAAATCTAGTATGGGAGCAGCAGTACCCCTGAGCAGAAAGCCTTGCAGAAGGTACTGGACACAGCCCAGGACATCAGAGATAAAACCCTTCCCACTAGCGAGAACATCTACAGGGAAAGCTAAAATAATGAGTAAAATGATGCTATCCTTATTGGGTTTAACTGATCTTTTTCTCTGTAACATTACACTTTGTAACATTACACTCTGTAACATTACACTCTGCACCAGCTGTTTTGCTTTGCACCAGCTGTTCTCAAGGATAGGATGACTTGACCGTTTAGCACAGAAAACAAGATTAGATTTGAATCTCAGTACACATAGTACTGAACAACTCAATTCAATTCAAATACCTTGAAATGAGCTTTGCATTGAATGTTCATTCTGAATATTTTTTAATATTAACCATTTCTGGGGATTGGAGTCATTTCCAGAAATCTCATGTTCTTGTGTGAGAATAACCACCTGAGTCTCAACATGGACAAGACGAAGGAGATGATGGTGGACCTCAGGAGGACCAAGAATGACCACACTCCACTACACATCAACAGCTCTGTAGTGGAGAGAGTGGAGACACCAAGTTCCTTGGAGTTCACTAAACCAGTGACCTATCGTGGACACACAACATCTCCTCACTTGTAAGGAAGGCACAACAGTGACTGCACTTCTTCAGATGGCTGAAGTGGGCAAGGCTACCAGCCAATGTCATGATAACCTTCCACAGGAGCTCTTTCGAGAGCGTTCTGGCTGGCTGCATCACTGTGTGGGTACGGTTGCTGCAGAGAAATGGATCGGAGGTCAATAAGAGCAGCAGAGAGGATCACTGGGGTCTCCCTCCCGCCCATCAATGTGATCTACTGGGATCACTGTCTGAAGAGGGTGCGCAAAATCACAGAGGACCCCTTCCACCCCACACTCAGCATATTTCAGCTGCTCCCATCGGGGGAAGAGATCCAGGAGGATCAGAGCCAGCACCACCAGGCTGAGGAACAGCTTCTCCCACAGACAGTGAGAAAGCTGAACGACTGCTAAAAACAACTCTGTGATTCTACTACTTATTAAAGATATTTATTTTAATATATATACTGCTTGTCTGTCGGTGTGTTATGTCTGCATGTGTGCTTTGCACTGTTCTGCACCAAGGATCAGAGAACGCTGTTTCGGCAGGTTGTACTCGTATAATCAGATGAGAAATAAATGGGTCTACCCGTCAACTTCTCCCAGATTCCACCGCTCACTCACCTGCCCACAAGGAGCAACTTAACGGCTAAACCAAGGCACGGGGAATAAAAAAGCTGGTGCAGCCAAGGGAAAGCCCAGGCAGCTGTGGGGAGAACGTGCACATTGCACACACCACCGGTTCATGGGGGGGGAAACCTTGGTTTTCAACCTCAGCAATGCAGAAAGACTCGTTCCTTGCTCTCCCCCCCAACCCCTCCCCATAACTCATCTGAGCCTCAAATTAAAGCTCACACACTGGACCTGAATATGAAACATGGCAGCGATTCACTCATGCCCTAATTTAACTAGATTGCAGACTAATTGTTGAGTTGCCTTCTTGAACCATTAACCTTCAGGCATCGAACAGCATTCAATTTTGTGCTTTTTTTCACTTTGCTGATTGTTTTCTGATAAGTGGGTCATTGATCCAAGGCTTCCACTGACATTTGTGGTTAAAAGATTTAAAGAGACCTGAGGGGAGTCTTTTTCTCTCAGTCGATGATTGGTGCATGGAACGAGCTGTCAGAGGAAGCTGCAGACATGGCACAATTTCAGCATTTGAAAGACATTTGTGATGTGAATGAGAGCTGTCGTCAGCTCCGTACAGGCTTTAAATGGCCCTGTTAAAGGAACTGCCGGTGGTTTATTTTAAAATCCCGCCATCATGGGGCCTGTGGCCAAGGTGGAGGTTCTTGTGCTCGACAGCAGCCACAACGGGTTGCAGACTCCGGGGAAGCAGAGGACTGGCACGGGGCATCAGAAAATGCCCCCCCCCCACATCGTTTGAGATAGAGAAGCAGAGGAGACAACCCACGGGATGGCATCCGTGGCAGTGGACCAGCGAGGGGTGCTGAGGCAGAAGAGCATATAGGTGGGGGTGGGGGGCTGTTGGTCAAAGGACTCACACCGGGCTGCGGACTGCTGAAGACTGGCTCGAGACTGGCTGAATAGGTACCAGGTATACCAGGTGAGAAGCCAATCTTTGTTTTTTTTTAATTTGTTTTACTTGAAATTGGATTTGGATGGGACACAGGAGAGAGGAAAGGTGAGAATTGATTGGGGATGGGGGGGGGCGGGGGGTGGTGATATTGGTGTGGCGAATGCAGAGCTGGGGGAAAGCTCCAATTTTGTTTGCCCTTTCTTTCCTACTCCACAGCCTTTCAATTTAGGAGCTAACTAAATTTTTACTCAGATCTTGAATAAGGGCTCAGGCCCAAAACATCAGTATATTTTGGCGTATAAATCGAGTCTTGAAACCCTTGAAAAGCACTCCAAAATCACGGGCTGACTTATACACCAGATACAAAAGCGAGACCTTAAACTCAACTCAATTTTTAAAAAACCCACTTGATGTAGATTCAGTGTCCAAGGTGACCCGAAACACCAAATAAGAACCCAACCGACAACAAATTTTCAAGCTACCGGTATATTAGAAATAAAATTTTATTGGGGAGGGGTGGAAAAAACCACATTTAAAATCCTGAAAGATCACTATCATGACCAACGTCTGAAGCGAAGACCTCGGCGAGCACATCCAGGATCTCCACTGTTGACACTATCATCACAGTTTGCTGGATTTCTTGGCCATTTTCTATGACTTTTAACTTAAAACTCACTTCATACTTTCGTCGTTTTGATAACGACACCCAATAGTTCAGTCAATGCGATTTTTTTTGGGGGGTCAACTTATACGCCCAATATATGATAAAACCAGGAAAATGGGGACCTGACTTATTTGAAAGGTCGATTTAAGAAACCGAAATATATGGTATCTTTACCTCCTATGGATGCTGCGAGGCATGCTGAGTTCCTCAGGTATTTCTGTGGTCTTTACTACATTTGGAACCTCCTGGAGAGACTGCTTTCACTGATACTTCAGCAGAATGTCTTTCTATCTGAATATGATTTGCTGTAACATCAAATTTTCCTTAATGGATATTGACTTGGCCTGGTAAATGGCTTTGGAATGAGTTTTAATCAATTCTTGCCAGACGTAGCACTTGTATGCCCAAACATTCCTACAGCTTAATATCACGTGATGTCGTACCTTTGCCAAGTGCTAATGACAAATGCTGGAACTGATCAAAGAGTAGTGCTGCCAATATCCAGTGCTGCCAGTTCATGTGTCCATAAAACTGATCCCAAACCAAATTTTGCTCTGAAGTTCAGTTTGTCCCCTTCTTTGGCTCTGACACTTACTTTACCAGGACAAAACTAAGCAGCTATCTTGTTTTCGATTGTAACTCCACGATTATATGTTCATATGAAAGAGTATGGCTGTATCAGTGATGTTGCAAGCAAAATGGTTTCTGTAACTGATCCATTGTTGCACCAGGCACTGCTTGTCAGTTGAGAGCTACTGACTTTTAAATTTAAATTTAGACAAACAGCCATTTTGGCCACAAGCCCAGTTCACCCCATTAACCTACACCCCCGATAGGTTTCGAACAGTGGGAGGAAACCAGAGCACCCCCCCCCCCCCCCGCCGGGGAAATCCCACACAGGCACGGGGAGAACGTACAAACTCCTTACAGACAATGCGGGATTTGAACCCCAGTCCCGATCGCTGTAACAGCATTGCCCTCACCACTACCCTCGCAGTGCTGCCCTAATTCAATAAAGGATGACCTTTTGATATACACCCACCTCTCGTGACATGACTACCTCTGGTCAATGCAAGCAGTAACACAGAAGAACGTACATTGGTGTCAGATTTGGGATGGTGATCCAGGTGAAGTTCAAGTTTGAGTTTATTATCATCTGATTGTACAACCTGACACAACAGCCTTCTCCGGTCCTCGGTGCAAAACATGCAGACGCACACCCAGACAAATGATACATATGCAGTACCTATACACACATGTAGAAACAAATAAATATTCTAAAATAAATAGGAGAGTCTCGGAGGGTTTGCATGAGCAGCTAATAGAGAGTTCAATTCTCCAAGTGGAGCAATGATAATAGAACCTACAGCACAGAACAGGCCCTTCAACCCACAGTGTTGTGCCGACCCAATAACCCTCTCTATTGTATAACCCTCCATTTTTCTCAGCTCCATATACCTGTCTAATAGTTTCTGGAAAGACCCCATTGTCCCAGCCTCCACCACTGTTACCAGCACCCTCCCCTCTCTGTGTGTAGAACTTCCCTCTTACACCCCCCCCCCACCGTATTTATTCCTAAGCGCCTTAAAACTATAACCCCTCGTGTTGGCCATTTCAGCTCTGTGGAAAAATCCTCCGGCCATCCACATGATTGATGCCTCTCGTCGTCTTGTCCACCTCTATCAGGTCACCCCTCATCCACCATCGATCCAAGGAGAAAAAGACCAAGTTCACTCAAAAGAACTTAAAAGAAGTGCCCTCCAATCCAGGCAGCCTCTGTACCCTCTCTACAGCAGTCAGATTGTTCCTGTAATGAGGTGACCAGAACAGAACAAGTGGTGGACAGTGGATGTGCCTGATGTACTGGGGAACTCAAACTGACCCAGTCATAGTCAGCATACGGAGAAGAGGGGCAATCACTAACGGACTGGTGCCGAGGCGACAACCTGGATGTCCACAAAACAAAAGAGATGGTGGTCAGTTTCAGGGGAGCCCGGGGGGACCACTCTCTGCTGACCATCGATGTCTCCACAGTCAAGGTAGTTAAGAGCACCAAATTCCTTGGTGTGCACCTGGCGGAGAATCTCTCATGGTCCCACAACACCGGATCCATTGCGAAGAAGGCCCAACGACGCCTTTACTTCCCGCAGAGGTTGAGGAAAATCCAGCTTCCACCCTCCACCCTCACTACATTCTACAGAAGATTAATTGAGAGCATCCTATGTAATGGCATCACTGCCTGGTTGGGGAACAGGACCATCCCAGAACACAAGTCCCTGCAGTGGAGGATAAAGATTGCTGAGGGGATTATTGGAGTCTCTCTCTCCCTGACATGATGGACATTTTGTGGTGGTACACCACCAGCCTACTGCAGGGGGAAACCTCTGTACCTGCAAGAGTGTAAGGGGACAGGACAACACCTGGCCAGCTGTCAATCAGTCGGCCTGAATGGATCAATCCCCACCCGGTCGGGTGTCAATCATCCTCCAGGATATAAGCCTGCGCCAGCCTCCCGAAGTCTCACTCAGAGTTACTGCAGCTACAGCCAGCCTGGCTCTGTGGAAGTCTTTGTAGATTGAAGCCTGTTGTACAGTCTTTACCTTGTGTGTGACTGATTCTGGCTAACAGCGTACCATAATTTAATCCACAATTTTTCCCACGGCTGCCATGGAAAAACTCCCGAGCACAGTGAGCCTCGAAGTTGACCCACGCCACCCAGAAGCCCAGACACGCTTTGAGATCTGGCGGCACGCGGTCGAGGCAATCATCGAGGTACACGCACACGGCATCCTGGACTCAGATCGGAAGAGGCTGGTCCTATTCCGGTCAAAGCTGGGTCCCTACGCCTTCCAGGCAACCAAAGGCTGCTCCACGTACAAGAGCGCAATGGACACTCTCGAGAACTTGTACGAGCCCCCCATAAATGCGGTCTGTGTGAGGTACCTCCTCAATACCCGAGCCCAGCAACCCGGGGAGATGGCTGAGTCTTACCTGGGACACCTGCGAGAGTTGGCCTGACTGTATCTGGCTGAACCTAGGGTAGGCGTAGAGGAGGTCGAGAGGCTAATCTGGGATGCCTTCATCTGAGGGCTATGCTCGAGGGCCATCCGGCAGAAGCTGCTGGAAGATAGTATCTATGCCCTGACCAAGACAATGGAAGTGGTCCAAACCCTGGAAGCTGCAGGCACATTGAAGCCTTCAATTCCAGGTTTCCCCAGGCTCCCTCATGGCCCTCTCACACTGCAGCTGCAGCCCCAGACTGATCTGGGGAGGAGAACATCGCTGCGGTGGGTGCCCAGCGCCCCTGTAAGTACTGTGGGTCCTGGTGTTGGTCAGACCGACGATCGCGCCAAATCTGCCTGGCTACAAACCAGTACTGTTTCTGATGTGGCAAGAAAGGCTACTTTGCAAAAGTGTGCCTCTCAAAACCAGCCGGCATCTCAGCGGCCCTCTATGAACTCTCCACCTCCCCCGCGGACACCTCCACATGTGCATGCTGGGTGGCGCCATTGTCCCTGCTACGACTTCCGCCTTCCCCGATTTCGACAGTGCAGCATCCGTACCAGCCAGTGATGATCGCAGCATGTGCCCCAAGCACCTGGACCAGCCCCTACACTCGCCAGCACCGCTTGCTGAGAACTACAGTGACGTCACTTCTGGCTCATAGTGTGACGTCACTTCCGACTAACGTCACTTCCACTGGCTGTGATGACATCACTTCCCCCGGTGCAACGAACACAGTTGGGGCAGGAGACCAGCCATGAGGTGGGCCCCCATGTACATCCGCCATCTTGGAGCAGGCAGTGGCCGATACGGAGGGCCCCCGATGATGACGGAGACGACGTGGTCAACACGGGCGATGACCAGGCCACCCCACCGACGCACTCCATGCCTCCGGACATCATCGGTTGCCGCACGCCACGCCCCACGACCGACATTGACGTGGTCAACATGGGTGATAATCAGGCCACCCTATCGATGCTCCCCACGCCTCTGGATGCCATAAATCACCGCACACAGCCGGAGAGCGATGACTTTGACCCCGAGATGGTCCTCGCTGCCACCACTCTGACCAGGGACATCCCTCACGACCTCAGGTGCTCTATGATGGACGTGCAAGTCAACGGGCAGGTAACAAAATGCCTGTTCGACAGTGGCAACACTGAGAGCTTCATTCACCTGAGCGTGGCCCACTCCCTGAGATTAAAATTTCTCCCCACCACCTGTTCGATCACCCTCACCGCCAAGGATAAGACTGTTGATACCCTCCGGCGCTGCTCGGCCGATATAACTGTGGGAGGGGAGACATACATAGGGTTCAGGCTCCTGGTCATGCCCAAACTCTACGCCCCAGTCCTCCTGGGCCTGGATTTCCAGTGCCACCTGCAGAGTGTCACCCTTGCCTTCAGGGGGCCCCAACCTCCACTCATGTTACACAGCACACTAACCTACCAGCCCTGGCCAACCTGCGGCCTCTCCACACTACGCATCACCCCACCGGCGCTCTTCCCACATCTTACGCTAGGTTGCAAGCTGATTGCCGCCAGAAGTAGGCACTATTGTGCCACAGACAGAGACTTCATCAAGGAGGAGGTGTGGCGACTTCTGGTGGAAGGTGTCATAGAGCCCAGTAACAGCCCTTGGAGAGCCCAAGTCCTGGTGGTCAAAGGAGGAAGTAAGCCGAGGATGGTCATGGATTACAGCCAGATCATTAACCGGTACACCCAACTGGATGCCAACCTCCTGCCGAGGATAGCCCGACATGGTCAACGAGATGGCCCGCTACTGGGTTTTCTCCACGATTGACCTGAAGTCGCCATATCACCAAATTCCCATCCAACAGAAGGACAAGCCCTACACCGCCTTCGAGGCGGATGGACACCTGTACCAGTTCCGCTGAGATCCCTTTGGGGTCACAAACCGGGTCTCCGCCTTCCAGCGGGAGATGGATCACATGGTAGACCGGCACAAGCTAAAGGCGACGTTCCCGTATCTGGATAACATCACTATCTGCAGCCGTGACCAGCAGGACCACGATGCTAACCTGGAGAAATTCCTCCAGACAGCCGGTGTAATAGTACAGACCTATCACCAATGTATATAGTTACAGTATCTAGAGTGTAATGACTGTGCTTACAGCGATTGGCTGAGAGCTTAGCCACGCCTACTGTCTGGGCCTTAAAGGGTTGTGTCCCTAGCCAGGTTGGATCATTCCGGACTGGTCGGCCACCTATGAAGAGCTCCTGTCTTTTGCTAATAAAAGCCTTGGTTTGGATCAACAAGTCTTTGGTTCTTTCGACGAGCTCTACAGCCGGGGAGCTGAACCTCACTTACAACAAGGAGAAGTGTGTGTTTAGCACCACCCACCTCGCCATCCTGGGGTACATCATGGCCCATGGGGTCGTCAGCCTTGATCCAGAAAGGATGCACCCATTAATGGAGTTACCTCTTCCCCCCCATGCTAAAGGCCCTCTGCAGGTACCTTGGCCTATTCTCCTATTACTCGCAGTGGGTCCCTCGCTTCTTGGACAAGGTCCACCCACTGGCCCAAGCTACAACTCCCCCCCCCCCCCCCACCCAAGGCGCAGGCAGCCTTCATCCGCATCAGGCAGGACATCGCGGACGCCACGATGCAGGCCATGGATAAGGTCTCCCCCTTCCAGGTGGAGAGCAATGCCTCCAAAAGGAGGTCCAGGCGAATGTGGCCAGCAGGAAATTTACCCCCCTCATGGACCAGCGGGCCATGGCGTTCACGTTTAACACTACCCACAAGAGCAAGATCAAGAACGACAAGATCTTGCGCTGGAGAGTCAAGCTGGCAACCTACAGCTACAACATACAGTACCACCCCAGAAAATTTAACGACTCCCCTGATGCCCTCTCTCGGACCTGCACATAAATGCATGACGACAGGCTGCAGGCACTGCAAGAGTCCCTCTACCATCCGGGTGTCACCCCTTCATTAAGTCCCGGAACCTGCCTTATACCAGTAGGGACATCAGGGTCATGACCGAGGCCTGCCGGGTCTGCGCGGAGTATAAACCCTATTTCTTCCGCCTGCCCCAGGCCCATGTCATAAAGGCCACTCTGCCCTTCGAGCGTCTCGGCATGGATTTCAAAGGGCCCCTGCTTTTCATGAACCGAAACATCTACTTCTTCATGGTAGTGGACATACTCATGCTTCCCTTTTGCTATCCCTTGCCTGGACACCTCTATGGCCACCGTCATCAGGGCCCTGGAGCAGATCTTCACCATGTTTGACTACCCCGCTTTCATCCACAGCGACCGGGGGTCCAGATTCATGAGTGACGAGCTGTGCCAGTACCTGACAGCGAGGGGCATTGCGACTAGCCGCACGACGAGTTATAACCCGTGAGGTAATGGACAAGTGGAATGCGAAAATGGGGTGGTCTGAAAGGCAGTCCTCCTGGCTCTCAGGTCAAAAGGATGGGCTGTTGAGTACTGGCAGGATGCCCTGCCTGAGGCGCTCTATGCCATTCGATTGCTGCTGTGTACGGCTACCAATGAGACCCCTCATGAATGGTTGTTCTCATTCCCAAGGAAGTCGGCAACTGGAATGTCCCTCCCAGCATGGTTCATGTCCCCGGGACCGGTGCTCCTGCGTAAGCACGTATGGACACACAAGGCCGAACCCCTGGTCGAGCAGGTCTTCCTCCTACACGTGAACCGCAACTACACCTATGTTAGGTTTGGCAGTGTCAGGGAGGACACCGTCTCAACCAGGGACCTGGCACCAGCAGGAGCACCCACCACTCCATGACATCATTCAGCCCAGGACGACGTCGACCGGGCATATATCCCCGTCCCCAGGCAGCTATGAGGCGCGCAGGACCTCCTTGATCACCAGGGGCTCGCTTCAGCCCTGAGGGACGAACCTGCCCCCCCCACCCATCCAATAAGACTCTCACACGTCGACCCTGGCCCCTTCGGCCACCCCTCCAAACGGCACCGCACCAGTCACACAGACCCCTGCCGCCAGGCCCCCTATTTCCCCTCCGACCAGTGACCAGGAGCCAGTCCTTCGACAGTGACAGAGACCCCGGTGGCTGCTGGATCATCTCAATCTGTAAATATTGTATTTTGTATAGTGGGTACGATTACTTGTTACTGCCCCCCCCCCCCCCCCCCGGGACAATTTTAAAGAAGGGGGTGAATGTGGTGGTACACCATCGGCCTACTGCAGGGGGAAACCTCTGTACCTGCAGTAGTGTAAGGGGACAGGACAACACCTGGCCGGCTGTCAATCAGTTGGCCTGAATGGATCAAGCCCCACCCGGTCGGGTGTCAATCACCCTCCGGGATATAAGCCTGCGCCGGCCTCCCAAAGCCTCACTCAGAGTTACTGCAGCTACAGCTAGCCTGGCTTTGTGGAAGTCTTTGTGGATTAAAACCTGTTGTACAGTCTTTACCTTGTTAGTGTCTGATTCTGGCTAACAGCGCACCACACATTTTTAATGGCCGCTGTTTGCGGAAAGCCATAAACATCGTGAAGGACTCCACACACCACTCCCATAATCTGCTCTGCCATCCGGGAAGAGGTACCTCATGACCAGATTATGAGACCGCTTTTTCCCCACCTGTCAGGCTTCTGAACTCTGGGGACACAGGGCTTGCAAATGCAACATGATATTTATAAGGGATATGTTATTTATAAAATGTTTCTGAGGTAATTTGCCCATGTAAATAACCAGCTCCACGGTCTGGGGAAATGCTATTTCGTTTTTGCTGTACACTGCAATGTTTATGGTATAAATGACAAATAAACGTGACTTGACTTGACTTGAAGATATAGGTGACCCTCCTGCCAAGAAGTGCAGGAAACAGTGAAAACCTTAAGGGGAGATTTTTAACCTGACAGTCAGTCATTCTCAACTGCCACAAGTTGCGCCACGGCTAGCGTAGCAGATAGCGTCACACTGTTCCAGTACCAGCAACCAGGTTCAAATTCAGCGCTGTCTGTAAGGAGTTTGTACATTCTCCCCATGTCTGCGTAGGTTATCTCTGAGTGCTCTGGTTGCCTCCCAACCTTCAAAATGTACAGGACTAATAGCTTAATTGGTCATATGGGCGGTGTGGAGTCATGTCTGGAAGGGCCTGTTACTGTGCTGTATCTGGGTCAGACAGAAGGTACTGAAAGAGGTCACTTTCTGGACTTCCAGGTCAGCTTTGTCTGTGGGCCAGCAGAGTGAAGAGTTCAGGTGAAACTCCGCAACATGCGAGATTTAACGTTCCAGAGAGTGTTTGCCCCAGATTCCTCCAAATCTTTCTTGTACACAGGCCTGTCTGAATGCTTTTAAACCATCTCAATTGTCCCCGCCTCCACCACTTCTTCTGGCATCTCGTTCCACCCGCCCACCACCCTCTGTGTGAAGAAGGAGCCCCTCAGGTCCCCTTTAAATCTCTCAACTCTCCCCTTAAAGCTGTGCCCTCGAGCTTTAGGCTCCCCAGCCCTGGGGAAAAGATTGTAACCATCCACCCCACCCATGCCCCTCGTGATTGTTGGAACCGCCACCTGTCAGCCTCCTACAATTCAGGGAAAAATGACCTGCTGAAAAGCAGTAAAGCCATTGAAGCCTACTGCCTGAGAACGTATACTAACGGTCAAAATCGAGCCTGAATGTTCCTTTGAAAAATAGATGGGGATGATAAAGACGAACAAAGGTGTTATTGAGGGCCAAGTTTTTGTCTTCAAACCATGGATTTATGCCTTTTAATTCAAACAGAATGATCCAAGATGCAGTGCCCAAACCATAAAGCCCCTTTAAATTGATGTAGTTTATCATTTTGTACAAATGTGTTGGAAATTGTCATCTAATTCCATTTGGATGAAATACTGCTGCCTTTGCTAGGCTGTGTGTTCAAAAATTTTGTTTTTGCTAGCGGTCGTCTTTTCATGCCACAGGCCATTAACGAGAACGTAAGATGATAATAGCCATGTTACGGTTTCTTATCGAGGGTGGGAGGGGAAGGGGGTATGATGAAAGATGTTGCACACACCCAAACATCTGGTGATGGCAAACTAGAACAGACAAATGATCGTGAGGTCATGCTGCATCTCTACAAATCTCTGGAGTTTTGTATTCAGTTCTGGTCACCTCATTACAGGAAGTATGTGGAGAAGGTGCAGAGGAGATTGACCAGGACGTTGCCTGGATTGGAAAATTTCTTATGAGGCAAGGTTAGCAGACCTGGGACTTTTCTCTTTGGAGTGTAGAAGGAGGAGAGGAGACTAAATAGGGGTCGACAAGGTTCTGAGAGGCACAGATAGGGTGGACGGCCAGCGTCTGTTTCCCAGGGCAGGATCAGTAAACACCAGAGACGTGTGTACAAAGTGAAGGGAGGGAAGTTTAGGGGAGATGTCAGGGGTAAGTTTTTTTTACACAGAGTTGCCTTGCTGGGGATGGTGGGGGAGGGGCTGGAACAATAGGGGGCATTTAAGAGACTCATAGACATGGATGGAAGAAAAATAGAGGGTTACAGGGTAGGGAGGATTTAGTACTTTTTTTTGGTCGAGATATATTATGGGTCGGCACAACATCGAGGGCCAAAGGGCCTGTACTATGCTGTAGTGGTCTATGTTCTATGGAACTTCCTCCATCCAAGGACCTAACCAGCCTTTTCAGGCAAGGCAGAGATTCATGTGGACCTCCTCCAACCTGGCTGACTGCATTCAGTATTCCTGATGAGGTCTCTTCTACACCAGCGAGACCAAGTGCAGACATGGCGGCCATTTTGCCGAGAACCCACATGCTGTCTGCGATGGCTTGAATGGCATGTTAACTCTCCTTACCCTCTGGCAATGACCTGTCCATCCCTGGCCTTCTCTAAAGGAAAATGAGTAGAGCAACTCCTCATATTCTGCTCGGGAATCCTTTAACCTAATGGTATGGCTGTTGAATTTGCCAGTTTCAGCTTGGCCCTTGTGTCCTGTTCCCACTCCCACTGTTCCTCCCAGTTTCTCTCTGCCTTTTCTCACCCATTCCATTCCCCACCCCTCCCTGTCTAGTTCCACCTGCCCCTCACCCCTCCCTTACCTGGATCCACATCACTACCAGCCTCTGTTTCACCCTTCCCCCACCATTTCCATTTATCTATGGAGGACAATCGATGGAGGGTAATGGGGGTGTGTGTGATGGTCTGAGCTCTGTTCACAATTTTCTACAGCCTCTTGCTGTCTTGGGTAGTACAGATCCCATTCCTCGCAGTAATGCACTCAGACAGGATGCTCTCAATGGTTCACCCATCGAAACTGTGTTTTATTCTCAGCCAATTCTGGCCATGTAAGCCCGTGCCACCCAATTAACCTATAACAGTTTTGGGAGGAAACCAGAGCCCCCGGAGGAAAACCGACGCAGACATGGGGAAAAGGTACAAACTCCTTACAGACAGCGTGGGATTCGAATCCAGGTCACTGGCGCTGTAACAGCATCATGCTAACTGCTACACTAACCATGCTGCCTGTTGTTGAGAGATGCAGATGAGATGCCAGATTTCTTCAGGCTTCTGAGGAAGTCAAGGGGATGATGCACTTTCTTGGCCAATGGAATGAAATGGGTGGGACCGGGGCAGATCACTAGAGCATCAAGTAAACTGAAATTCATTTTGTTAGAAAAAACTCTTCCTTTTGATCTAAGTGCTCAGTTACAGTGCCTGGATTTTGTAATTGAGACAAATAGCTTGGAAATAGGCCATTTCGGACCACGAGTCAGTGCTGCCCAATTACACCCCATTAACCAACAGCCCCGGTACATTTTGAACGGTGGGAGGAAACCAGAGCCCCCGGGGAGAACCCACGCAGTCACGGGGAGTCTTTCCCCCAGCTCTCTCTCTGTCTCCTCTCTTGCTTCTCACGCTCCCCCTCTCCCTCTTTCTCTTCCCTCTCTCCTCCCTCTCTCCCTCCTCCTCTCTCCCTCCTCCTCTCTCCCTCGCTCCCTCTCTTTCTCTTCCCTCTCTCCCCCCTCTCCTCTCCCCTATCCCCTTCCCCCTCTCCCCCTCTCTACCTCTCTTTCTTCCCTCTCTCCCCTCTTCCCTCTCTCTACCTCTCTCTTCCCTTTCTCCCCTCTCCCCTCTCTCTCTCTTCCCTCTCTCCCTTGCTCTCCTCTCTCTCCCCCTCTCTTCCCTCTCTTCCCCCTCTCTCTCTCCCCTCTCTCCCCCTCTCTTCTCTCTCTCCCCCTCTCTCTTCCCTCTCTCCCCTCTCTCTCTTCCCTCTCTCTTCCCTCTTTCCCTCTCTCTCCCCCTCCACTCTCTCTACCTCCCTCTCTCCCCCCTCCCTCTCTACTCCTCTCTCTCTTTTCACAGAACCAGAATCAATTCTCACCTCTCCTCTTACCATTGCCAACATCTTTAGTTGGACTGGACTCCTCCCCCCTGCCAGACTACAGTCTGACCCCTTCCTGTTTTTTGTTTATTCCTTGATGAAGGGCTCAGGCCCGATATGTCAATGATATATCTTTACCTCCGACAGACGCTGTGAGACCGGCTGAGTTCCTCCAGCATCTACTGTGGTTTTTTTTACATAAAATCCTCCAACCCACGGTGCCTACAACCATTTAAAAAGAGCAACTTGCTTCTTAAATTAATTGAGCGATTCACTCTCCTTTTAAGCAGATTTTCACCAAACGTTGTGGGAAAATATTTTTCATCTCTCTTCCCAATGGTCACATTAATTGCCTCTCACTTTTCTTCTCCTTCCTCTCAGGCAGGGAAGTACTCTTTCTGGATCCCTCAAAAATGTAAGTACTTCAATTCAATCTCCCCTTAGTCCCCTCTGTTTCAAAGAAAACAAACCCAGCCTAAATCTCTTCTCATAATGAAAATCCTTTGTCCCTGATATACTATAAGTTGGAGTGCGCGGTGACATCAGTCTGCTGTTACCATAAGAATTTTTGCTGGAACAGTTCCCATCTGCCCTGGGAGCAACAGGAATTTTCAGTTTGAAGCAATGTGTTCCCAGGGTGAGGAACAGTCAGATTCCTCTGGAGGGTGGACCAGATGATTGAGGTCGGAATCAGCAAGGCAAGTTAACGATGCTGAGAGTTTCCTGTCACATGCGCAAGTCCAGATGCACTGAGATCCTTATTTTGTGCAGCTACCACTAACTGGGTGGTTCTCAACCTTTTTCTTTCCTACCCACATCCCACCTTAAGTAATCCCGATGCCATCAGTGCTCTGTGATTAGTAAGGGATTGGGATGTGAGTGGAAAGAAAAAGTTTGAAACCCCCCCCCCCCCCACTGTTTTAATCGTCCCTCATTGACTTGTGGCGTGCATGGTTTCAGAACTCCAAAGGAAATGGGCCAACGACAATTTTTCTCAAAATATTTCAGTAACAATTGAGTCTAGAGCAGTGATTCTCAACCTTCCCTTCCCACCTACAGACCTAAAATAGTACTTTAAACACCCTGACTAGTTCTGCTTTTCCTGGTCAAAGTCAAATTCACAAGGTTGTGTGATCTTTTGAAAGGTGTTCTATCAGGAAAAAACTCCAGAGGGTTGTTAACTCGGCCTGCGACCTCACGGGCACCAGACTTCACTCCATCCAGGACATCGACACGAGGTGGTGTCTTAAAAAAGCAGCCCCTATCCTCAAAGATCCCATCCCCCCACCCCCCCACACCTAGGCCATGCCCTCTTCACTCTGCTACTATCGGGGGAAAGATACAGGAGCCTGAAGACGAGCACTCAGCGGCACAAGGACAGCTTCTTCCCCCTCCGCCATCAGATTCCTGAATGATCAATGAACCACAGACAGAATCAGAATCAAAATTTATTCTCATGAACACGCCACAAAATTCGGTGTTTTCCGACACTAACTCACTTTGACTTTTCGTGCACTATTTTTATTTATTTTTGTCAGGTGGTTTATATGAATGTTTGCCCTGTGACGCTGTCACAAAACAATAACTTTCATGACGTGTTCATGACAATAAATTCTGATCCTGGTTCTGAAGATCTATCCTGGGCCTTTGTGTCGATATAATCAGGAAGAAGGCTCACCAAGGAAATGCATTGTGACGATTGGTTCACACTTCCTGTGTGCTTTATCCCATTCGTGTGTACCTATTGGCATGAAAAACCATTCATCGCAAAGCCTAGCTAATGATCATTAACTGAATAGTGGTCTATAAAGTCAATAATGTAGTCGAGTCGGACAAATATGAGCTCTTAATGTGCAAAAAGAAGGTACGTTAGTGAATCCAACATCTGAAGAAGACTCATTTTAGTGTGAGGTCAGAGACCCCTTAAGCTGACAATAATCGTCTTTGATTCCACAGCCATTTTTGATTTAAGAACAGAGGGACGGGCGTTAAAATGCAAAGCCCTGTCTCCAGGTCAAGACTTCTGTCAAAGTACACCACCGGTCCTGTTGTGTTCAAGACAAAACTGCTCATTGTCAGCAAGGGATCAGGTCTCAAGGGTCAGTCCTCCTGTCAAAAGTGAGACACAACCCTTCGTTGATTTTAAGTGTAATTACAGCATTGTAATGAGCTATCTCCTACCTTATGACAGGCTGCATTTAAGTAAATGGGTTAGTGCACGCACGCACGCACGCAAATACGCAGACACACGCGCGCGCGCCCACACAGACACACACATGCGTGCACACAGACACACACACGTGCACACAGACACACACACGTGCACACACACATGTACGCACGATACATGCATACACACACCTATGCACACACATATATACACACGCAAACACAGACATACAGACACACACACATGCACGCACACAGACACACACACACGTGCACACACACACCTATGCACACTTATATATACACACAAACATGCACACATTCACAAACATACGCGCACAGACACACATGCACGCACACAGACACACTCACACATGCGCACACAGACACACACACTCACACATTCACAAACCTGCACACACATACAGACACACACACAGACACACACACTCACACACACATGTTCTTAAGAACCTCAATGAATATAATGCAGAAATTCCTGATGATGATCACAGGCCTTTAAAGGAGGGAATGCTACAATTTAGACCCAGCATAGATGAAGACAAGGTCATGTATTTCCCGTACACAACCATGCTGGAGAACCTCAGCAGGTCACGCATCGTCTTTAGGAAGCAAAGGGATAGAACCAATGTTTCAGGCTCATACCTTGTTGAAATGCTCAGGCTCTTGTGGTCACAGATCCATGGTGACTTCTCCATCCCTTCCCCAGTGGGTGATGATGGTGGAGAATATTCAGCAATGGTAGTGCTATTAATGACACTGGACAATGAAGATTTTGCCTCCTGAACACTTTGTGGTGCATTTTATGGATTTTGCCCTGCTGATCACGAAAATCACTTTCACATTTTCCTATCATGTACTGTTTTTTAGATATAACCTATTTTTGTGATTTTCTGTCATATTTTAAGTCGACTTCAAACATACAAAACCATAAAGTGCAACATGTCGTTGAAAATTCATTTTCTGCATCCACACTTGGACGTCTTTCCTGTACAGACTCGTGAGCCGGAAGGACCTGTTACACTGGACAACAAATTTTTTTCGGAAGGTTTGCTTCCTGAAAACAAATTGGGGATTATGATAAATAACTTCAAGCTGAACACAAAGATAATTTCAGATTTGCTGGATCATGTAGGAACTTGGAGAAACATTAAATTAACTTTGATTGAATTTAGCCTGTTTAATCGCTTCATGATGCTGACACATTGCGTTAGTTCAACTGACCTAAAAATATTTTGCCGCAGATTTCTGTTTGTACTCGGCATCTGATACCTCTCATGTCAGTGTCCAACAATAGTCGGCCGGCATTGACGAATTCCAGTTACCCTGATACCCCTTTTCTATGTTTGTAGTGTCCTGGTGAAACCTCTCACTGTGTTCGTCATTGACTCACCCTCGACTTCACCGCCATGGGTGACCCTACCAGGAGCACAGCTCCAGACGGCATCACTCTTGGGATCCCAGGACCACACAAGCTTCTCCACCACGACAAGGTTTTATGTATTGGCATATAAAATAAGCAAAATGAATCTTAAAAGAAGTTTTGTTGAATCAAGCATTATCAATTAAGGCAACAACTGGCCCAAGGATAACATAACAATGAAATAATTCAATAAGCTTGAATTCAAAATACAAATCAATTTTGGTTTTCAATAGAGAGAATGAAAGTACATTTCTTCATACATTTACTCTGGAACTGATGCTTTCATTGCTACTAAATGAAAATTCCAATTGTCAAAATACATCCCTCTCCACAGACTTTCAATTCATTGTAAATTTCTAATCTGTAAAAATGTCACTGGACCAAATCACTCCTCATTATGCAGACGATGAATAAATTACGTCACTTCCAAATGTATGAAGTTTTAATGAACCCGATCCTTTACAAAACATAAAAGTGCCAAGACCCATTCTCCCCATTCTGCTGAATGGACCAAATCAAAAATGGCCAGGATTAACTCATAACCAAGTAAAGACCTGGACCCACTGCAATTCACCTACCATCACCAACACTCCACAGCTGATGCAATCTCACTGGATCTCCACTCAGCCCTGGATCACCTGGACAACAGCAATATTTGCATCAGGCTGCTTTTCATAGACTACAGCTCAGCTTTCAACACCATCCTCCCTCCAATGCTGGTCAGCAAGCCCCAAACCCTGGGTCTCTGCAACGGGATCCTTGACATCCTCATCAGTATGGAATGGAAAAGACTCCTCCTCACTGACGATCAACACAGGCACACCTCAAAGATGCATGCTTAGCCCACTGCTCTACTCACTCTATACCCATGACTGTGTGGTCAGGCACAATTCAAATGCTATCTACAAATTTGGCAATGACACCACAGTTGTCGGCAGAATCACAGACGGCAATGAACGTGTGTACAGGAGGGAGATAGATCAGCTTGTTGAATGGTGTAAAGATAACAACCTTGCACTTAACATCAGCAAAGCTAAAGAACTGATTGTAGACTTCAACAAGGGGAAACCAGGAGAACACAAACCAGTCTTCATCAAGGAGTCAGCAGTGCAGAGTGAATTCCTGGATGTCACCATGTCTGAAGATCTATCCTGGAACCTTCATGACGTTGCAATCATGAAGAAGGCTCTCCAGCGGCTATATTTCGTTTGGAGTTTGAGGAGATTCGGTCTGTCACCAAAGACTCTAGCAAATTTCTCCAGGTGTACTGTGGAGAACATTCTGACTGGTTGCATCACTGTCTGGTACAGAAGGGCTAATGCTCAGGACAGGAAAAGACTACAGAGAGTTGTGAACTTGACAGGCCAACATCATGGGCATTAGACGTCATTCCATTAAGGGCATCTACAAGAGACGGTGTCTCAAAAAAGCAACCTCTATCCTCAAGGGCCCTCACCACCCAGGCCAGGCCCTCTTCACTCTGCTACCATTGGGAAAAGGTACAGGAGCCTGAAGACGAGCACTCAGCGGCACAGGACAGCTTCTTCCCCTCTGCCATCAGATTCCTGATCAATGAACCAAAGACACGGCCATACTTTTTTCTCAACTTTTGCCCAAATTAATTTCTTTTTCAAAACAGTGTATTTACAGAATTTAATTCATAGTAAAATATATGCAGAATGTAATTTGTAGCAATTTTTGTGCCTGTAATGCACGTTACTGCTGCCTCAAAGCAACAAATTTCATGACGTGTTCATGGCAATAAACTTGATTCTGATCTCATTCTGTAAAATTTTAATAAACTTAAGACCATTCTATGGAATTGTAACAGTTAAATTACTTCCTAATTTGTAGGATTTCAATGAACCATATCCTTTTCAGTAGATCAAATTAATTCACCAATGATAAGGTTCCATAGATCAAGCCAATTGCTATTCAAATTGCCAGAATCAAGTCCACTCTAATTCTACAAGGTTTCAATTGATAAAGCATGTTCAAGCAAGAATTTCAGTGGACTAAATATGTCTAATTCTAGAAACAAATTACTTCCTAATCCAAAGGATATCACTGGCAATTAGTTCATTCATTTTCATGTGACAAAATCAATTTGCTCCCCACAGAAGGGCACCACAGTTAGCATAGCGGTTAGTGCAACACTGTTCCAGCGCCAGCGGACAGGGTTCGAATCCGGAGCTGTCTGTAAGGAGTTTGGATGTTCTCCCCGTGTCTGCGTTGGTTTTCCCCAGGAGGGGGCTCCGGTTTCCTCTCACCCTCAAAAATGTATGGGGGTTGGAGGTCAATTGGGTGGCACAGGTTTGTGGGATGGAAGGGCCTGTTACCATGCTGTACGTCTAAAGTAAAAAGTCATTTCGGGCACCCACAACTCTCAGTGTAAAGAATACTCATCCTGCCTCATGATTCAACATATTATAGCTGATCTGCATCTTCAATGTCTTCGTCCTAAAACCCTAGCCTCTCCAATCTTTCAAAAATGTGTCCGTCTTTTAAATTTTCCCCAATAATCATACCTCCACATTCCTTTCAAGGTAGAGAATTTGTGAGATTCACTGGCCTCTGCAAGTGATCCCAATCAGTCATATGTTTAATCAAAGATCCAGAAATGTTTAATGCACCAGGAAAAATTGAAAGAGTGTAGAGAAGATTTATTAGGATGTTACCCGGACTTCAGGAATGAAGTTATGGGGAAAGGTTTAGCAGGTTCGGGACTTTATCCCCGGAGGGTAGAAGAATGAGGGGAGATTAGATAGAGGTATTTAAAATTATGAGGGGGATAGACAGAGTAAATGTAGATCAGCTTTTTCCACTGAGGGGAGGTGAGATACAAACCAGAGGACATAGGTTAAGGGTGAAAGGGGAAAAGTTTAGGGGGGACATGAGGGGGATCTTCTTCACACAGAGAGTGGTGGGGGTGTGGAATGAGCTGCCAGCTAAAGTGGAGAATGCGGGCTCAATTTTAACTTTTAAGAAGAATTTGGAGAGGTACGTGGATGGGAGGGGTAGGGAGGGCTATGAACTGGGTGCAGGTCAGTGGGACTAGGCAAAAAATAGTTCGGCACAGACTAGAAGGGGTGAGATGTCTTGTTTCTGTGCTGTAATTGTTCCATGGTTCTATGGATATATTTTCAAATTGAGAGTTGTGAGTTAAAGGGTTGGGTTAATTTTAGATGTCCTGTGCAAAATAACATAAAATATAGAACACTACAGCACAGTCCAGGCCCTTCATCTCTCGATGTTGTGCCAACCCATATATTCCTTCAATCCATGTCCCTGTCTAAGAGTCTCTTAAATGCCCCCACTGTTCCAGCCTCCACCACCATCCCCGACAAGGCATTCTAGGCACCCACCACTCTGTGTAAAAAAACATACACTTTACGTTTCCCCTAAACATCCCTCCCTTCACTTTTTACAGATGTCATCTGGTGTTTGCTGATCCTGCCTGGTAAGACACCGGCTGTCCACCCTATCTATGCCTCTCACAATCTTTTAGACCTCTATCAAGTCTCCTCTCATCCTTCTACACTCCAAAGAGAAAACCCCAGCTCTGCTAACCTTGCCTCATAAGACTTGTTTTCCAATCTAGGTAACATCCTGGTGAATCTCCTCTGCACCCTCTCCATAGCTTCCACATGCTTCCTACAATGAGGTGACCAGAAATGAACACAATATTCTAAGTATGATCTTACCTGAGATTTATAGAGTTGCAACATGACTTCTCGACTCCAGAATTCAATCCCCCTATTAATGAAGCCCAGAGTCTCATAGGCTTTCTTAACTATCCTATCAACCTGTGTGGTGACCTTGAGGGATGTATGGATTTGGAGTCCAAGGTCCCTCTGTTCTTCCACACTGTTAAGTAACTGACCATTAACCCTGTACTCAGCCTTCTGGTTTGTACTTCCAAAATGCATCACCTCACAATTATCTGGATTGAACTCCATCTGCCACTTTTCTGCCCAACTCTGCATCCTGTCTATAGCATCTTGTAACCTTCATCAACCTTCAGCTCCATCCACAACACATTCAACTTTCGCATCATCTGCTAACATACTGATCCGTCCTTCCGCCTCTTTATCCAGGTCATTTAGATCACAAAGAGCAGGGGTCCCAAAACAGATCCCTGTGACACTCCACTAGTTAACGACCTCTGGGCAGAATACTTCCCTTCCACTACTACTCTGTGTTTTCTTCCTGCAAGCCAATTTTTTATCCTTACAGCTACTTTTCCACTGATCCCATGACTCATGACTTTCTAGATGAGTCTTTCATGGGGGACCTTGTCAAATGCCTTACTAACATCCATGTCGACCACATCTACTACCCAACACTCATCAATTTCTTTTGGTACCGCCTCAAAAAACTCAATTAGACTCGTGAGACACGGCCTTCCCTTCACAAGGCCATGCTGACTATCCCTGAGTAGACTGTACTTCTCCAAATGCTAAGAATCCTCTCCATTAGTTTACACACTGATGTAAGACTCACTGGTCTATGATTCCCAGGAATCTCCCTATTACATTTTTTAAACAAACGGACTACATTTGCCATTTTCAAGTCCTCCGGCACCTCCCCTGCAGCCAAAGAGGATTCAAAGATCATAGCTATTGCCCCAGCTATCTCTTCTCTCACTTCCCACAGGAACCTGGGGTCTATCGCATCCGGCCCCGGGGACTTGTCAATCTTGATGTTTTTAAGAAGATCCAACACTTCCTCTTCCTTAATCTCCACATTGTCCAGCCCACATGCCTGTTCTATTCCAACCTCACCCTGATCAAGGTCCTTTTCGCTTGTGAATACTGAACCAAAGTATTCATTTAGGACCTTCCTAACCTCCTCCGCCTCCAGGCACACGTTTCCCCCTTTATCCTTTAACATTGTTTCCAATTTCCCTTTGATTTGCTTGTGAATGCCGATGGAAGTAAAATGCATAAACTCATCAAGGCAAAAGGAGCGTCCTGTCTCCAAGAAACGTCCTCTCTGTGTTCCTGTCTCCCTCAGCTAGTTGCAGGCGCAGCGATGGCACTTTCATGCTGCAGCCCTCTCTGTTACGCAAGCAGTTCATCCAAGAGCTATTGAAGCCTGAACAGATCTGGAAAGCTCGAAGTGAACAGTTGAATAAACAACTCTCTCAGGAATGAATTTTGGAGGTGGAATCAAAACCAGTAAAATAAGCAGAACAGAGTGTTCTTCAGATCTTAATCCAGATTGTTTGGAAGTGTCAGAGACAGAATTTCCTTTTTGATTTTTTCTTTGCAAAAAGAATAACTGGGAAAGAAAACCAACTAGTGCTTTTTTATCAGTGTACAGCGAGGTAACGGGACCTTCAGTCCCATGAGCCCGTGCCTCCCAAGTACACCAATTAACCCACAATCACTGTACTTTTTTAGAAGGTTGGGAGGAAACCAGTGCACGTAAGGGAAGCCACAAAGACACAGGGAGAACATTCAAACACCTGACAGACAGCACCGGATTCGAACCTGGGTCACTGGCGCTGTAACAACTGCGTTAACTAACTGGTACATTAACCATGTCCATATTTTGATGTAATTGTTTTGAAATTGAATTTTTTTTTAATCCAGTTTTTTTTCCCCACAAAAAAACTTTATTCACAATAAACTATCTATAAAATGGAGAACCATTCAAAGTCTTTTTACGTCTTTAGTGTCATATCCATACATTCCCATCACTGTTCATTGTTACAATAGTCTCTTCATTTACCCTGTGGCACCTCATTGTTACTCCCCCCTCTGTTGTCTGAGGGGCTTCCCCTTTGTCTCAGCCCCTCAATGCCTGGCAACCGAAGAACTCTAGACTAGCCATTCTCGACGGCGGCCACAGAATATTTAAGTACAAGCCTTGTTTTCTTTTCACCTTGCGTAATGTGAATTTTGTTTTTATGTTGTCGGGAGGAGATAATTACGGAAGACACCAACTAAACTTGCCGCCTTCACCATAAACTTTGAGCAGACTCCTAGGTGGGGAGGGGGCATAGCCCCCCCAAAAAAGGTCGAGAATGGCTGCTCTGGACGGCGGTCCTTCCCCACGGTGCCCTGGCATTGGCCGCACTGAGCCTCTGTGTGACCCTCAGCACGTACTCCGCAGCCTGGAATGTGCCAGTCAACAGCGCTCCCTCCCCGACGCCCCCGCGGGCTGGACGACCAACAGGTTCCTTGCCGACAGAAAGGAGTCTTTCACTGAGTCGATGGTCTTCTGGAAAGAACAGATTTATGAGAGTTCCTTCTTGCTTCTTGATTGGAACAATGTTGTATAAAATGACTCCAGATCATATTGTTTTGAAGTTGGGGTTTTGACAAACATTTGACTTGCTCTCAAAGTTTCTACACAATGGCCTCTGCAGAAAACAAGGTGTCATTTAGGAAGGATAAAGGCCATTTTAAATCAGCGATGGTTCACTATTGTTCTGTTTCGGGAAATGCAGATTTCTGTCCATTTAGTACATTGCAGCTCCTCACCTGCCCTTGCAAAGCCCAGCCTCTGATATTGGAGGGTCAAATTGCTAGTCTCCAGGTGGCCCATTGATTTGTGGGACAATTGTGGGACAATTCATCATCTCTTATCATGTGACATGCTTCTGACTTTGGAAGTGCCATCAGCATGTTAGTTTGCTCAAAGGTTGGAATTATATCAGGGAAGGTGCAGCCTAGTTCCCACACTGTTTTTTTCATTTTGTCTCTGAACTCCCATAGGGTCCACCCGCCAAGTTTAAAAGTCCCGTGACTGTGGGGTCTGAACCCAAGATGGCGGGTATTATGATCGTTAGCAGCCACGAGGGGTTGCAGACTCCGGGGAAGCAGAGGACTGGCGCAGGGCACCAGAATGGGGGAGACCCCCCCCCCCCATTTGAGAAGCAGAAGCAGAGGAGACGACCCACGGGAAGGTGACCACAGCGGCAGACCGGTGACGGGGCTCTGAGGCTGAAGAATCCGTGCAGGCAACGGGCTGTAAGCAACTCGAGGTGAGGAACCCGTGCAGGCTGTGGGCTGCTGGTGACCGAGGTCGAGGGATCCACACCGGGCTGCGGACTGCTGGAGACTGGCTCGAGACTGGCTGCAGAGGTACCAGGTATCGGAACTGGGATGCGAGAGGGTGCCGAGGGCGCTGAAGGGTTCCTGACCACGTTGGAGGTTCAGACTTGAACCCCAGTTGCTGATGGTTTAGACTGTGCACATAACAAGTCAATGAGGGACGATTTAAACAGTGGTTTTCAAACTTTTTCTTCCCACTCACATCACCTTAAGCAATCCCTTACTAATGACAGAGCACCGATGGCCAAGGGATTACTTAAAGTGGGATGTGAGTGGAAAGAAAATGGTTGAGAACCATTGGTCTAGGTAATATCAAATTATGACCTAACATCAACCAAGAAAGCCCTAACCTGATAATAGCAAAAAAAGGTACTATTTCGACATTAAATTTTTCCTTCATTCATTGAAAAGTAATAAATTTACCAGCTTCAAAACAATCTTCTACTTTCTGTTGAAAGTTGACAGAAGTGTAAGGAGCATAAAATGGAATTTGTGTAAATCGACATTCACGCACTTTATATCCCGTGTGGATTTGATGTGTTGGAAGGCCCGTGCTGCAAGATTCTCAAAATTGCTGAAGAAATTCAGCAGGTCCTGCAGCGACCTTGACAATGGGCTCGGGCCCAAACCGTTGGTTATATATCTTTGCCTCTTGAGGACGCTGATGAGTTTTTCCAGCAATTTTCTGAAATAAATACAATCATATATAGAATTTGCAGATTTTGGCATTTCACTGCAAGATTCTGAATCACCAACATTTCTGATTTTCCCCCATTTGCACTTCTCTGCAATCATTACCAGCAGACCCTTGCTCTCTCACTACCGCAGTTCCAGATCTCACTCACCACGACCTGCCATGGACCTCTCCCACACTTCATCCCCTTCACTCTCTCCAATCGAGTATGATTATACAGTTTGTTTCAACCAGTGGTTCTCAACTTTCTTCTTCCCATGCACCTTAAGTAATCCCTCTGCCATCAGTGCTCTGTGATTAGTAAAGGATTGCTTAAGGTGGGTGGAAAGAAAAAGGTTGAAAACCACTGTTTTAATCGTCCCTCATTGACTCATTATGTGCACGGTTTCAGAACTCCAAAGGAAACGGGCCAATGACTATTTTTCTCAAGCAAAATATTTCAGTAACAGTTGGGTCTGGAGCAGTGATTCTCAACGTTCCCTTCCCACTCACATCCTACCTTAAGCAGCAGTGATTCTCAACCTTCCCTTCTCACTCACATCCCACCTTAAGCAATCCCTTACTAATCACAGAGCACTGATGGCCAAGGGATTACTTAAAGTGGGATGTGAGTGGAAAGAAAAAGGTTGAGAACCACTGGTTGAAACCCTTATTGTGTGCGCTTCCATCTTAAATATGATATGAATGAGATGGTTAATATGCAGGGCTGATTGCCAGTATTCCACTGTATATTTTGAATACATCACCCTCCACCTCCACCCCCCCGCCCCCCCCCCCCCCCCCACCACTAAGGCTGAGTTGTGTAGCACAGATTTAGCTTTGCAGAGCCCGAGAATATCGTTTGAAGTCATTCTCATCACAAACTTGAGAATTATTATTGTTTTGTGCTGGGTTTTTTTTTGCCACAGTCTTCAGGGATCTCGATTCTCATGGACTAAGTCTTAAATATAAACCGTCTTTAAAATGTTGCATGTGGATAAACATAACTGTCATAGATCATGGGTGATTTGCTCCGAGGACTTCGTGGCTGTTGCAATCTAAACATTCCATTGGGATTTGGGAGCCACTTTCCGGTTCATTTCCAAAGTGTTTTCGTTCCTTTTCCAAATCAGTAGACTTTTCTTTCTTTGACAATGAATCCGGCTCCATGTTTCTTTCACTTCTCCTTTTTCTGTCCTACACACCATGGTGGGTAAGATGTTGGAAAACCACCTGATACTGCTCTCCAATATTTGCATCTGGCCACACTTCCACCGTGACAGCAATCGCAAAAAGAATCGTTGTACGCAAATAACATTGGCCAACATATACTTTTGAAAAGGTTTGCTTCCTGAAAAAAAAGAGGATTCTGATAGACAACGTCAAGCTGAACACAAAGATCATTTCAGATTTGCTGCATCACGTAGGAAGTTGGAGAAGTGTTAAATTATCTTTGATTGAATTTACCCTGTTTAATCGCATAATGACGCTGACACACTGAGTTCGTTCAACTGACCGAAAAATGTTTTGCTGCTGACTTTCGTTTGTACTCGGCATCTGATGCCTCTCATGTCAGTGTCCAACAATAGTCAGCTGACATTGATGGATTCCAGTTGCCCTGATATCACTTTTCCATGGACGCAATGTCCTGGTGAAACCCATCACCGTGTTCGTCACTGACGGTACCAAGATCAGCCGGGAAGGTGTCCAAGTGTGAATGCAGAAAATGAATTTTCAACGATATGTTGCACTTTATGGTTTTGTGCACTTGAAGTAAACAAAATATGACAGAAAATCACAAAAATAGGTAATATCTAAAAAACAGTATGTGATAGGGAAATGTGAAAGTGATTTTTGTGACCATCAGCTGCAAATCCTTAAAATACACCCAAAAGTGTTCAGGAAGCAAAATCGTCATTAGGCAGTGTTATTATTTTGAGATCTGAGCATTACTTCCATGCCAGTGTTTATTGCCCATCTCCCATTGTCTTTGAAGGCGGTGGCCACCTTGAACTGCTGCAGGCTTGTTGATGAAAGTGTTCCCACAATGCATCAGGACGGGGAGGTGATGCCAATGAAGGACCAGTGATTTATTTCTGAGCCAGCACCGGCTGCAACTTGAAGGGGATCATGCAGGTGCCCTCGACCTTCTCGGTGGTAAAACCCAGGCTGCTGCTGCCTGGTACAGAGGTGGAAACACTCAGGACAAGAATAAACCCCAGAGAGTTGTGAACTCACCCTGCAACATCACGGACAGCAGACTTCACTCCATCAAGGACATCGACATGAGGCGGTGACTTAAAAAAGCAGCCTTTACCCTCAAGGACCCCCCCCACCACCCAGGCCAGGCCCTTTTCACTCTGCTGCCATCGTGGAAAAGATCCAAGAGCCTGAAGACGAGCACTCGGCGGCACAAGGACAGCTCCTTCCCCTCCGCTATCAGATTCCTGAATGATCAATGAACCACAGACATGGCCTCACTTTGTCTTTTTCTTGCACTATTTATTTATTTTGAAATATGGTTTATAGAAGTATGATACTGCTGCAAAACAATTAATTTTATGACATGCTCATGATTATAAATTCTGCTTCTGAACCCATGAGCAACCTGCTGGAGGGAGTGTACATTGAGGGGGAGCCTGCTGTATTTTGGCCAGTGTTGAGCTTCTCCTGATCTTGCATTCAGCTCGAAGGTATCCCATCAATTACCGAGCGTCAGGGCACGTCAATGAAAAACTGGTTTGATCGGGTTCTCTTTAATTTATTCGCAAGATCAGCATACTCTTGACAAGGCCAAGATTTGTTACTCATCTCCAAATACTTTTTGGGCTAGGTAGTCTTTGAGGCTTTTTCAATTGACAGTTAGGTTCTGGAGTTGGACGTAAGCCTGGCTAAGAGGAGCATGTCTTAAAAAGTCTTTATGTGATCAGAGAGATTTTTTTTTTAAAACAGATATCTAGGAGTCTCGTAGTCCCTGTTACAGAGTTGCTTAATTTACAGAATTTGACCAGCTCTTCTTGCATTCTTTCATTTAAATTCAATTTAAATTTAATTTTTTTAATCTAGACACACAGCATGGTAGCAGGCCTTTTCGGTCCATGAGTCCGTGCTACCTAATTGACCTACAACCCCTGGTATGTTTTTGAAGGGTGGGAGGGAAACCCCACGCAGACACGGGGAGAACATACAAACTCCTTACAGAGGGCGTGGGATTGGAACCCCGGTTTCGTTCCCTGGCACTGTAATGGCATTGCTCTAATCACTACGCCAACCGTGCTGCCCATATGATTTCCAAGTCGGGGATGACCAGGTTGGCATTGCTCCTCATGCAAAATTGCCATCGAAGGGAACGCAGTCCCTGTTCCTCTGGGAGGGGCCACCAGTGGACACTCGTGGCACAATGAGGTTTTACAAATGCATGGCTGGCACAAGGTCACCTGCCCAGGTAAGTTCACTATCTTTCACCTCACCTTCCCCAGGTCTGGTGTCAGTTCCCTATCATTAACAACACCTATTGTGCCCTATGCTGTGCTCGCCAATATCTCCCTTTGATGTGCACTAGAATTTCTGGATAGCCATCACTCTTTCTCCTGTTTCTAGGCCCTGTTCTCCCCACCATCGAGAGCATCAACAGGGAATGCTGCCGTCGGAGAGCACCGGCAATCATCAAGGACCCACACCACCCAGCACACGCTCTGTTCTCACTACTCCCATGAAGAAAGAGGTCTAGGGGCCACAAGACTCGCCCACACCAGGTTCAGGAACAGCTGCTCCCCCCTCCGCCATCAGACTCCTCACCGACAAATTCAATCAGGGGCTCGTTTAAGGACTCACGTTATTGAATTTTCTCTCTCTGCATTGCACAGTTTGTTTACATTTCTTTACTTGTTTACATGTGTACGTTGTGTACAGTTTAATTTGCACTACCGATTAGTGGTAATTCTCCCTGGACCACGGGAAAAAGGAATCTCAGTGTTGTATGTGATGTGTATGTCGTCTGACAATAAAACTGAACTCTTGTTGTATTTCCTGTCCAAACAATCATTACTTTAAAAGGTTCCAAGATGCTTTGATAAGTAAAATTATACCTATGTTAAACTGATAGCCAATTCTTTTTCGTAACTGCTTCTAGGGTAGGAATGTGTTGTTTGTTTTTGTACAGGCCATGCATTCCACAACTCAATAGACAAAAATCAGCTTAACATAAAGGAACAACCCTTTAACTCCATCAGTACATCTTAAAATAATAATGGCTTTTGCTTGCTGGCTTTTTTCGCAACATAATTTTCAGTGCATTGGAGTAAACGCTTCCTCTTGTGTTGGAATGTAGTAACTGGAGGCACTTGGCTCCCAGTTTTAGCTGCAGGCCAGGTTTGGGTGGATTACCTTTGGCTGATGGCAAGAATAAGAAAATGAGGATGGGAATCTTTTAAAGCCCTACACCACATTTAGCTGGCACCAGGTGATTCACATTAGCCAACTTGCTAAGTGCGTATGAGTGGTCATCCGGCATAGAATCATGCATGTGTCGGGCATTTGGCCCTTTGAGATGGCTCTGTTCACCCTTTGGACTCCGGCCTTTCTTCATGTACTGTGTCTGTGTGTTAACCTTTAAAGCAGTGGTTTTCAAATCTTTTTTCCCCCATTCTCAGACCACATAAAGTGATCCACAGAGCACCTATGGCATAGGGATTACTTAAAGTGGTGTGTGAGTGAGAAGGGAAGGTTGAAAATCACTGCTCTAGATCCAATTGTTACTGAAATATTTTACTTGAGAAAAATTGTCATTGTCCCATTTCCTTTGGAGTTCTGAAACCGTGCACATAATGAGTCAACTAGGGACGATTAAAATAGTGGTTTTCAAACTTTTTCTTCCCATTCACATCCCACCTTAAGTAATCCCTTACTGATCACAGAGCCCCGATGGCACAGGGATTACTTCAAATAAAAGACCTTGTCAGCTGCTCAATGCAGCAGCTGAAATGTTGGCAAGTCCCAGCACTAAGTGGATATGTAAGTGGTTCGGGGAGAGAGGTGGGGAATTCTTAATGGCTCCACCGTTCAGGCAGATAGGGTTAACTTCCCTGCCTTTGCATCACAGTTTCCTTATCACCAGCCACAAATCATTCAAAAAAAAATCTACCTGAATGTAATTCTGGTCAGATAATGGGTTAGCTTATCTTACTCTGAACTTTCTCCTGTTCTCTTTGTGTGTGGATGTGGGTGGGTGTGTGGGTGGGTGAGGGTGTGTGGTTGTATGTGGGTATGTGTGGGTGGGTGTGTGGGAGTGTAGGGTGTGTGTGGGTTGGTGTGGGTGTGTGGGTGCGTGAGAGTGTGTGTGTAGGTGGGTATGTGGGTGTGTGTGTGTGGGTGGGTGGGTGGGTGTGTGTGAGAGTGGTTGTGTGTGGGTATATGTGGGTGTGTGTGTGGGAGTGTAGACTGTGTGTGTGTGGGTGTGTGGCTGTGTGGGTGTGGATGGGTGCGTGGGAGTGTAGGGTATGGGTCTGTTTGTGTGGGTGTGTGGTAGTTTGTGGGTGTGTGTGTGGGAGTGTAGGCTGTGTGTGTGTGGGTGTGTGGCTGTGTGGGTGTGGATGGGTGCGTGGGAGTGTAGGGTATGGGTCTGTTTGTGTGGGTGTGTGGTAGTTTGTGGGTGGGTGTGTGGTTGTAGGTGTGTGTGGGTGGGTGTGTGGGGGTGTGTGTGGGTGTGTGTAGGTGTGGGGTGGTGTGTGGGTGTGGGTGGGTGTGTGCGGGTGAGTGTGTGTGTAGTTGTGTGTGGGTATGTGGGAGTGTAGGGTGTGTAGGCGTGGGTGGGTGTGTGGGAGAGGAGGGTGTGTGAGTATGTGTGTGTGAGTGGGTGTGTTGGTGTGCGGGTATGGGTGGGTGTGTGGGAGTGTAGGGTGTGTGTGTGGGTGAGTGGGTGTGGGTACGTGGGTATGTGTGGGTGGGTGTGTGAGTGTGGGTGTGGGGATGTGTGTGGGTGTGTGTGGGTGAGTGTGTAGTTGTGTGTGGGTATGTGGGAGTGTAGGGTGTGTGGGCGTGGGGTGGGTGTGTGGGAGTGTAGGGCGTGTGTGCGTGGGGTGGGTGGGTGGGAGTGTAGGGTGTGTGTGTGGGTATGTGGGTGTGCGGGTATGGGTGGGTGTGTGGGAGTGTGGGTGTTGGTGTGTGGGTTTGTGTGCCTGTGTGTGGGTGTGTGTGGATGTGGGTGGGTGTGTGGTGTGGGTGTGTGGGTGAGTGTGTAGTTGTGTGTGGGTATGTGGGAGTGTAGGGTGTGTGGGTGTGTGTGGGTGCGAGTGCGTGTGCGTGTGTGTGTGGATGGGTGTGGGTGTATGGTTGTGAGTGTATGTGTGGGAGTGGGTGGTTAAGTGAGAGTGTAGGATGTGTGTGTGGGTGTGGGTATGGTGCATGTGGTTTTGTGGGTGTGGGTGTGTGTGTGGGTGAGTGGTTGTGTGTGGTATGTGTGGGTGAATATGGGTACATGTGGGTTTGTTGGGTGTGTGTGTGGGTGTGTGGGTGTGGGTCGGTGTGTGGGAGTGTCGGGTGAGCGTGTATGAGAGTGTAGGATGTGTGTGTGAGTGTGGGTAGGTGTGTGTGTGTAGTTGTCTGTGGGTATGTGGGAGAGTAGGGTGTGTGGGCGTGGGTGGGTGTGTGGGAACGTAGGGTGTGTGTGTGCAGTTGTGCATGGGTATTTTTGGGTGTGTGTGTGTGTGGGAGTGTGTGTGTGTGTGTGTGTGGGTGTGTGTGTGGGTGTGTGGGGGTGTGTGTGTATTTGTGGGTGGGTGTGTGCATATGTGTGTGGTGTGTGTGTGAGTGTGTAGGAGTGTGTGTGTGGGTGTGTGGGTTAGAATGTCCTGGTGTGTGTGTGTGAGTGTGTGTGTGTGTGTGTGTGTGTGTGTGTGTGTGTGTGTGGATGTGGGTGTGTGGGTGTGGGTGGGTCGGTGTGTAGTTGTGTGTGGGTGTGGATGGGTATGTGGGGATGGAGGCTGTGTGTGTGGGTGTGCGTATTTGTGTGTGCGTGTGTGGTTGTGTGTGGGTTTTTGAGGGTGTGTGGGTGTTGGTTGGTGTGTGGGAGTGTTGGGTGTGTGTGGTTGTGTGTGGGTGTGCATGTGTGGTGGTGTGTGGATGTGGGTGAGGGTATGTGGTTGTGTGGTTGTATGTATGCATGTGTGTGCATGGGTGTGTGGGTGTATGGATGGGTCTGTGTGTGGATGTTGATGGGTGTGGATGTATGATTGTGTGTGAGTGTGTGGGTGTGTGTGGGTATGTGGGAGTGTAGGGTGTTTGTGTGGGTGTGGGTATTTGTGGGTGGGTGTGTGGTTGTGTGTGGGTATTTGTGGATGGGTGTATGGGTGTGTGGTGGTGTGTGTGGTGGTGATGGGTTTGGGTTTGTGTGTGGGTGTGTGTGTGTTTGGGTGTGTGTGTGTTTGGGTGTGTGCGTGTGTGGGTGGGTTGTGTGTGGGTGTAGGTTGGTGTGTGGGAGTGTAGGGTATGTGTGTCGGTGTGTATGTGAGTGTGTGTGTTTGGTGTGTGGGTGCGTGTGTGGGTGTGTGTGTGGTTGTGTGGGTGTGTTGTTGTGTGATTCTGTGTGTGCGTGTGTGGGTATGGGTCTGTGGGTGTGGGAGTGGCTGTGTGTGTGGATGTGGATGGGTGTGGGTGTATGGTTGTGTGTGAGTGGGTGGTTATGTGGCAGTGTAGAGTGTGTGTGGGTGTGGGTATTTGTGAGTGGGTGTGTGGGTATTTGTTGGTGAGTGTGTGTGTGTGTGGGCTTGTGTGTGTGGGTGTGTGGGGGTGCTTGTGTGTGGTATGTGTGTGGATAGTTGTGTGGGTGTGTGGTTGTGTGTGTGTTTGGGTGTGTGTTTGGGTGTATTGGTGTGGGTGTGTGTGTGGGAGTGTGTGTATATATGTGGATATGAGTGTGTGTGGGTGTGGGTGTGTGTGTGGGTGGTTGTGTGTGGGTGTTTGGGTGTGGGTGGCTGTGTGGGAGGGTAGGGTGTGTGTGGGGTGTGTGCGTATGTATGCGTGTGGTTGTGTGTGAGTGTAGGGTGTGTGTGTGTCTGTGTGTGTGTGTCTGTGTGTGTGGGTCTGTGTGTGTGTGTGTCTGTGTGTGTGTGTGTGTGTATATGGGTGGGTGTGTGTAGGTGGGTGTATGGTTGTGTGTGGGTGTGGATGGGTATGTGGGGATGTAGGGTGTGTGTGGGGGTGTGCGTATTTATGGATGACTATGTGGTTATGTGTGGGTTTTTGAGGGTGTGTGTGTGGGTGTAGGTTGGTGTGTGGGAGTGTAGGGTGTGTGTGTGGGTGTGTGTGGTTGTGTGTGGGTGTGCATGTGTGGTGGTGTGTGGATGTGGGTGAGGTTATGTGGTTGTGTGGTTGTATGTGTACGTGTGTGGGTATGGGTGTGTGGGTGCATGGGTGTGGATGGGTGTTGGTGTATGATTGTGTGTGAGTGTGCGGGTGTGTGGTTATGTGTGGGTGGGTATTTTGGACGAGTGTGTGGGTGTGAGTGGGTGGATGTGTGGGAATGTGTATGGGTGTGTGTGGGTGTGTATGTAGTGTGTGGGTATGTGGGAGTGTAGGGTGTGTTGGCGTGGGTGGGTGTGTGGGAGTGTAGGGTGTGTATGTGGGTGAGTGGGTGTGTGTGGGTGAGTGGGTATGGGTGTGTGGGTATGTGTGGGTGAGGATGGGTGGATGTGTGGGTATGTGTGTGGGTGTGTGTGGTTGTGTGTGGGTCAGTGTGTAGTTGTGTGTGGGTATGTGGGAGTGTAGGGTGTGTGGGCTTGGGGTGAGTGTGTGGGAGTGTAGTGTGTGTGGATGGGTGTGTGGGTGTGCATGGTTGTGTGTGGGTGTGTATGTAGTGTGTGGGTATGTGGGAGTGTAAGGTGTGTGGGTGTGGGTGGGTGTATGGGAGTGTAGGGTGTGTGTGGGTGAGTGGGTGTGTGTGTGGGTGAGTGGGTGTGGGTGTGTGGGTATGAGTGGATGGGTGTGTGGGTATGTGTGGGTGTAGGTGGGTGGATGTGTGGGGATGTGTGTGGGTGTTGGTAGTTGTGTGTGGTGTATGGGTGTGTGTTGATGGGGGTGGGTTTGGGGGTGTGAGTGTGTGTGGGTTTGTGTATATGGGTGTTTGGGTGTGTTGGTGTGGGTGGATGTGTGTGTGGGTGGGTGTGTGGGTGTGTAGGCTGTGTGTGTGTGGGTGTGTGTTCATCTGTGTGGCGGTGAGTGTGGGTGTCTGTTTGAGTCTGTGGGTGTGGGTGTGTGTGTCTCTGCAGTGTGTGTGTGGGTTTGTTGGTGTGGGTGGGTATATGGTTGTGTGTGTATGTGTGTGTAGTTTTTTGTGGGTATGTGTGGATGAAGATTGTTATGTGTGGGTATGTTGGTATGTTGGTATGGGTGTGTGTGTGGGTGTATGTGTCTGTGTGGTGTGTGTGTGGGTGTGGGTGTGTGTCTGTGCGGTGTGTGTGTGGGTTTGTGTGTGTGGGTGTATGGGTGTGGGTGTTGTGTGTGGGTGTGAATGGGTGGGTGTGTGTGGTTGTTTGTGGGTATTTGTGTGTAGGTGTGTGTGGGTGTGTGTGGGTGTGTGGGTGTGGGTGGGTGGGTATGTGGGTGTGGGTGTGAGGGTGTGGGTGTGTGTATGGCTGTGTGTGGGTATTTGTGGGGGGGTGTCGGTGTGTGTGTGGGGTGTGTGTGTCTGGGTGTTTTGGTGTGTGGGTCTGGGTGTTTTGGTGTGTGGGTGTGTGTGGTTGTGTGGGCATGTGTGGGTGTAGGTGGGTGTGTGGAAGTGTAGGGTGGGTCTGTGTGTTGGTGTGTGTATGTGTGGGTGTGAGTGTGTGTGGTTGCTTGGGTATACGTGTGGGTGTGTGTGGGTGTGTGGGTGTGGGTTTGTGCCTATGCATTGTGTGTGGGGGTTTGGGCGAGCATGTGTGCCTGTGTGTTTTTGTGTGTGGTTTTATGTGGGTATTTGTGGATGTGTGTGTGGGTGTTTAGGTGTGGGTGGGTGTGTGTGCAGTGTCTATGGGTTTGTGGGTAAGTGGGTGTGTGAGTATTTGTGTGGGTGTATGTGTATGTGTGGGTGTGTGGGTATGGGTGTGTGGGTGTGGGTGTGTGTGTACGTGTTTCGGCATGTGGGTGGGTGTTTAGTTGTGTGTGGGTATATGTGGGTGTGTGTGTGGGGGCTGTGTGAGTCTGGGTGGATGTGTGTGTGGGTGTGGTTGTGAGTGGGTATTTGTGGGAAGGTGTGTTGGAGTGTGTTTTGGGAGTGTGCTTGTCAGTGTGGGTGCATGTGTGGGTGTGATTATGTGGGTGTGTGTATGGGTGTGTGGGTGTAGGTGTGTGGGTGTGTGTGGGTGTGTGGGTGTGGGTGGGTGTGTGGGTGTGGGTGGTTGTGTGGGCGTGTGTGTGGTTGTGAGTGGGAGGGTGTGTTGGAGTGTGTTTGGGGAGTGTGCGTGTCTGGGTGGGTGTGTGGGTGTGTTTGGGTCTGTGGGTTTGTGTGTGTGTGTGTGGGTGGGTGGGTGTGTGGGTGGGTGGGTGGGTGTGTGGGTGTGCAGGTGTGGTTGGGTGTGTGGTAGAGTAGGTTGTGTTTGTGTAGGTGTGGGTGTGGTTGTGTGGGTGTTGATGTGAGTGTATGGGTGTATTGGTGTAGATGTGTGTGTGGGTGTGCGTGTAGGTGTGTGGGTGTGGATGTGGGCATGTGTGTGGGTGGGTGGGTTTGTGGGGGTGTGTATAGGTGTATGTGGTTCTGTGTGGGTATGTGTGAGTGAACATGGGTACGTGAGGGTGTGTGGTGAGTGTGTGGGTGTGGATGGTTGTGTGGGTGTGTAGGGTCTGTGTGTGTGTACGTGTGGGTGTGTGTGTGCATGTGGGTTTGTGTGTGGGTGTATGGGTGTGGGTGTGTGTGTGGGTGTGTGTGTGGGTGGTTGTGTGTGGGTGTGTGGGTATTTGTGGGAGTGTGTGTAGGGGTGTGTGTGTCAGGGTGTGTGGGTATGGGTGGGTGCGTTTGTGTGTGGGTGTATGTGTGTGGGTGTGTGTGGGTGAATATGGGTACGTGTGGGTGTGTGGTGTATTTGTGGGTGTGTGGGTGTGGATGGGTGTGTGGGAGTGTAGGGTGTGGTTATTTGTGTGGGTGTATGTATGTGTGAGGGAGCGTAGTCTGTGTGTGGGGTGTGTGTGTGGGTGTGAGGGTTTATGTGTGTGTTGGTGTGAGTGTGTGGGTCTGTGTATGGGTGTGTGGATGTAGGTGTGTGGGGGTGTGTGTGGGTGTGTGGGTTGGGTGTGGGCGTGTGTGTGGGTGGGTGGGGGTGTGGGTGTGGGGGTGTGTGTAGCTCTGTGTGGTTCTGTGTGGGTATGTGTGGATGAATATGGGTACGTGTGGGTGTGTGGTGTGTGTGTGGGCGTGAGTGGGTGTGTGGGAGTGTAGGGTGTTTGTGTGTGTGTGGGTTTGTGTGTGTGGGTGTATGGGTGTGGGTGTATGGGTGTGGGTGTGTGTGGGTGGTTGTGTGTGGGTGTGTGGGTGTGTGTGTGTGTGGATTTGTGTGGGTATTTGTGGGTAGGTGTGTGTGTGTCTGGGTGGTTGTGTGTGGGTGTGCGTGTGAGGGTGTGAGTGTGTGTGTGTGGTTTTGTGTGGGTATTTGTGGGTGTGTGTGGATATGTGTGTGTGGGTGTGTGGATGTGGGTGTGGGTGTGTGTGTGTGGATGTGTGTGGGTATTTGTAGGAGGGTGTGTGGGTGTGTGTTGGGTTGTGTGTGTCAGGGTGTGTGGGCGTGGGTGGGTGTGTGGGTTTGAATGGGTGTGTTGGTGTGTGTGGGTACCTGTGCGAGGGTATGTGGGTGTATGTGTGGGGTGTGTGTGTGTGTGTGTGTGTGTGTGGGTGTGTGGGAGTGTGTGTATCTGTGTAGATGTATGTGTGTGTGTGTGTGGGTGAGTTGGAGTGTTTGTGTGGGTGTGTGTGTATGGGTGTGTGGGTGTGTGTGTGGGTGTGTGTATGGGAGTGTGGGTATATGTGTGGATGTATGTGTGTGTATATAGGTGTGCGTGTGGGTGTATGGGTGTGGGTCGGTGTGAGGGTGTGTGGTTGTGTGGGTTTGTAGGGTGTTTGTATGTGGGTGTGTTTGATTATGTGTGAGTGTGTGGACGTGGGTGGGTTTGGGTATTTGTATGGGTGTGTGGGTGTGTGTGTGGGATTGTGTGTGGGTATGTGTGGATGAATATAGGTACGTTTGGGTGTGCTTTGAGTGTGTGTGTTTGGTTGTGTGGGTGTGGGTGGATGGGAGTGTAGGGTGTGTGCGTATGAGCGTGTGGGTGTGTGTGTTGATGTGTGGGTGAGGATGGTTGTGTGGGAGTGTAGGGTATTTGCGAGTGTGTGTGTGGGTATATGGTTGTGGGTGTGTGTGTGGGGTTGTGTGTGTCAGGGTGTGTGGGTTTGGGTGGATGTGTGGGTGTGGGTGGGAGTGTGGGTGTGGGTGTGTGTGTATACAGTGTCTGTGGGTTTGTGGGTAAGTGGGTGGGTATGGGTATGTGTGAGGGTATTTGTGTGGGTGTATGTGTATGTGTGGGTGTGTGGCTGTGGGTGTGTGTGTGTACACCTGTGTGTGGACGTGTGAGTGGTTGTTTGGTTGTGTGTGGGTGTGTGTGTGTGTGTTTGTGTATAGGTATTTGTGCAAGGGTGTGTGCGTGTGTGTGTCTGGGTGGATGTGTGTGTGGATGTGTGTGTGGGCGTGTGTGTGGGTGGGTGGTAGTGTGGGTGTGGGGGTGTGTGTAGCTATGTGTGGTTCTGTGTGGGTATGTGTAGGTGAATATGGTTACGTGTGGTGTGTGTGTGGGTGGTTGTGTGGGAGTGTAGGTGTGTGTGTGTACATGGGTGTGGGTGTTTGTCGGTGTCTGGGAATGTAGGGTTTTTGTGTGAGTGTGGGTTTGTGTGTGTGTGTGGGTGTGTGGGTGTGTTTGTGAGTGTCAGTGTGTGTGTATGTGGGTGTGGGTGGTTGTGTGGGAGTGTAGGGTGTGTGTGTGGGTGTGTTTGGTTATGTGTGAATGTGTGGGTGTGTGTGGGTGTGGGCCTGTGTGTGGGTGGGTGGGGGTGTGTGTAGGTGTGTGTGGTTCTGTGTGGGTGAATATGGGTACGTGTGGGTGTGTGGTGTGTGTGGGTGTTTGTGGGTGTGTGGGAGTACAGGGTTTTTGTGCATGTGTGTGGGTTTGTGTGTGGGTGTATGAGTGTGGGTGTGTGTGTGGGTGGTTGTGTGTGGATGTGTGGGTGTTGGTGGGAGTGTGTGTGGTATTTGTGGGTAAGTGTGTGGGTGTGTGTGTGGCAGTGTGTGTGGGTGTATGGGTGTGGGTGGGTGTGTGGAAGTGTAGGTATATATATGGATGTGTGGGTGTGTGTGTGAGTGTGTGTGGTTGTTTGGGTATATGTGTGAGTGTGTGTGGGTGTGTGTGGGGTTTTGAGTGTCAGGGTGTGTGGGTGTGGGTGTGGATGGGTGTGTTGGTGTGTGTGTGTGGTTATGTGTGGGTATTTGTGGAAGGATGTGTGGGTGTGAGTGTAGGGTTTGTGTGTCTGGGTGTGGGGGTGGGTGGGTGGGTGTGTGGCAGAGTAGGTTGTGTGTGTGTGTGTGGGTGGTGAGTGTGTGTGGGTGTGTGTGGGTATGTGTGGGCGTGTGTGGGTATGTGTGGGTGGGTGTGGTGTGTGGGTTTGTGTTAATGTGGGTGGGTTTTGGGCTGTGTGTGTGGGTGTGTGTATATGGTGTGTGTGTGGGTGTGGGAGTATGGTTGTGGGTGTGTGTGCGTGTGTGTGTGTGAGTGGGTGTGTGGGTGTGTGTGTGGGTGTGGGTGTGTGTGAGTAGGGTGTGTGAGTGTTTGGGTGTGGGTGTGTGAAAGCATAAGGTGATGAAAATGGTTTCAGAAAATTATACTTGGCATACTAAATTTAAATTTGGACATACAGCATGGTAACAGATCCCTTCTGGGCCACAGACCATGCCGCCCAAATATTCCAATTAACATACACCCCTAGTACGGTTTGAAGGGTTGCAGGAAACCTGACCCCCTGGGGAAAGCCCACACAGACATGGGGGGAACATACAAACTCTTTACAGACAGCGCGGGATTTGAACCAGGGTCACTGGCAACAGTAGTGGCCAACCATTTCAGTTCTGAGTCACACGCCTGCGCCCATGGCCTGATGTACTGTTCCACCCTGATCACCCACAGATTGGTGGATCCGCGCCTGATTTTCTGTATGGGCACCCTCCAACCGAATGGCATTAACATCGACCTCTCCTTTCTGCTAACCTGCTCTCCTCTTCCCCCTCTCCCCTTTCCAGTTTTTCCAGTTGTTCCCTCGCATTCCCCTCCACCCACCCAGCCATCTCTCCCTCCCTCCCTTCTCCACCAATCACCTCCTGCCTTTGCCACCCCCTCCAATCTGTTTTTTCAGACACTTGTCAACACTCTTTCACACCTTGATGAAGGGCTCAAGCCCAAAACATCGGTTCTGTATCTTTATCTTTGCTACATTAAGGACACTGTCCAGCATTTTGTGTTTTTACTTCAAATGTCAAACACTGTGGGGACCCTTTATGAATTACTTTTATAATATTTGATTTGTTATGAAGGTAGAAATGTTGACTAATTTAATGAAGTCATTTATCACTACGAGAAGAATACTGTCTTTGTTTTGGAAAAACGGCTTCTTTCTTGGGTGTGGGTTTAGATTTTCCTTTTTTTATAATAAAATAATAAAGTACCAATACAATATAAACTGATTAAAATATAGGGTCCGTACCTTGGATGAAATTATATGATTTTAAGTGTAATGTCCCACGACATCACATCCAATCCTGAGATTCTTTTTCCCTGCAGGCCAGGCAGAATTATCACTTATTAGTAATGCAAAAAAAAAACTTTACTCAACTTACACATGTAAACAAATAAAGAAATGTAAACATGATGTGCAATACAGAGAGGATAAAAATCAATTAAGTGCACAAGTACGAGTCCTTAAATGAGTCCCTGATTGAGTTTGTCATTGAGGAGTCTGATGGTGGAGGGGGAGCAGCTGTTCCTGAATCTGGTGGTGTGAGTCTTGTGGCCCCTAAACCTCTTTCCTGATGGCAGCAGTGAGAACAGAGCGTGTGCTGGTTGGGGTGGATCCTTGATGATTGTTGCTGCTGTCGATGGGAGCGTTCCCTGTAGATGTTCTCGATGGTGGGGAAGGTTTTGCCTGTGATGTCCTGGGCTGTGTCCACTACCTTTTGGAGGGCTTTACACTCAGGGGTATAGGTGTCCCCCACACCAGACCGTGATGCAGCCGGTCAGCACACTTTCCACCATACCTCTGTAGAAATTTGCCACGGTTTCTGGTGTCGTACCGAACCTCCACAAACTCCTGAGGAAGTAGAGGTGCCAACGTACTTTCTTCACAATGTAATGTAATTGTTTGAGTTTCACTGATTTGAGATGCAATTTTAACCAATTGCAATAGATATAATTTTTTTCTTTGGAAGTGAAATAATGAAAATTTCAATTTTACAGTATCTTCCCCAAATGCACTTTAATTAAAAACATTAAGAAAAAGAAAAATAATCCACTAGTCTTAAATGATCTCTTCCTCCAACGCGGTAACCATATTCACGTGTGGGCATTCGAGCCATTTCTCTTGCAAAGCTGTGCGGGGAGCGGTGAAGTTTATTTGGCCCTTGGCTCTGCACATCTGTGTTTCAGCCCTAGTTTTGATGCTGAATCCAGCGATGGCGCAAGAAGTCGGATGCACTGATATCTCTGCCTCAAGGGGCGTCACAGTTAGCGCCTCGCCCTTACAGCACTAGCGACCTGGGTTCGAATCTGGTGCTGCCTGCAAGGAGTTTGGACCTGCATGGGCGTTCTCCAGGGGCTCCAGTTCAAAACGTACCGGGGGTGGGGGAGTGTAGGTTAATGGGGGCTGGCATGGCCTGTTACCGAGCTGTGTGTCTAGATTTTAAAAATTCTTTCTTTTCCAATATTTTTATTATCATTGAAATTTCACATCCAAAAACACAGAGTACAAATGGATACATGTTAATGTTCAGAAAGATACATTACACTTAAAATCATATAATTTCATCCAAGGTACGGACCCTATATTTTAATCAAACAGTTTATATTGTATTGGTATTTTATTATTTTATTATAAAAAAAGGAAAATCTAAACCCACACCCAAGAAAGAAGCCGTTTTTCCAAAACAAAGACAGAATTCTTCTCGTAGTGATAAATGACTTCATTAAATTAGTCAACATTTCTACCTTCATAACAAATCAAATATTATAAAAGTAATTCATAAAGGGTCCCCACAGTGTTTGAAAATTTACATTCAAATTGGAAATTGAGCATCTAATCTTCTCTAAACACGATGTCATGCAGCCATTGAGCGTGATTAGTCGGGGTAACGTCCCTCCATCTGAGCAACACCGCCCACCGAGCCATAAGAGAAATAAAAGCTGATACCTGCAGCTAATTAAAAATTTAACCATATAACCTGTTATATAGTCGGGCTAATGTGAACTATTTTGTGACTGCGTAAGAATACACCCTTCTCACTGTAGTAACTGTCAAACACCACTGTGGTGCGTATGTATATGTATACAAGAGGGAGTAAACAGTTTTCCTTACATGGTGGAAGGCATGAGTAAGAAAAGTCTTTTCTGTTGATGAAATCTCGCTCTCTAAGTTATTTAAGACGCCTCCCAAGTAACTCAAGAGACACAACATGACCATATTACAATTACAGCACAGAAATAGGCCAGTTTGGCCCTTCTAGTCCATGCCGAACACCTTCTCCCACCTAGTCCCATTGACTCGCACCTGGCCCATGTAGAGCACATCGAAAGAACCAAAGACTTGCTGATCGAAACCAAGGCTTTTATTAACTAAAAGACTGGATCATATCACAAGTAGGTCGACCAGTCCAGAATGACCTGGTCTGGCTAGGAGCAATCCTTTAAGACCTGCCAGTTGGTGTGGCTACACTCTCAGCCAATCACAGTCATCCTACACTACCATCTGTACATATGTAAATATACACATTGGTGGTAGAATCTGGACTATCACAGCCCATAACCCTCCACTCCTCTCTCATCCATAGACCTATCCAACTTTTCCTTCAATATTAAAATCGAACCCGCATTTACCACTTCGGCCAGAAGCTCATTCCACACTCCCATGGCCCTCTGAGTGAAGAAATTTTAAAAATTTCAGTTTAACCTGCAGTGCTACTGACCCACAAGAAGAACCTTGGGAGGGCTTCTCATCTGAGCTGCTGGTAAGTTTGATTTGGCCTATACCTCAGACTAAGCAAGACCTTGGTGAGATTCTTTGCTATCTTGGTTACTAATCCTGGTTGTTTGCTTTGAACCAAGTACAGCAAAGAATTATCAGACGAATTCCAGGGAGACATTGAATGACCTTGATCGGATTTTCCCTGGAACTTTGAAGAATACCCTATATGCGTGTGTAATAGTCAAATTTTGTGGTCCAATTTTTTGTGTAAAATTTAGAGCACAGTAAGTACCTGTGTCGGGAGCTCAGATGGACAGGTGGGCAGCCAGAACCAGGTGGCAAGTCCGTGGCTGGGGCATTGGGTTTTTGGTGGGCGGACAGCTGAGGCGAGAGCCTGTGGTCGGTGTGTCGGTAGCTCCCGTGGGCAGGAAGTTGGGGCCAAAAATGGGGGGTAGACTTTGACATGCCATATATGGAAAATGCCAGATTTTTTTGGCCAAAAATAGGAATTGACTTTAACATGGTATTGACTATTACGTATGGTAGTGGCTCGGTAGATTGAAAACCAGGATAATGGTTCTCCTAGGCTGGACGTACAGAATTGGGGGCCAATCGCTTGGGAAAGAGGAGACATTTCTTCCCCTGGAAGGAATTCTTTCATCTCGAAAACTGTGCATGTGCATTCATTGAGTATAGTCAAGGTAATTTACATATGAGGGGAATTGAGGGAGGGGATAATGCAGGAAATTAGCTCTGAAGTAAAAGAACAGCCAATATCTTGCTGAATGATGGAGTAGGCACAAAATGGGCAGAATGGCCTCCTCTTAGTTCAATTTCTTGTGTTCTGTTCAGTGTGCAGAAGTTTTCAAGTTTATTGTCACCTGACTGTACATATGCAACCAAGCGAGACAGCGTTTCTCTGGGCCATGGTGCACACACATACACACAGTCTGCACAGTACAATAGACCCCTTTGTTGTTGGATTTTCAGGGAATCGAAGGATGTGGATGAAACATGGGAATGTAGAGTTGAGGTGGAAAATTGGCCACGATCTGAGTGAATCAAGAGGCAATGTTCTGGGAGCTGAATTGTTTGCTCCTGCCTTGATATCTCTGTAATTTGTCTCGACCGCTTCCTGTTGTAGTTCCACATTCTAACCACTCTTGCAGGCAGGATTCTTCTAATTTCCCATCGGAATTTATTAGTTGCTCTCTTCTATTAACGGCCCCAGTTTTGGACTTCCCTGTGTGAACCCACTTAGAACTTTAAAGACCTAGATCAGGTTACCTGTTGCGGGGAACAGTTCAAACTGACGTGGTAATATTAAACCATGAACTTCATTTACAATGGGGAACAGATGATCAACAGGGGATGAGCACCCGTGTAGGCAAACTGACTTCGCCGTCAGACAAGTTAACTTGTCGACAAATGACCATAACTGCAGAGGTTTACCCACCACCCCTCCCCAGTCAAGCAGGCATGGCACTCAACTTACAGAAGCTATTTACAAGTTAGATCGGATGACCCGCAATGGTTCCCTTTGAGGTGAATGCGAAAGAGAGCCCCGACTGATCACAATGAATGACATCTCCGGCACTGTTTGCATTCCCCAATCAGGGGTCGTCACCTCAGAATCAGAATTTATTGTCATGAACATGTCAAGAAATTCGTTGTTTTGCAGCAGCGTCATTTTGTATAATTCACCTGTTTTGTGGCACTGAATGTTTTTTTTAGGCCAACGTACAGCACAGAAGAAGGCCCTTTCGGCCCATGAGCCTGTGTCGCCTGATTAACCTACAAACTCTGGTATGTTTTGAACAGAGAGAGGAAACCAGAGCCCCTGGGGGAAGCCAATGCAGACACAGGGAGAGTGTACTAGCTCCTTACAGACAGCGTGGGATTCTAACCTCAGTCGCTGGCGCTGTTACAGCATTGCACTAACTGCTACGCCAACCATGCCGTCCCATTGGCAACCTAGAAACATGCCATTTAGCCAAACTGATGCATGCTGATTTACCTGCTTGTGCAATGCCTGCCGAACATCTATCCTGTCTCTTCCCTCTCCTCCCCTGTCCTGCCACTGCCCCACCTCCAAATTCCATCCTCCCCTTCAAATGATTATTCAGCATTTCCCTGGAATGCAGTAATGATTGAAGTGATTCTCACTCCATGTGTTTTTATATATAAAGATAACCAAAGAGGGATGCAGCAACTTGCTTTTCTATAATCTCTCTGTGTCTAACATCTACAGACACGAAACTAAATCAAACAAATAGATCTGCTTTCTTTGCTGTTTTCTGTGGGTAGATGACGTTTCCATGTGGTTCTTGAAGATTATCTTCTTCCAAATGCTGAAAAGACACATTTCCTTGTGCAATTCAAAGGCTCTATATTGGCCAGCCGGCTGGAGCGTTTGTACAATGTTTTTGGTTTCTCGGATAGCGTTACTACTCATCAATAAGAGGGTCCATGGGACGGGATCAGCAGCTAGACAATCAAGCGATATCTTCTGCGTAAACCTGACAAACGTCTACAGGTGCGTGGTGGAACGCGTGCGGACCGGCTGCATCACAGTCTGGTATGGGAACACCAATACCCCTGAGCGTAAAGCCCCGCAGAAGTTAGTGGACACAGCCCAGGGCATCATAGGCAAACCCACCCCCACCATCGAGAACATCTGCGGGGAACGCTGGCGTCGGAGAGCAGCAGCAATCGTCAAGGTTCCACACCACCCAGCGCACGCTCTGTTCTCGCTGCTGCCATCAGGAAAGAGGTGTAGGGGCCACAAGATTCACCCCACCAGGTTCAGGAACAGCTGCTCCCCCTCCATCATCAGACTCCTCAACAACAAACTCAATCAGGGACTCGTTTAAGGACTCTGACATGTGCATTTTATTGATTTGTTCCTCTCTGTATTGCACAGTTTGTTTACAATGTGAACACTGAATACAGTTAATTTTTGCACTACCAATTAGTGGTAATTCTGCCTGGCCTGCAGGTAAAGGAATCTCAAGGTTGTACTCTGACAATCAATCTGAATCTATCTTGCTCTCTGCTTCCCTTGTGCTGACTCGTAGATGGCCTTGGACAATTTTAAGTGCTTCTTTATAAACATGGATGTACATGGTCAAGTAAGAGCACAATGAAGTAATGTCCTGGTCTGGTTCCTGCTCCATCACCAATGAGCAAAGCCCAGGTATATTGTTACATCATGACTTCTCTCATCAATGGGATCAAATGTCCCTCTAGCACACTGGTACATGAGCAACCAGGCTTCACCCCTGATCACTAGTTGTCTGTATGGAGTTTGCATGTTTCTGCTGTGACAGGGTGGAGCTGTCAGAAGTAGGCCATTTGGCCCATTGAGTCTGCCCCACCATTCCATCATGAGCTGATCCATTCTCCCACTCAGCCCCACTTCCCAGACTTTTCCCCATAACCTTTGATACCCTGACCATTCCAATAACTTCAATCTCTGCCTTAAATACACCCAACAACCTGGCCTCCACAGCCACTGGTGGCAGCATATTCCAGGGGTTCACCTCTCTCTGGCTAAAGAAATTCCTTCACATCTCTGTGTAGAGTGCGTCAAAAGAATCAAAAGCTTGTTGATCCAAACGGCTTTTATTAACTAGAAGACTGGAGTGTATCACATGTAGGTCGACCAGTCCAGAATGACCTGGTTTGGCTAGGAGCAACCCTTTAAGACATGCCAGTAGGTGTGGCTACACTCTCAGCCAATCACAGTCATCCTACACTACCATCGGTACATATACACATTGGTGATAGAATCTGTACTATCACACTCTGTGAAGGGCGCCCTTCAATCCTGAAGTTGTATCCTCTTGTCCTCGACTCCCCTACCATGGGGAACAACTTCACCACATTGACTCCATCCAGGCCTTTCGACATTCAAAATGCTTCTGTGGTTTCCACTGTCATTCTTCTGAGTTTCAAGGCATACAGCCCAAGAGTGGTCAAACCCCAACCACTGTGCTCTGGATTTATCCCACTCCCTGGAGATGTGTGGGTCAGTGAGTTGATTGGCAGCTGTCAGTTTCCCCTTGTAAGTGGGTGAGTGGTGGAATCTCCTCAGGAGGAAAGTGCAGGATCATTGGAACACAGTTATTTCTAGCTGGCTCCATGTCAGATGACTCCAACTACATGAAGCTCCCTTCAAATTATCCATGCTCATCACTGCTAAACATTGATATCAAGACTAAACCATGTGAACTGGTTGTATGTTCAAATGCACAGCCTAAAATCATATTTGATTTTGTATTGGGGTAATTTTAGTTCATGAGACCATTGAAGGAAACTCTTGAAGCAAATTGAGGAAAGATTCATCTACCTCTTTCCTATCATTCAGTTGCCCTCTGGTGCTCATTGGCAAACATTGCAACCTGCCGATTTTTGGCTTCTTGTTCTCAAATCCCTTGTAACCTCCAGCCCTTTAACTTTCATTGGATCTGGACTCCATTGCCCCGCATGTGGGCGGGGGTAGAATCTAGGGGGAGCGGGAATTTGAAGAGAATGGGTGAGGGGGAGTACCATTGAGGCGACGGGATTGCTGCTCTGCTGTGGACTGAAATCCCGTCCTCTGATGTCACGAGACCATATGGAAACGACTGAGGCAAAAGTCACGTGGCCCAACCCTTGTCTGAATAGAGATGATCTTGACTTCTTTCCCACCTGATGATGAATGTCTTGGAAGAAATTTGCAATGCTCCTTCGGAGGGGGTCAAACAATGAATAGTTGGTGCCTCAAAACTAACCGATCACGCTGATGCAACAAAGACACCGATGCACAGTAGCAGGAGCTTTGCAAAGCATTTAGTTCAAATTCCTACTGTACCTCAGTGCTCAAAACTGGCACTGACTGCTTTCCAATTGCCTGGCTCAAAATCCCTCCAAAAAATTTCAATTAATGCAGAAAAAACCATGCAGAAGGATAGCTGGCTCATGTGAAAGCACCTCGGCGCCTCTACTTCCTCCAGAGTTGGCGGAGGTTCGGTACAATACCAGAAACCCTGGCAAATTTCTACAGAGGTGTGGTGGAAATTGTGCTGACCGGCTGCATCATGGTCTGCTATAGGGGACACCAATACCCCTGAGGGTAAAGCCCTCCTAAAGGTAGTGGACACAGCCCAGGACATCACAGGCAAGAGAACATCTACAGGGAACACTGTCGTCGGAGAGCAGCAGCAATCATCAAGGACCCACACCACCCAGCACACCCTCTGTTCTCGGTGCTGCCATCAGGAAAGAGGTCTCGGTGCCACAAGACTCACCCTACCAGATTCAGGAACAGCTGCTCCCCCTCCTCCATCAGACTCCTCAACGACAAACTCAATCAGGGACTCGTTTAAAGACTCTTACTTGTGCACTCAGCTGTTTTTCTCTCTGTATTGCACAGTTTGATTACATTTCTTTATCTGTTTACGTTGAGTACAGTTATTTTTCCCACTACCAATGAGTAGTAATTCTGCCTGGCCTGCAGGAGAAAGAAATTTCAAGGTTGTTTGTGATGTCATGTCTGTCCTCTGACAGTGAATCTGAAATCTGGTTTTGTCAAGCATGGGAAAGTTAAAATTCAATTCACTCCAAAGTAGAAAAATGATGTACAGTGTATTAGATATCAGATAACTGCAACTCGTGCTGATCACGTGGCATTGAAATCGGTGTGTGTTCAATGTTCCTTTTATTGTCACATAATAATACATAAAAATGTAACATTTACGATATACTTCAACTTTTTCACGTCATAAGGTAAACAGAGTCACCCTGAGCATTGCCCGGCACCCCGAACAATAGGAGCAAGAGAAGCAAAAGAGAGTCCCCTCAGAGTCACCAAGTGTCTGTGGATTTGCCTCCAGCCCTCCCCGCCGCCCCCGTAGCTGCACAGACTCCTGTTCGATCCCATCGGCCGCCCGATCTCCAGATCCAAACCTCCAACACAATCAGGAAGCCTCCAGCGCTCGTAGCCCTTCTTGCCCTCTGCACCCTCTCGAACCCCGGCTCCATTACCTCAGCTACTGAGCCCCTCGCTGGTCCGCTGCCGTGGTCACCGTCCTGCAGGGTCGCCGTATTTTGGATTTTCTGCACCTGCAGTTTTAGGGTTTTTTTCTCTCTGCTCAAAGTGAGAGTCTGTCGTAATGTGATAGTACAGATCTATCACCAATGTACATAATGTATATAATTACTGTATCTAGATTGTGCTTACAACGATTGGCTGAGAGCTAAGCCACGCCTATTGTCTGGGCCTTAAAGGGTTGTGTCCCTAGCCAGGTCGGATCATTCCGGACTGGTCGGCCACCTGTGAAGAGCTCCTGTCTTTTGCTAATAAAAGCCTTGGTTTGGATCAACAAGTCTTTGATTCTTTCGACGAGCTCTACACGTAACGACCCCAGAGAGGAGGGGTGACCTGATAGAGGTGGACAAGACGACGAGAGGCGTTGATCATGTGGACGGCCAGAGCTTTTTCCCCAGGGCTGAAATGGCCAACATGAGGGGTTATAATTTTAAGGTGCTTGGGAGTAAGTACGGTGGGGGCGGGGGGGGGGTGTAAGAGGGAAGTTCTACACACAGAGAGGGGAGGGTGTATGGAATGTGTTGCTGGTAACAGTGGTGGAGGTTGGGACAATTGGGTTTTTTCAGAGACTATTAGACAGGTACATGGAGCTGAGAAAAATGGAGGGCTATACAGGCAGTTGTTAGAGTGGGTTATTGGGTCGGCACAACACTGTGGGCTGAAGGGCCTGTACTGTGCTGTCATAAGTACCTTTACTTTTATGCCTTACAAATATTCTTTTATTGTTTAAATTATTTGAAGGATTAAGTCTTTTAAAATTAGGTTCTGGGATATCAGCAATGAATGTGCTCAATGGTGCAGATTATATAATCTTGGCAACCTGGTACCAACATGGTAGCATTGAAAGAAAAAGGTTGAGAATCACTGATCTAAAGTGAAACCCTTTTGGGAAACTTGAAGAGTGTTACTTAATCAGATTATTGGGAAGCAATTGCCACGAAGTCCAGAATTCTTACTCTGAGGATATATTGTGGGCGTAAGACCAAAAGCGAGGGTGTCTAAATACCAATTAGAATTTCTTAAAATTGGAAGGGCAGTGACCAGGAAACGTATCGCGATTACCTGGAAGTCTGATTCCCTTCTGGACACAGCCCGAGGGAATGCAGAAATGCAGAGTTGTGTTGCCCTGGAGAAAATTACTTATAACATAAGGAAAAAATATAATATATTTTTACAGGAAAGGTTGGCCATATTTGCAGAATGCAGGGTTGAATATTTAAGACACTTTTGTTGAATGTTATATCCCTTGTTTTCCCATATATGAGATCCAGGTAAGAAAAAGAGTTTGATTTTCTGAATTGGATTCCAAATCCCGATGGTTCCTCTTTCTTTCTTTTTCTTCTTCATTCACTTTCTCTTATGTTTCTATTTTCTTTATCAAGGGACTTTTGTTTGGGGGGGAAGGAGGGATGGAGTTTTTCTGAAATTTGGACAACCTGGGTCAATAATTCCTTTTCATTTATTTTATATATTTGTGACGGTTAATTCTTGATACTTGTTTGCCCACAAAATTAAAATAAAATATTCAAATAGAAAATGATGCAGCTGATATCTGGTGCATGTTGGTGGACCAGCAAGGGGCTCGGCAGCTGAAGGACGCAACCCGCTGCGAGCTGTTGGCGACTTGCTGGCGAAAAGCCTACGAGGTCAAAAGGCTCCCACCAGGCTGCGGGGCTGCTGGAGACTGGCTCGTGGGAACCCGATATTGGAGCCAGGATTCGAGAGGGTGCTGAGGGCAAGGAGGGCTCCCATAGGTCCCAGGGTGCTGAGGGCTTCCTCATCGTGTCTGGGATCTGGAGCTTGGGTGGCCGATGGGATCAAACAGGAGTCTGTGCGACTGTAGTGGCTGCAGGAGCCCTAGAGGTGAATCCACAAACTCTCAGTGTGGTCAGAGAAACATAGAAACTGAGAAAATAGGTGCAGGAGTAGGCCATTTTGACTGGCTGTACCCAATACCTGCCTTCTCCCCAGTCCCCCGATCCCTGAGCCACAAGGGCCAAATCTTCCTCTTAAATATAGATAAAGAACCGACCTCAACTACTTCCTTTGGCAAAGAATTCCACAGATTCACTCCTCTCTGAAAGAAAACATTTTTTTTCCTCATCTCAGTCTTAAAAGACTTTCCCCTTATCCTTGAACTGTGACCCCTGTTTCTGGTTTTCCCCAACATTGGGAACAACCTTCCTGCATCTAGCCTGTCCAATCCCTTAAGAATTTTATATGCTTCTATAAGATTCCCCCCCTCAATCTTCTATATTCCAGTGAATACAAGCCTAGTCAATCCAACCTTTCTTCATGTGCAAGTCCTGCCATCCCTGGTATCAATCTAGTGAACCTTCTTTGCACTCCCTCTATGGTAAGAATGCCTTTCCTCAGATAAGGAGACCAAAACTGTACACAATACTCCAGGTGTGGTCTCACTAAGGCCCTGTACAGCTGAAGTAGAATCTCTCTACTCCTGTACTCAAATCCTTTTGCTATGAATGCCAACGTACCATTTGCTTTCCTCCCTGCCTACTGTACCTCCACGCCCACTATCAATGACTGGTGCACAGCAACACCCAGGTCTCGTTGTATCTCTCCTTTTCCTAATCGGACACCATTTAGGTAATAATCTTCTCTCTTGTTCTTGCCTCCAAAGTGGATAACCTCACATTTATCTACATTATATTGCATCTGCCATGCATTGGCCCACTTGGCCAACTTGTCCTCTACACAGCTAACCCTGCCACCTAGCTTCATGTCGTCTGCAAACTTGGAGATGCTGCTTTCCATTCCCTCATCTAAGTCAATGATATATATTATAAATAACTGTGGTCCCAGCACTGAGCCTTGCGGTACCCCACTAGTCACCAGCTGCCATTCAGAAAAGAACCTGTTTATTCCTACTCTTTACTTCCTGTCTGTCAACCAACCTCAGCACCATCCCTCCTATACCATGTGCTTTAAGTTTGTACTCTAATCTCCTGTGTGGGAGCTTATCAAAAGCCTTCAGAAAGTCCAGATAGCCCACATCCACTGGTTTTCCCTTATCTACTCTGCTAATTACATCCTCAAAAAATTCTCTAAGATTCGTCAGACATGATTTTCCCTTCATAAAACCATGTTGCCTTAGTCCGATGATATAACTGCTTTCCAAATGTGCTGCAATCTTATCTTTAATAACTGACTCCAGACAATGCTCATGGTCATTCTCTGCCTTCTGCCAGATTAAAGCAATTCTGTGTAATATGACATTTCTGTTTTATTACATGACAATGTGTAATAAAACAAAAAACAGTATCTGAACGGATTATTGTGGAACAAAATTCAGCTGTTTGCACCCAGTAATGCATTTGAGATCTGGACATTTGAGAAGTGGAGGAGATGACCCACGGGATGGTGACCACAGTGGAGCAGCTCTGAGGCTGAAGAGCACAGGCAGGCTGTTGATGACTCGAGGCGAGGAACTCACGCAGGCTGTGGGCCGCTGGCAACTGCACTCGAGACTGGCTGAAGGGGTACCAGGTATCGGAACCGGGATGTGGGAGGGTGCCGAGAGTGCTGGAGGTTTTCTGGTGTTCGGATCTGTGCAGCTGCGGGGGCGGCGGGAGGGCTGGAGGCAAACCCTCGGGCACTCAGTGACTCTGAGGGGACTCCCTTTTGCTTCTCTTTCTCCGAAGAAAGCAACGGGATCTTTTACAGAGCCTTGGTGTGTATGCCACCCCACATAGTGCTAGCTCAGAGCACCAGCCTTCATGAAGTATGTAAAGTCTGGTCTATATTCAAGATTCCTTTATTGTCATGTAATAAAGACAGTGCAATATTACACAGAACATCCTTTCGTCTGCCACAAGACAGAAATTGCCTAAAGCACCTCTTACAGTCGGAGAAAGGTGCCTTTGTAATCCACAAAACAAGATACATGTTAATCGCTGCTTAAACAGTTTTCTGTTTCAGGAACTGAAACCATCAATTGTGCTTTTCCTGTGGAAAGTGGTTACATTCAAAAGTAGCGCTTCACTCGCTGTGAAGTACTTGAGGATATCCTGAGGCCCACGACAGTGCCATCAAAATGCAAGTTCAGTAACAAAACGTTGCCCAGGCTGTAATAGAGAGACCATCATTGTCCATAGCACAAGAACAGCCCATTTGGTTGGCACTTGGCACCTTTTGGTAAGTGTAAGTTGTAAACTTGCAAGTTCAAAATTTTTTGTTGGGAATGGTAACACTGGACAACAATTACTTAAATCAACTTTGATTGAATTGAGCCTGTTTAATCGCATCATGACACATTGTGTCAGTTCAACTGACCGAAAAATGTTTTGCCGCTGATTTTCGTTTGTACTCAGCATCTGATGCCTCTCATGTCAGCATCCAATAATAGTTGGCCAGCATTGTTGAATCCCAGTTGCCCTGATACCATTTTTCCATGGTCACAGTTGTCCTGGTGAAACCTTTCATCGTGTTCGTCACTGACGGCACCAAGATCAGCAGGGAAGAAGCCCAAGTGCGAATGCAGAAAATGAATTTTCAACGACATGTTGCACCTCATCGTTTTGTACGCTTGAAGTCGACTTAAAATATGACAGGAAATCACAAAAATAGGTTATATCCAAAAAGCAGTACGTGATAGGAAAATGTTAAGGTGAGTTTTGTGGTCAGCAGCCTAAAATCCATAAAATACACCCAAAAGTATTCAGGAAGCAAAACCTTCATTGTCCAGGGTTCTGTCTGTATTGGTTTTCTCGCATATTCTCGAGACGTGTGGCTCAGTCGGTTAAATAGCTGCTGTAAATCCCCTTGTGTGTAAGTGAGTAGTAGAACAAAGAGAGAGAGTTGATGGGGGTGTGGGGTGAATAAAATGGGATTCACATTGGACAAGTATCAATGGGTGTGTGATGATCAGCATAGAATTGATGGGCTGAAGGACCTGTGCTGCATCTCTGTGTGAATCTAATTGCGGATTTAAATTTGTTTCAATTTAGCTTAATTTAGACGGACAGCACGGTAACAGACCCTTTTGGCCCACGAGCCAAATGACCGACAGCCCCCAGTACGTTTTTGAGGAATGGGAGAAAACCGGTGCCCCCGGAGGAAATCCGCGCAGACATGGGGAGAAGGTCCTTACAGACAACGGTGGACTTGAATCTGGGTCACTGGCGCTGTAATAGCATTGCGCTAACTTCTACACAGATCCTTAAGCAATTGAATTCAGAAGGATTGTGTTGAACCCACTGTCAAGTCCTGTCCAACAGGAGTCACTGGATTGGAATCGGGAACTCTGAATCAATCTGGGCTCGTCACAGATTTAAGACGAGTCCATGTTCAGAGACACACAGCAAAAGGGAGCTCAAGTGTTTGGCTGTTGAGGATCCAGTTATTGACACAGCACAAATGTGCAGTGAAATGAAGATGACATGAATCTGAGTGGGAGTAGACTTGTGAGCAGGAAATTAGGACTGAACCCACAAAAATGAAAACGAGTAGATTCCTTTAAATGGCCAAACACTGAACCCCATCCTTGGTAAAAGTTTGAAATAGAATTAAGTGTTTTTTTTTTATTTTCTTTGTCGATTCTAATTCCAAAAGTCTTAAGTCTGAGTGTAATGTCCTTTCTGAGTGTAATGTAATTTCTTTGTCCTGCTTCAATGGGGTCATTTTCCTTCCCTACTCAGAATGCAAATTTATTGCCATGAATGTTGTCTTGCAGCAGCATTATATGAATTATATTTTTAAAAATAAATTTGTGCAAAAGAAGTCAAAGTGAGGCTGTGTCTGTGGCTAATTGTCCATTCAGGGATCTGATGGCGGAGGGGAAGAAGCCGTCCTTGTGCTGCTGAGGGCTCGTCTTCAGGCTCCTGCACCTTTTCCCCAATGGTAACAGAGTGAAGAGGGCCTGGCCTGGGTGGTGAGGGTCCTTGAGGATAGAGGGCTCTTGCAGATGTCCTCAATGGTGCCTGTGAGGTCTGATGCCTGTGATGGTGCTGGCCGTGTTCACAACCTTTTGTAGCCCTTTCTCGCCCTGTGCTTTTGCACCATCGTACCAGGCAGTGATGCAACCAGTCAGAATGTTCACCACGGTACACCTGTAGAAGTTTTTGGTGACATACCAACTCTCCTCAAACTCCGAATTAAATATAGCCACTGGCTATACTCTCTCCTGCAGCAGACATTGTTCCTTCTGTTGCTGGGCTGAGAAACTGCTTCAGGTCCACTTCACTACCGCCCACCATCATGTCAACCTTCCACAGGAGCTCTTTCACAAGCATTCTGGCCGGCTGCATCACAGTGTGGGTACGGTTGCTGCAGAGAAATGGATCTGAGGTCAATCTACAGGACTATAAAAGTAGCAGAGAGGATCACTGGAGTCTCCCTCCCCCTTCCTCCATCGATGTGATCTACCAGGATCGTTGTCTGAAGGGGGCGCGCAAAATCATTGAGGATCTCTTCCATCCCGCACACAGCATCTTTCAGCTGCTCCCGTTGGGGAAGAGATCCAGGAGGATCAGAGCCAGCCCCACCAGGCTGAGGAACAGCTTCTTCCCACTGGCAGGAAGAATGTTGAACGGTCAAAGGAACTGCTCACATTCACCCTCCAAGATTCTCGTATTTAGAAATACATACCGACGTACAGCACGGTAGCAGGCCATTTCGACCCATGAGTCCACGCCACCCAATTTACACCCCATTAACCTACACCCCCGGTACGGTTTGAATGGTGGGAGGTAACTGGAGCCCCTGAAGAAAAGCTCCGCAGACACAGGGAGAAGGTACAAATTCCTTGCAGATAGCATGGCATTTGAACCCCAGTCCCATTTGAACCCCAGTCCCATTTGCTGCTGCTGTAAAGGCGTTGTACTAACCGCTATGTCAACTGTGTCACCCCTAAATTTCAACATACAACACTGTAACAGGCCAATTTGGCCCATATGAGCCTGTAATTTACACCCCATTACACTACACCCCAGTATTTTTTTTATTCTTTGAAGGGTGGGAGGAAACCGGATCCCCCAGGGAAAACCCACGCAGGCATGGGGAGAATGAACAAACTCCTTACAGACAGTGTGGAATTCGAACCTGGGTCCCAATCGCTGGCGCACTAAAGGTGTTGTGCTGACCAACTATGCTAACTGTGAAGGGTTCATGAAATAATATTTATTTATCCATTTGTATATATGAATACTTGTCCTGTATGCATATTGTTTGTCTGTCTGTGTGTTCTGTCTGGGTGTGTGTCTGTGTGTTTTGCACCGAGGACCGGAGAACACTATTTCGTCAGGATGTACTTATACAATCGGATGGCAATAAACCTGACTTGACTGAACATTGCAAGGAGTAAAATAATTTCCAGCTGGCTCTCATGCTCCTTGAGCCTGCTGTTTATCAGATGGGAGGGAGAAAAGCAAGCCCTGGCATGTGGTGCAAGTCACAGACCAATGGATAAATGTATTGAGATTTAACCAGTTCACTGTATTTTAAATGTAGACGTACAGCACGGTAAGAGGCCCTTTCGGTCCACAAGCCCGTGCCGCTCAATTAACTTTCAACCCCTGTACATTTTTGAATGGTGGGAGGAAACTGGAGCCCCCGGGGGGGAAACGTACAGGGAGAATGTACAAACTCCTCACAGACGGCACCGGATTTGAACCCCGGTCCCGATCGCTGGCAATGTAACAGCGTTGCGCAAACCATGCCGCCCCATACATATACAGTCAGATGACCACGCTGCCTAATTACACCCAAATTAACCTATGATCTTTTGGAGGGTGGGAGGAAATCAGAGCACCCAGAAGGAGCCCACTTGGACAGGAGGAGAACACTCAAACTCTTTACGGATTGGAACACGGGTTGCTAACATTGCGCTAACCGTGCCGCCATTTTGCAATGGAATCCGATTTGAAGCAAGTACATCAGGCCCCCCCCCCCCATTCTGCCCTTAAGCTGCTCAAGCTCCTTGCTATGTGCTTCTGCAGATTTCCTGCCCTTTGTTTTGAGACTATGAATGAGCACCTCCAATTCAGTCGAAGAACTTGTGCCTCTTACAGCCTCTCGAAACATTCCACAGTCAGTGAAGGAATTTTGAAGGGTTATTGTGAAATCATCAAAACCACTTTGCAAACAGGTTATCAAGTGCCAGAGGATGTGTATTTAAGGTGTAGGGAGGGAGTGGGGTGGCAGAAAGGAGATGAGCAGGATGCCATTTTCTCCCCCTACCCTCAGTGATTGATTGACCCCTGGTAGAGGCTACCTGGGAGAGTGGTGCTAGTAGATACGATACTTGTGTTAAATCTTAAATTTTAAAATATATTTAGACATACAGCACCGAAACAAGCCCTTCTGTCGCATGCTGGTCAATTATGCCCAATTAACCTACAACCCCCGGTACATTTTTGAAGGGTGGGAGGAAACTGAAGCACCCCCCCCCCCCCACCCATCCTGGGGAAAGCCCATGCAGACACGGGGAGGACGTACAAAACCCTTGGAGACAGCGCGGGATTCGAACCCCAGTCACTGGCGCTGTAACAGCGTTGTGCTCACCGGGCCGCATGGGCAGAATTGCGAGGGTGCCGGGTAGATAGGGATGTGTGTTGTGTGTGAGCAGCAGTTTTAATTTCAACAAGAGGTGACCTGCTGGAGGAACTCAGTGGGTCCAGCAGCACCAGTGGGAGAGAAAGACTGGTCGACGTTTCGGGTCAGAACCCTTCGAGAGACTATAATGAGGACAGGGTGGGAGGGGTTAGATGGGGGTCAGAAGGGGGTTGGTCAAGCGAGAGGGGGTGTGAAAGATGATGGACAGATTGTGAGGGATCCACTTGATTGGCAGGTGCCAGATACCAGGGTCTGGTGGAGCAAGAAGAGCTGTGTAGGCTGAAGCTGGAATGAGCTGATGCGGAAACAAAATGCGCCAATTAGAAGCATAGAATCAAAGAACATTACAGCCCAGAAACAGGCCCTTCAGCCCTTCTAGTCTGTGACAAACTATTATTCTGCCTAGTCCCACTGACCTGCCATCAGTCCATATCACTCCCACTCATGGGCCTGTCCAAATTCTTCTTAAATGTTAAAACTGAGCCTCCATTCACCACTTCAGCTGGCAGCTCGTTCCACACTCTCTGTGTGAAGAGGTTCCTCCTCATATTCCCCCTAAACTTTTCCTCTTTCACCCTTAACCCATGTCCCATGGTTTGTATCTCACCTCCCCTCAGTGGAAAAATCCGACCTACGTTTACTCATCTCCCCCCCTCATCATTTTAAATACCTCCTTCAAATCGCCCCTCATTCTTCTACGCTCCAGGGAATCTGTTGAACTTTTCCCTGTAATTCAGTCCCTGAAGTCTCGCCAACATCCTAGTAAATCTTCAGGGGATAAAATCCCAGACCTGCTTAACCTTTCCCTGTAACTCAGTCCCTGAGGTCCTGGCAACATCCGAGTAAATCTTCAGGGAATAAAGTCTCGAACCTGTTGAACCTTTCCCTGTAACTCAGTTCCTGAAGTCTGGCCAATATCTAATAAATATTCTCTGCACTCTCTATCTTATTGATATCTTTCCTGTAGTTAAGTGACCAAAACTGCACACAATCTCAAGTTTCCAAACTGGTTCGACTGTTACCGGTAACTGCTTTAGGTATCTCTGTGAAATATAGGGTGGGGAATAGGTGTTGCAGGAGAAAGAAATGAAAGGTGAGGTGGGATTCGTGGGGTGAAATAACTTGCATTGGAACATATATCATACTACTTGAATTGAAGCATTTATTAGTTGAAAGTCAAATACTTTCCAGACTCCAAAACATTATGGTATATAAAATCAGACTTGCATCTCAAGTGAACTGAAGCAAGACTGCATGCAATCTGGGAATATGTACTCTGGACAAACAATAGGTCCAGAAGATTACACATATTATTTAACTTTATACCTAGGCGCCAGTTACAGCCTGTCATGCCAGGCATTTTCACAAGAGACTAAAGTATCAAATGGATTTATTCATCGATAGAATCTGTTAAACTAATAGTCATTTTTTGAAATCAGTTCAAACAACTCAGGAGCTTTGAATCAATTCATGAAAGGGGCAGACAGAAAATTCATGCCATTGAAATCTTTTGCGACTTTCCTTCAAAAAATAAAATATACATTAGAATCAGGATTTATTGTCAGGAACAAGACAAGAAACTCATTGTTTTACAGCAGCGTCACAGTCCTAATATACATATTATAAACCATCTTACAACATTACTATAAAAATTAAAATTATAGTGCACAAAAAGTGAGGCCACGTCTTTGGTTCATTGATCATTCAGGAATCTAATGGCGGAGGGGAAGAAGCTGTCCTTGTGCTGCCGAGTGCTCGTCTTCAGGCTCCTGGACCTTTTCCCTGATGGTAGCAGAGTGAAGAGGGCATGGCCTGGGTGGTGGGGGGTCCTTGAGGACAGAGGCTGCTTTTTTTAAGACACCACCTCATGACGATGGAGTGAAGTCTGGTGCCTGTGATGTCGCAGGCCAAGTTAACAACCCTCTGGAGTTTTTTCTTATCCTATGTGTTGGTACCAGACAGTGATGCAGCCAGCCAGAATGTTCTCCACTGTCCACTTGTAGAAGTTTATGAGAGTTTTCGGTGACCTCCTCAGCACCTCACAAAGAATAGCCGCTGGCTAGACTCCTTCAAGATTGCATCAGCATGGAGGCTCCAGGACAGATCCTCAGAGATGATGGCACACAGGAATTGGAAGTTCTTGACTCTCTCCACTACTGAGCCCTCGATAAGGACTGGGTCGTGTTCCCCTGACTTCCTCTTGAAGTCCAGAATCATCTTCTTGGTTTTGCTGTTGTTGAATACAAGGTTGTTGTCATGGCACCATCCAACGAGTTGGTCTATCTCCCTCCTGTATGCCTCCTAATTGCCGTTTGTGACAACTGTGGTGTCATTGGCAAATTTGTAGACGGTATTGGAATTGTGTCTGGCCACACAGTCATGTGTGTATAATGAGTAGAGCAGTGGGCTAAGCACACATCCTTGAGATGCGTCTGTGTTGATGATTTGTACTGACTGGTCTTCTGATGAGAAAGTCAAGGATCCAGTTGCAGAGTGAGGTACAGAAGCCTAGAGTTTATAGCTTATTGACCAGCACTGCAGGAATAATGGTGTTGAAGGCCAAGCTGTAGTCGATAAAGAGCAGCCGTATGTATGAGTTGCTGTTTTTCGAGGTGATCCAGAGCTGAGTGGAGAGCCAGCGATATTGCATGTGTTGTGGAGCGATTGTGACGATAGGTAAATTGCAGCAGGTCCAGATCTTTGCTTGGGTACGTGTTAATTCTGGCCACGATCAACCTCTCAAAATATTTCATCGCGGTAGAGGTTAGTACTATTGGGCGGTATTGTTAAGGCAACTCACACTACTCTTCATTGGCACTGGAGTGATTGATGCCTGTTTGAAGCTGGTGGGAACATCTGACTGCAGCAATGGGAGGTTGAAAATGTCCTTGAACACTCTGGCTAGTTGGTTGGCTGCCAGGTATGCCCTGAGGGCCTGACACCATGCGAGGGTTCATCCTCTTGAATGATGTTCTGACATCGCCCTCAGAGACAGATATCACAGGATCCTCAGCCTTTTCATGGATCCTAGTAAGCACTGGTTGCTTCTCTCAAAGAAAAAAATTCTGGCTGGAATGGAGATGAGTAGATAACTTGTGGCTCAAAACCCAATCCAAGGAACTGGTATCGTTTTATGAGGCTGCCTCCAGTCACTGAATCTTGCTGGAAAAATAAGCCTGCTTTTATCGGGAGACTCTGCACTAGTCCTCTTTGCTGCAGTCTGTAGAGCCTCTCCTTCCATGGAGTCTGTTTGCATCATAAAATAGATTGCTATCAAACTATTTCCACCTGCCTTCACACTTTGTCTAGTAAAATCTCAAAATACCTGCTGCAGTGAAAAAGGTCCCTCTGTGAACAGCAGTGCTGTATCACGGTGGTTAGCACAACTGGAAAGAGTTGTCCATTCACCCAATCACTACGTGGGTTTCCTCCACGTGATCTGGTTCCCTCCCACATTCCAAGGACGTATGGGGTTGGTTGGTCTCACAGCTATATTTAGGTGGCGCGGGCTCGTGGGCTGGAAGGGCCTGTTACCGTGCAGGATTTCTCAATTTTCAATTAAAAGACCAATAAGTTTTCTCTTCCATTACAACCAGATGTGTAAATACCCCAACTTACAGAGTCTAGGATTTCAATGGAAAGGGCGATCTATTAACATCAAGCAAGGGCTGCACCAGATTAGAATGGGGTCCATTCAGGAGCCTGCAGGGAAGAAACTGTCTTTAACATGCAGCAACAGGTTTCAAGGCAGTTCCTTCTCCCCAGTTATCAGGCTCCTGAATGAACCCCAGGACAGTGCTTCCATGCTGCTCTTGCTTGATGCTGATTTAACTTCCTTTTGATTGTAAACTGCTCTTTACACAGTGGAATTTAATGCAAGAGGTAACCTGGTAGACAGCTCATGGTAGAACCCTTCTCACTGTACTAGCTATTTTGTGGCAAATACTTTAAAAAACGGCAAACATCCTTCTGAAAATGTTTGGACATGCACAGGAAAGACCTAAACCTGAACTATAAAACAGTAAAATCCCCATTATCCAGCTTTCAATCAACCGGAAACTCAAACAGCTAGCAAAAAAAAAATTTGAGGAAATAACTAAATAAATTGTTTTTAAAATAATAAGAATAGAACACTACAGGATAGAAAACAGGCCATTTGGCCCTTCAAGATTGTGCTGACCATCATCTCCCTAGTCCCAATGACCTGCTCCCACTCCATAACCCTCCAGACCTCTCCCATCCATGTATCAATCCAATTTATTCTTAAAACTCAAGAACAAGCCTACATTCACCACGTCAGATGGTAGCTTGTTCCACACTTCCACCACTCTCCGAGTGAAGAACTTCCCCCTAATGTTCCCCCTAAACCTTTCCCCTTCAGCTTAAAACTATGACCTCTCGTATGCACCTCCCCCAATCAAAGTGGAAAAAGCCTACATTCACCCACTCTGCCTACACCTCTCATAATCCTGTAAACCTCGATCAAATCTCCTCTCATTCTTCTTCGATCCAAGGAATAAAGTCTTTTCCCTGTAACTCAACTCGTGAAGATCCAGCAACATCCCAGTAAATCATCTCCACATTCTTTGAAGCTTACTGACATCCTACCTGCAGTTCGGTGACCAGAATTGCACACAATACTCCGAATTTGGCCTCCCCAATGTCTTATACAACTTTACCATTACATCCCAACTCCTGTACTCAGTGCTTTGATTAATGAAGGTCAAGTTGCCAAAAAGCTTTCTTCACAACCCTGTCTACCTGTGAATAAAGTGTCAATAAATTTGTGTTTGAATAAAATGGTGGTATCCAGGACGAAGAGCCGGCCGATGCATTTGGGATGACTCTCCCTATCCCCGCCTAGTAAGACTTTATTTTTATTAATATTAGGTTTATTAGTGAGGCTTTATCTGCAAACTTAGTGGGGTGGGGGGATTAATTATGATGGTGGTGGCATGTTTAGCACAATGCTGTTACAGCTCCAGTGACTTGGATTTGAATTTAAATTTTGTAAGCTACAGGAATTACCTGATTAAAGTAAACTTTACATAATTAAAGACTACAATACTGATTTTTTTTTCAAAGAACATTTTACCATGTCTTTTGTCTTTTAAACAGTGTATTCTTAATGCAGGTGTATTAGTTAGGCATTGGAAGAGTGAGTCTCAGTCGATGGGCAGTTATTGTTTTTTAAATGCAGATTCCAAATTTGGAACAGATTTGTAATCGTCCTACAGCTGGCACCATGGGATTTGAGCTCCTGAATTGCTGTTCCAGTAAATTAACCATGGTCTTGCCACCATATACTAGCACATTTGCTGCCCTAATTGTCTCCCAGGTTTACTGTAGTGCCACAGTGACTTCAAAAGTCCAAGTGCTGTAAAAGTACTCCAAGACAGTACTCCCTCCAACCTCTCAGTGGCCAACCATTTCAATTCCTTGCCCCATTCCCACACCCGACATGTCAATCCATGGCCTTCGTCCACTGCCAAACTGAGGCCACCCTGCAAATTTGAGGAACATCACCTGGGTACCCTCCAACTGGATGGCAATAGCATCGACATGTCTGGTTTCCATTCGTCCCCTCCCCTGTCTCTCCTTCTTCTCCCATCCCCCCGTCTCCTTTCCTCCAACTCCTCACCCCCTTCCCTCTCCATGCACAGAGCCATCCCCCTCCTCCTATCACTTCTCAGCTCCTACCCTCCCACCCATGACCTCTTATCTGTTGGGCTGTGCTCCTCTCCCTCCTCCCCCCACCATTTTAATTCAGGTCTCCGCCTGCTTTTTGTTCGTGCCTTGACCAAGGGCTCAGGCCCGAAACATTGGTTATATCTTGACCATAAAGAACATTGCTGAGTTTCTCCAGCACTTCTGTGTATTGAACCTACAATCAAAGCATCTGTAGACTCCTTTGTTTAATTCCAAGACTGTCCCATGGTTTTTTTATGCAAGTTTTGATTTCACCAGAGGGGGGACAAATGTAATGGATTTTGCTATTGTTATCATTCACAGGCCATAGTCAAGCTCTTCAAATAATTTTTCCATTTTAATGTTAAAGCCTATTCCCCAAATGCTGCACAAGAAATGTGGTGAATCTTGTTCCAACAATTGCTGCTGGAACCTCCCCACCCCCCACCCCCCCCCCCCCCACCCCCGCTCAGCACTGGCAATAGTTTTGAAATATACTTGCATGAGTGATGTCACCTTTTTGGCCTGTTGACACTTGTAAACTCTGGTTTCATTTCTTTTAGACCAGTGGTTCTCAACCTTTTTCTTCCCACTCACATACCCCTTTAAGTAATCCGTATCCCATCGGTTCTCTGTGATTAGTAAGGTGGGATGTGGTTGGGAAGGTTGAGATCCACTGCTCTAGACCCAATCATTACTGAAATATTTTGCTTGTGAACAATTGTCACTGGCCCATTTCCTTTGGAGTTCTGAAACCAAGAGTCAATGAGGGACGATTAAAACAGTGGTTTTCAACCTTTTTCTTCCCACCCACATCCCACCTTAAGCCAACCCTAACTCATCACAGAGCACCAATGGCAGAGGGATTACTTAAAGTGGGATGTGAATGGAAAGAAAAAGGTTGAGAAACCACTGTAAACAGGATGAATTGCATATTCAATGAAACTACTGTTTACTGACAAATCTTGTTGTGATTTGGGCATTTATTATATCCCCTTGTGAGGCAGAGGTCGACAGCATCGAGTCCACGCTGCTGAAGATCCAGCTGCGCTGGATGGGTCACGTCTCCAGAATGGAGGACCATCGCCTTCCCAAGATCGTGTTATATGGCGAGCTCTCCACTGGCCACCGTGACAGAGGTGCACCAAAGAAAAGGTACAAGGACTGCCTAAAGAAATCTCTTGGTGCCTGCCACATTGACCACCGCCAGTGGGCTGATAACGCCTCAAACCGTGCATCTTGGCGCCTCACAGTTTGGCGGGCAGCAACCTCCTTTGAAGAAGACCGCAGAGCCCACCTCACTGACAAAAGGCAAAGGAGGAAAAACCCAACACCCAACCCCAACCAACCAATTTTCCCCTGCAACCGCTGCAATCGTGTCTGCCTGTCCCGCATCGGACTTGTCAGCCACAAACGAGCCTGCAGCTGACGTGGACTTTTTACCCCCTCCATAAATCTTCGTCCGCGAAGCCAAGCCAAAGATATCCCCTTGTGAGAGATAAGTAAAACTGATATAAAAATATGAAAGATGAGGAAACTAGTATTGATATATGTGTAATGAATAAAACCAGTATGAAAATAGAGGATAGATATTAGAATGTAGGAAGTAAAGTTAGTCTGAATAAGATAAGGGTCTTCTAGCCTTAGACAGAATTAGCAAGTTCTGCATATACGAAGTTAATAAGCCTTGAGAATCAGGAAGGTGTGAATAAGGACAATGACATGATGGGACACCCACAGGATACCCCCTGGTCCTCCAAGTTCACAGAAACAGCACGTAGGCAGATAGGATTGCCTAATGCCAAACTCATCCAGGAGGCAGAAGAATGTAAGGGGGAGGGTACTTCTATACTGAAATCAACTGTATAAAAGTTGGGTGAGCCCCAGTGTATGTGTGTATTCCCAGGGTAAGGGGAAGCACCCAACTTTGCATTGTTGTATAATAAATGTTCTTTGTTCTCAATTTTTGTCTCGAGCAATTTCTGTGAAGGAACTTCTGTTTCTCACAAATGGGGGCTCGTCCGGGATCCCACTCCCTCCACTGACAGAGTGCCCGACGATGGGGGTAGGTGCACCCCAGCTGATTCAGCTGGACTCACGGACGGCGGGTGACTGGTCAGTGGATGAAGCGAGTGATATCCGAGAAGAGGCACTGAGAACAAGCGACGGGAGAACATTAAGGAAGCGCGCTAGGAATAGCTACTGGATCCTGGTAAGAGGAATTTTACTTACCTGTTAGTATGGGAGGTGTGAGTAGCATGGAAGATAGTCCTAGGGAAGGACGGGACGATCAGATAACTAAGCAAAGTCCGTTAGGATTAATGCTGTCTGATTGGGGTGCGGGGAGAATCTGCGGGAAAGACAAACTGACCATGGTCAGGTATTGCTGTCTGGAATGGGTTAAAAGTCTGATAAAAGGGAATTCGGTATATTGGCCAAAGTTTGGATCCGAGGATGACTGGATGTGTCAGGCATTGAACATCTGGCTCTATCAAAACCAAAGAGATAATATTGAGAGCAGGGAATATGCAGCCTGCTGGCTCAGTGGATCGGTTGATCAACTGGTTTTGCATGAAAAGAATGTAAGGACAAGAAAGATGAGGAACCTTTTGTCCCTAAAACACAAGGATGGGATGTGTTACATTCCCTTCCTCCACCTTATGCTCCTCCTATGCCGGCTCCTATCTTTCCCCTCTCCTATGCTCTACCCTTCTGCACCTTCCCCTCCTCCCCCACAGCTAAAGAAAGGAGAAGAAAGTAGGGGTGGTATGATGACCCGTTCACAAAGTACTAGATTACCACCCCTATTGACAAGAGAGGGAGGAGACTGGGACTCAGAACAGTGTGAGACCCTCCGGGAAGAAAGGGCAGAACCCTTTGATTCATTTCCCGGAGAGCAGGAACCTAGACATAATAAGCCAGAAATTAACTGGATGAGACCTCTACGGGAAGTTCCCGTGGGAGGGGGTCTTGGTTTCGTAAATGTGCCCCTGACTAGTACGGAGGTGCGTAACTTTAAGAGAGAAATGACCTCCCTGATAGAAGATCCTCAGGGATGTGCCGAACAATTAGATCAATTTTTGGGACCAAATATATATACATGGGATGAGTTAACATCGATCTTTAGGGCTCTGTTCACTTTGGATGAACATGGGATTATTCGCCAGGCAGGGATTAGAGTCTGGGATAGGGAACACCAAGGGGGACCAGAGGCGGTACCTGGGGAACTTAAATTCCCCCTGGCAAAACCAAATTGGGATAAGAATACTAACGATGGTCGCACATTAATGGAGGAATATAGGGTTAATCTGATAAAAGGAATCAAGGAATCTGTTCCAAAGGGACAGAATTTTAAGAAAGCATTTGAGGTTCCCCAAGGTCCCGAGGAGACCCCCTCTGCATTTCTGAATAGATTGCACACGGCCATACAGCAATATGGGGGTCTGGATGTCGAATCCCCAGCGGGTGAACAATTGGTATTAACGAGCTTCGTTACAAACTCAGCCCCAGACATTAGAAGGAAATTGCATAAGACTGAGAATTGGCATGAGCAGGGAATAACACAGCTTTTACAGATCGCATAAAGGGCATACGTCCAGAGGTCGGAGGATAAACAGAAAGGAAAGGCTAAGATTTTGATGCAGGCAGTCAAGGAAGTCGTGGAGGGACAGCAAGGAAAGGGTAGGGACTGTGTGCCAGCCCCTGGACGTTGGGAGGAGCGTCAGGAGTGGGGAAGTAGAGACAAGAGCAGAGGCAGGGGTAGAGGAGAATTCCGGGGACGACGACCATTCCCGGGACCCCATGGAGACTCAGGTAGAAATTGGGAAATAGGAACAGTAGTTTGCTACCATTGTAAAAACGAGGGACATTTTAAGAGAGAATGCCCAATGAGAGCCAGGGAGACGCGATCTTACGCCCTGATGGAAGCAGATCATGAATAGGGGGGTCACAGTTCTCAGTCAATACACACCGTGGGGCTGCACGGAGAACCATTAGTAAATTTAAGCATAGGACCCCACAGTGACAAGATGACCTTTTGAGTAGATTCTGGGGCAGCCCGGTCTAGTATTTTACAACCACCCGAGGGTGTTAAGATAGAGGGGTCAGTGATGATTTCGGGAGTAGGAGGAAGAGATTTTACGGTCCCTGTATTAAGGGATGTAAGAATACAAATGGGAGAAAAGATAATAACAGAGGATATTTTACTAGTTCCCCAAGCTGGAGTTTGTTTGTTAGGACGAGATTTACAGGACCAGTTGGCTATCGGCACCAGACCACAGGAATCGGGTATCAGGGTTCAATTGTATTTATTAAGCGAGGAAGATCGGGAATTAATAAATCCTGGAGTATGGGCAAAAAAGAGGCAATAAAGGAGTGTTAGATATTCCTCCCCTGCAAGTTACTTTAAAAGATCCTGAGCAAGTAATTAGATGAAAACAATACCCAATTCCTATGGCTGGCCGAAAGGGGCTGCAGCCAGTAATTGACCAGTTGGTGAAAGATGGATACTCGAACCTTGTATGTCACCTTTTAATACCCCAATTTTACCTGTCCAAAAACCAGACGGTACCTATCGATTAGTGCAGGACTTGAGGGAGCTGAACAAAATTATTCTCACCCGTCACCCCGTTGTACCTAATCCCTATATGATAATGGGTAAAATCGATCCCCATAATAAATGGTTTAGTGTGATTGACCTCAAAGATGCTTTTTGGACCTGTCCATTAGCAACGGAGAGCAGAGACATGTTTGCCTTTGAATGGGAAAATCCTTTTACTGGACGCAAGAATCAATACCGGTGGACGGTCCTTCCCCAGGGCTTTACAGAATCACCAAATTTATTCGGTCGGGTCTTAGAACAAATACTAGATGAGGCTCCTCGGAGAGAGAATTGCCAGTTGATACAATATGTTGATGATTTGTTAATTACGGGAAAAACGTACGAATTAGTTAAACAGTATACTGTTGAACTTTTGAATTTTCTGGAGAATAAGGGTATCAGGGTGAGCGAATCCAAATTACAATTTGTTCAATCAGAAGTTAAATACTTAGGTCATCTGGTAAGTCAGGGAACTAGGAAAATAAGTCCAGAGAGGATACGTGGTATTCTACAGATCCCACCTCCCAAGAATGCCCAAGAAATTAGGAAATTCCTTGGTTTAGTGGGATACTGTAGAATCTGGATTGAAAATTATTCTAGCCTGGTCAGATTCCTCTATGATAAACTCACGATTCTAGGGGGTGAAGCTGTTGTCTGGACAGAGGAAGAGATTAAAGATTTTAACTTGGTGAAACAGCGCCTTATTAGTGCCCCAGTGTTGGCTTTACCCGATCTAAATAAGCCATTTGACCTATATACCAATGCGAAAGGAGGTGTAGCCACTGGAGTACTAATACAAGAGAGGGCAGGCTGTACACAGCCAGTTACTTTTCTGTCAAAAGTTTTAGACCCTGTTTGTCATGGTTGGCCAGAATGTGTGCAAGCCATCGCAGCCACTGCTATTTTAGTTGAGGAAGGACGAAAGATTACGTTTGGTGCCCCGATGATAGTTCACACCCCTTACACAGTCCGTAATATTCTCTTACAACGTGCTGGAAGGTGGCTTACAGACTTTAGAATTTTTAAATATGAAGCGATCCTAATGGATAGGGATGATTTGACCCTGATTACGAATAAAGAACACAATCCAGCAGCTTTCTTGGTTTCTCCAAATTCTGACAATACCATAAATGATTTAGAGCATGTATGTTTAGAGGTAATAGATTTACAGACCAAAATTAGAGAGGATTTAAACGATGAGCCTTTACAGGAGGGTGAAAGGTGGTTTATTGATGGATCTTCCCGTTGCATTGATGGCACTCGCTATAGCAGGTATAGTGTAGTGGATGGGAAGGAAGGAGTGGTGATTGAAGCCGGTCGCCTTCCCGGTCATTGGTCAGCACAATCTTGTGAATTGTATGCCCTCTGTAGAGCTCTCCAGGGTCTAGAGAACAAGGTGGGCACTATCTACACAGACTCAAAGTACGCTTTTGGTGTAGTGCACACCTTTGGGAAGATCTGGAAAGAGCGGGGAATGATAACTGGAAAAGGACAAAAGTTGATCCATGAAAACTTAATTGTCCAATCTCTAGATGCTTTTACATTACCTGAGGAAATAGCTGTAGTTCATGTACGAAGCCATCAAAGTGGTGACAGTCTGAAGCACAGGGGAACAGACAGGCAGATGCAGCTGCCCAACAGGCTGCACTCACGGAGAAAATAGACATGCAGCTGTTACTGCCCACCCCACTTGAGGTTAGAAAGACTCCCATCTTTTTACGGGAAGAGGAGGCTTACATGAAAGACCAGGGAATGCGTACTGTTGATGGGTTGTGGTGGACGGCAGAAGGGCATCAAGTGCTGAACAAAGCCTTGGCTCGGCAAATTATTGATCAGCTCCACCAGCAGACACACTGGGGAACACAGGCACTTGTGGATACTTTTGTACGGTCTTTTCATTGCTCGGGCGTATACACTATAGCCAAACAAAGTACTCAGGGTTGTCCAATCTGTCAGAGAGTGAATAAGAAAGTTATGCGCCAGGTAATGCCTGGCGGTCACGATATAGCTGTACGCCCGTTTCAACAGATACAAATTGACTTTACGGAATTACCTAAAATAGGGGTTTACAAATACCTCCTGGTGATGGTAGATCATTTCACACGATGGATTGAGGCTTTCCCGACCCCTAATGAACGTGCCAGCACCGTTATCAGGATACTACTGGAGTCTGTGGTTCCACGATATGATATGATTCAAACCATTGACTCAGATCGAGGTACACATTTTACCTCTCAGGTACTCCAGGGTGTGTGCAAAATACTGGGAATAGATTGGCAGCTACATACCCCATGGCACCCCCAGAGCTCAGGCCGTGTTGAACGAATGAATCAGACCTTGAAAAATCAGCTCACTCGACTTCATGAGGAAACTGGCCTCTCCTGGATTAAACGCTTACCCTTAGCTTTAATTAGGACTCGCACAGCTCCTTGTAAGGACCTTGCTGTCTCACCATATGAAATGATGTTTGGTCTTCCTTACATGGGATTCCACACTGATACCCCTATCCCTGAGGCTAATGACCAGTACATATCTAAATATTTACAGGGACTTTCTACTTCTCTCCATGACTTAGGACAGAAGGGTTTATTAGCTCAAACCCCACCCCTGGACTATCCTATTCATTCTATTAAACCTGGTGATTGGGTATATGTAAAAGCTTGGCAAGATCACCAACTAAAACCTGTCTGGGATGGCCCCTACTGTGTACTTTTGATTACAGACACTGCCGTGCGAACGAAAGAAAAGGGATGGAGCCACATCCAACGAATTAAACGAGCTGCTGAACCACAGACTAACGACATTGATAATCTACCCTCCACCTGCCGTGTAGTCCTTCATCCTTCTGATCTGAAAGTTACACGACGCCGGGAAAAAGTGCTGTAATGTTGTTTTTACCATTTGCTGTTTTATTTACTTGTTGGTTCCCAATTTTTGGGAAATCACCAAATTGTTCACGATGTATTAAGTCCTCCTGGAACAGGGGCAGCAGAGGTGACAATTATTTACCTTTAGAATGTAGACAGGGCACAGGTATAGAGTATAAACATAGTGGGGTATGGGTTAATATAGGATCCCAACATGGACCAGGGGAACAGAACGGCCCTAGGGGAGTAGATTTGATTTGTATTTTCTACAGGTATTAAAAACAGGAGTTTTAAAGGGATAGCACAAAGAAGATGGTGGGACAATGACAGACAGAATGTTAGTCAGGATTGTACATGTAGCAGAGATAGAGTGAATACATATGCTAATGTTCACAGACAGGCTGCAACTCACAGGTTCAGTGATACTTATGCTAATGTTCGCAGACAAGCTGCAACTCACAGGTTAAGTGACAAGAAACCCCCCTCCCCAACTTGGTCTCCTGTCAATCATCCTTTGGGTCACACAGACATTTGGAATGTTAAGAACCACCACTGTAAGGGGAGTTCCAGTTGTAAATGACGTAAGCTGCTCCAGAACACCACAGCTGCTTGGCATTTAAATTGTTTAATCAGACTCCAGCCTTGGAGATTATCACCGAACAGTGATGGCCCTGAATTTATGGGCTGAAGAAAGACGACAGATACGAGCCACAGTTCAACAAAACCGCCTGGCTCTCGATTACTCGTTGGCTGCTGAAGGCAGCGTTTGTGAAAGACTGGTTAATGACAATGCTCACAATGGTCAGGCGGTTAAAGACACTTCTTCAGGAGTTCAAAAATCTTCCCATGCCCAGGTTCAGACTTGGCAACCTTGGTCCGGTGTGGGATGAACTAGACTTTTTATTGGTAACTGGAGTCTGATACCCACAGCCCTTATAGCAGCTGGACTCGCTATTCTGGCCATTATGGTGCTCCCCTGCCTAAAGACTTGTGTGCAGTATTTAATTCAACGGACCCCTCGTCAGATCACTAGAACCCAAAGGATGTATGTTTCCCTAATTCTGTCTGATGATGCTGAGACTGCAGTTCGTTTACTGACCCGCTGGGAAAAAGACCAAGTTTACAAGTAATACATTCCAGTTGAGAATTCATGAAGCGTAGCTAAAAGAAAAGTGAGGATTGTGAGATAAGTAAAACTGATATAAAAATATGACAGATGAGGAAACTAGTATGGATATATGTGTAATGAATAAAGCCAGTATGATGGTCCTCCATTCTGGAGACGTGACCCATCCAGCGCAGCTGGATCTTCAGCAGCGTGGACTCGATGCTGTCGACCTCTGCCATCACGAGTACTTCGACGTTAGGGATGAAAGCGCTCCAATGGATGTTGAGGATGGAGCGGAGACAACGCTGGTGGAAGCGTTCTAGGAGCCGTAGGTGATGCCGGTAGAGGACCCATGATTCGGAGCCGAACAGGAGTGTGGGTATGACAACGGCTCTGTATACGCTTATCTTTGTGAGGTTTTTCAGTTGGTTGTTTTTCCAGACTCTTTTGTGTAGTCTTCCAAAGGCGCTATTTGCCTTGGCGAGTCTGTTGTCTATCTCATTGTCGATCCTTGCATCTGATGAAATGGTGCAGCCGAGATAGGTAAACTGGTTGACCGTTTTGAGTTTTGTGTGCCCGATGGAGATGTGGGAGGGCTGGTAGTCATGGTGGGGAGCTGGCTGATGGAGGACCTCAGTTTTCTTCAGGCTGACTTCCAGGCCAAACATTTTGGCAGTTTCCGCAAAGCAGGACGTCAAGCGCTGAAGAGCTGGCTCTGAATGGGCAACTAAAGCGGCATCGTCTGCAAAGAGTAGTTCACGGACAAGTTTCTCTTGTGTCTTGGTGTGAGCTTGCAGGCGCCTCAGATTGAAGAGACTGCCATCCGTGCGGTACCGGATGTAAACAGCGTCTTCATTGTTGGGGTCTTTCATGGCTTGGTTCAGCATCATGCTGAAGAAGATTGAAAAGGTTGAAATGGAGGACCATCGCCTTCCCAAGATCGTGTTATATGGCGAGCTCTCCACTGGCCACCGTGACAGAGGTGCACCAAAGAAAAGGTACAAGGACTGCCTAAAGAAATCTCTTGGTGCCTGCCACATTGACCACCGCCAGTGGGCTGATATCGCCTCAAACCGTGCATCTTGGCGCCTCACAGTTTGGCGGGCAGCAACCTCCTTTGAAGAAGACCGCAGAGCCCACCTCACTGACAAAAGGCAAAGGAGGAAAAACCCAACACCCAACCCCAACCAACCAATTTTCCCCTGCAACCGCTGCAATCGTGTCTGCCTGTCCCGCATCGGACTTGTCAGCCACAAACGAGCCTGCAGCTGACGTGGACTTTTTACCCCCTCCATAAATCTTCGTCCGCGAAGCCAAGCCAAAGAAAGCCAGTATGAATAGAATGTAGGAAGTAGAGTTAGTCTGAATAAGATAAGAGTCTTCTAGCCTTAGACAGAATTAGCAAGTTCTGCATATAAGAAGGTTGTAGCCCTGAGAGGCGGGAAGGTGTGAATTAAAACAAAGGCAGGTTTGTGAATAAGGACAATGAGGACAATGACATGATGGGACACCGACAGGATACCCCCTGGTCCTCCAAGTTCACAGAAACGGCACGTAGGCAGACAGGATTGCCTAATGCCAAACTCATCCAGGAGGCAGAAGAATGTAAGGGGGAGGGCATTTCTATACTGAAATAAACTGTATAAAAGTTGGGTGAGGGGAAAGCACCCAACTTTGCATTGTTGTATAATAAATGTCTCTGCCTCTGCAGAGATGGCAGAGGTCGACAGCATCGAGTCCACGCTGCTGAAGATCCAGCTGCGCTGGATGGGTCACGTCTCCAGAATGGAGGACCATCGCCTTCCCAAGATCGTGTTATATGGCGAGCTCTCCACTGGCCACCGTGACAGAGGTGCACCAAAGAAAAGGTACAAGGACTGCCTAAAGAAATCTCTTGGTGCCTGCCACATTGACCACCGCCAGTGGGCTGATATCGCCTCAAACCGTGCATCTTGGCGCCTCACAGTTTGGCGGGCAGCAACCTCCTTTGAAGAAGACCGCAGAGCCTACCTCACTGACAAAAGGCAAAGGAGGAAAAACCCAACACCCAACCCCAACCAACCAATTTTCCCCTGCAACCGCTGCAATCGTGTCTGCCTGTCCCGCATCGGACTTGTCAGCCACAAACGAGCCTGCAGCTGACGTGGACTTTTTACCCCCTCCATAAATCTTCGTCCGCGAAGCCAAGCCAAAGAGAAAGAGATAATAAATGTTCTCTGTTCTCAATTTTTGTCTCGAGCAATTTCTGTGAAGGTACTTCTATTTCTCACACCCTGGTCTTGTGTTACGAGCCCAAAAGACTCCAAAACCCAGCGATAGACATTCACCAAGACAAGTGGCTTTCAAAACAAAAGTTATTTTTAATCAACTTCAAACATGAAAATAAAATCAGACTTTAACTTAACTCTATTCTTATTCTATACTCTATACTAACCCAAATTACCCCCTTCTAATTCTAAGCACACATGTATGTAATGCCCCCTTCTAATTCTAAGCACACATGTATGTAATGTATGTGTAAATTCAAGAAAAGTTCTTTGGTTCATAGTTCAATCTCACTTCTCCTTCTTCCAAGTTCTGTGGTTGCAGACAATCACCATACTGTGCAGAGAATTTAACATGTATAAAGCTCACCAGGCTTGGTGCTTGAAAAGTAAATGTTTACTGCTCAAGAAGGTTCTTGTAGGGTTTGCAGAGAGAGATATTTGCTGCTCCAGGATTTCCACAACTGAGGTACCGCCACTAGTCACCTCAGGGTCTCACTGATGAAACTTGCCCCTTCAGGGTCTTCTAGATGGTAACCTCTTTCTTCAAGCTACCACAGAGTTCCATTCCTTCCTCTATTTCAAGAGAAACATCAGACAGATAGCACTTCCATCATCTACTCCTCTGGAACTTGCTTTCATCAGTTTCAAACAGTTTTCCCTGGATTGCACTTTTCAGTTACTTGTCAGTGTCCCACACACTGACTGATTGACTGAGCTGCTCACTCAACTCTCTGTCTTTTCCAACTGAAACTCCAAAAGGAGCATGTGACTCACATCTTGCAAAACCCCCACCTTCTCCAGCAAACAACAGGAGTTCTTCCTTCTGCTCCCATCTGTTATTACCTTAGGTAAACAATCCAGAATTGACCTTTCTGTGAGCACTTTGCAGAAAAGGTACTGATAGATAGCATGACTCCAACAAGACAATGGTCAAGCATTTTATGACTTCAGTTCAATTAACACCTACTTGTGAAAGGTGCTTACATTCTCCAGAGATCCTGCAATGTGAATTCTTCAGTCTTTCAAATAAGATCTATTTTAAAATGTGTGTATGTATGTGACCTACTCTAAATCTTAGAAATTCTCCCCAAATATTAATATTGTCACACTTGGTGAGTGGATGTTGTGAAGGTGACATTAGCTTTGTAGAAAAACAGGTATGTTTGAATGACATTTTGCGCATTAAATAGCAAAGAGTGGCTGAAATTCAAAGCCGAATGAAGATCTCATCGCGATCAGAAAATAATTAAATGGGTAGGTTGAGAAAAACTGTTTTCCAATTGGGGTGAAAAGGTCATATCCTGTGTACAGCAAGCGCGCTCTTAAAATTATTGTGTCGGATGGGAGCTGCTCCGCTCAAGATCGGGAGAAGCAGCAGAAGGTGGTGAACACATCACACAAACTTCCCTCCCCTCCATGGGCTCCATCTACATCTCCCGCTGCCCAGGAAAGGCAGCCAACCCACTGAAGGACAACCACACCCCGGACACACTGTCTTCTCCCTCCTCCCATCAGGGAGAAGGCTCGGGGTGTGAGATGGAGCACCAACAGGCTCAAAGGCTACTTCTTCCCCATAACCATCAGGCTCCTGCATGAACCCCACGACAGTGTGCTCATGCTGCCTTTTGCTTGGTGCTAGTTGATCTTTCTTTTCATTGTGACTCAATACCCTGCAAATTGTGCTCTTTATACAGCTGGCTGAATGTTGGAGAGAGGCTTGAAGAAGAAACCTTCTCATTGCACAAGGCATAAACTGACAAAGAAGCTTAAATTGAGTGCTATGCTGTTCCTGGAACTCATTTTATTTTTTTAAATTTAAATGTTAAATGTAGACATACAACCCGGTAACAGGGCCCTTCTAGCCCACGAGTCCATGCCGACCAATTTATACCCTATTAACCTACAACTCCCAGTACGTTTTAAAGGGTGGGAGGAAACTGGAGCCTCTCGGGGAAAACCCACACCAACTCGGGGAGGACGTACAAACTTATTACGGACAGCACGGGATTTGAACCCTGGTCCTGATAGCTGGCGCTGTAAAGGCGTTGCGCTGACTGCTACACCAGCCGTGTCATTCCCAATGCTAACCATACCGCAAACTAATGGCAGGATCGATTTCACCTGAAGAGGAACGGAGACACGGGACTCCACAAAAAAACCGGCAAATGCTGAGGGACAAATGAATATCTCGAGATGGAGATCCTGTGCGACAAAGAGTCCAAAAGGACAGCAATCAAAGAAAGTGGCACAGATGCCGCGAGTCCGAAACAAAAAGCAGAACATGATGGAAACACTCAGGATAGGCAGCAGCTGTGGAGAGAGTAAATAAAAACAGTTAACTTTTCAGGTTCCAAGACTTGAACACATTCTGACAAAGGGTCTCAGACCTGAAACCTCCACTCTGTTTCTCTCTCCACACAGCCGCTGCCTGATTTGCTGCATGTTTCTACCATTTTATAGTTTTGGCTTTAAAATATATATTTTTAAAAATTTAGCCACACGGCACGGTAACAGGCCCTTCCGGCCTCTCGAGCTCATGTTACCTATTAACCTACAACCTCTGATACGTTTTGAAGGGAAACCGGAGCCCCGGTGGGAAATCCCACGCAGACATGGGGAGAATGTACATACTCCACAGCGCGGGATTTGAACCACGGTCCCGATCGCTGACTCCGTAAGGGCGTTGCGCCAACTGTGCCACTCTGATTGAGAGGAGAAACAGGCTCAGAGGACTCTTCTGCCCTTGTGTGGATGGAATCAAAACCTCAGATCCAATGGGTGGGGGAGAGAGAGGTGGTAAAAAGCTCTTTTTTGTAAATTCCCTTTGGCTTTGATGGATTACTCAATTTTTCTCGTTGGTGACAGCTGAATCATCAAAGATGCAGGATTATACTTTACAAAAGTTAACATGTATCCATATTGTCCCTGTGGGACAAAAAAAAAGTTGAGTATGCTAACCTCCATTGAGCACAGAAATGTCAGCATCATTTGGCTTAGCAATACCTTTCACAGCTACCCTGATGTGTATAAATGGGAAGAAAAGTGATATGAAGGCAAATGATCAGCCATTGTTGTACTGAACGGCCGTACAGACACAGCGTGCCGAATTGACTCCTCCTGGTTCTATTTATTTATAAACTGCAAGGTGTGGGAGCAGAATTAGGCCATTCAGCCCATCAAGGTTGACGAGTTCTTGATCAGTCAGGGTATCAAAGATTATGGAGGCAAGGCAGGAGAGTGGGGTTGAGAGGAAAAATCCATCAGCTCCGAAGTGAATGCCAGAGCAGACTTGATGGGCTGAATGGCCTAATTCTGCTCCCACAACCTGCAGTCTATAAATAAATAGAAGCAGGAGGAGTCAACTCGGAACATGTGTCTGCTCCAGCATTCACTTCGGGGCTGATGGATTTTTCCTCTCAACCCCATTCTCCTGCCTTGCCTCCATACTCTTTGACACCCTGACTGATCAAGAACTCATCAACCTCCACTTTAAATCTACCCAATGGCCCGGCCTCCACAGCCGCCTGTGGCAACAAATTCCACAGATTCACCTCCCTCTGGTTGAAGGAATTCCTCTGCATCTCTCAGTTGTAAATGGACGTTCTTTTAAAACGACTCACTTTAAACCAATAGAGGTGGGGGCAGGGCGAAGGGCTGGCATTTGTGGCGTTAAGCTTGAAAATACAAATCAAATCCTAGAACATTTACAGAACAGAGAAAGGACCTTTGGCCCTTTTCGTCTGTGCCGAACTATTATTCTGCCAAGTCCACTGGCCTGCACCAGTCCATTAAGGCACGGTAGAAGCAAGATTCCAGCCATTTGCACACAAAATTAACCTACAAACTCCACACGTTTTGGAGGGTGGGAGGAAACTGGAGCCCCCCAGGGAAAACCCATGCAGACATGGGGAGAATGTACAAACTCCTTACAGGCAGCGCAGGATTCGAACCCAAGTTGCTGGCGCTCTAATAGCATTGAACTAACAGTGCGGCACTCTGGAATTTTCTTCTTTGGCTTTGCTTCGCGGACGAAGATTTATGGAGGGGGTAAAAGTCCACGTCAGCTGCAGGCTCGTTTGTGGCTGACAAGTCCGACGCGGGACAGGCAGACACGGTTGCAGCGGCTGCAGGGGAAAATTGGTTGGTTGGGGTTGGGTGTTGGGTTTTTCCTCCTTTGCCTTTTGTCAGTGAGGTGGGCTCTGCGGTCTTCTTCAAAGGAGGTTGCTGCCCGCCAAGATGAGGCGCCAAGATGCACGGTTTGAGGTGATATCAGCCCACTGGCGGTGGTCAATGTGGCAGGCACCAAGAGATTTCTTTAGGCAGTCCTTGTACCTTTTCTTTGGTGCACCTCTGTCACGGTGGCCAGTGGAGAGCTCGCCATATAACACGATCTTGGGAAGGCGATGGTCCTCCATTCTGGAGACGTGACCCATCCAGTGCAGCTGGATCTTCAGCAGCGTGGACTCGATGCTGTCGACCTCTGCCATCTCGAGTACTTCGACGTTAGGGATGAAAGCGCTCCAATGGATGTTGAGGATGGAGCGGAGACAACGCTGGTGGAAGCGTTCTAGGAGCCGTAGGTGATGCCGGTAGAGGACCCATGATTCGGAGCCGAACAGGAGTGTGGGTATGACAACGGCTCTGTATACGCTTATCTTTGTGAGGTTTTTCAGTTGGTTGTTTTTCCAGACTCTTTTGTGTAGTCTTCCAAAGGCGCTATTTGCCTTGGCGAGTCTGTTGTCTATCTCATTGTCGATCCTTGCATCTGATGAAATGGTGCAGCCGAGATAGGTAAACTGGTTGACCGTTTTGAGTTTTGAGTGCCCGATGGAGATGTGGGGGTGCTGGTAGTCATGGTGGGGAGCTGGCTGATGGAGGACCTCAGTTTTCTTCAGGCTGACTTCCAGGCCAAACATTTTGGCAGTTTCCGCAAAGCAGGACGTCAAGCGCTGAAGAGCTGGCTCTGAATGGGCAACTAAAGCGGCATCATCTGCAAAGAGTAGTTCACGGACAAGTTTCTCTTGTGTCTTGGTGTGAGCTTGCAGGCGCCTCAGATTGAAGAGACTGCCATCCGTGCGGTACCGGATGCAAACAGCGTCTTCATTGTTGGGGTCTTTCATGGCTTGGTTCAGCATCATGCTGAAGAAGATTGAAAAGAGGGTTGGTGCGAGAACACAGCCTTGCTTCACGCCATTGTTAATGGAGAAGGGTTCAGAGAGCTCATTGCTGTATCTGACCTGACCTTTTTGGTTTTCGTGCAGTTGGATAATCATGTTGAGGAACTTTGGGGGACATCCGATGCGCTCTAGTATTTGCCAAAGCCCTTTCCTGCTCACGGTGTCGAAGGCTTTGGTGAGGTCAACAAAGGTGATGTAGAGTCCTTTGTTTTGTTCTCTGCACTTTTCTTGGAGCTGTCTGAGGGCAAAGACCATGTCAGTAGTTCCTCTGTTTGCGCGAAAGCCGCACTGTGATTCTGGGAGAATATTCTCGGCGACTCTAGGTATTATTCTATTTAGTAGAATCCTAGCGAAGATTTTGCCTGCAATGGAGAGCAACGTGATTCCCCTGTAGTTTGAGCAGTCTGATTTCTCGCCTTTGTTTTTGTACAGGGTGATAATGGTGGCATCACGAAGATCCTGAGGCAGTTTTCCTTGGTCCCAACAAAGCTTGAAAAACTCATGCAGTTTGGCATGCAGAGTTTTGCCGCCATCCTTCCAGACCTCTGGGGGGATTCCATCCATACCTGCTGCTTTGCCACTTTTCAGTTGTTCGATTGCCTTATATGTCTCATCCAGGGTGAGGACCTCATCCAGCTGTAGCCTTAGGGGCTGTTGAGGGAGCTGGAGCAGGGCAGAATCTTGGACTGAGCGGTTGGCACTGAAAAGAGATTGGAAGTGTTCTGACCATCGGTTGAGGATGGAGATCTTGTCGATGAGGAGGACTTTTCCGTCTGAGCTGCGCAGCGGGCTTTGGACTTGGGGTGAGGGGCCGTACACAGCCTTTAGAGCCTCGTAGAAACCCCTGAAGACGCCAATGTCCGCGCTGAGCTGGGTTCGTTTGGCGAGGCTAGTCCACCACTCATTTTGGATCTCCCGGAGTTTGCGCTGAAGATGGCTGCATGCGCGACGGAAGGCTTGTTTCTTCTCTGGACAGGACGGCTTTGTAAGGTGAGCCTGGTGGGCAGCTCGCTTCTTTGCCAGCAGCTCCTGGATTTCCTGGCTATTTTCGTCAAACCAGTCCTTGTTTTTCCTGGAGGAGAAGCCCAGTACCTCTTCAGTAGATTGCAGTATGGTAGTCTTCAACTGATCCCAGAGGGTTTCAGGGGACGGGTCCGTGAGGCGGGTTGCATCGTCGAGCTTTGCTTTGATGTTTGCCTGGAAGTTTCCTCTCGCTTCGTCTGACTGCAGGTTTCCAACATTGAACCTCTTTCTGGAGGCTTTACTGTTTCTGGGCTTTGGCTTGAAGTGAAGGTTGAGCTTGCAGCGAACCAGCCGGTGGTCAGTGTGGCATTCCGCACTAGGCATGACCCTGGTGTGGAGCACATCTCGTTTGTCACTTTCTCGCACCAGGATGTAGTCCAGGAGGTGCCAGTGTTTGGATCGGGGATGCATCCAGGTGGTCTTAAGGCTGTCCCTCTGCTGAAAAAGGGTGTTTGTAATGACAAGCCGCTGTTCTGCGCAGAGCTCCAACAGGAGGCGCCCATTGTCGTTGCACTTGCCGACGCCATGCTTGCCCAGGATTCCTGGCCAGGTTTCTGAGTCTTTGCCGACACGAGCGTTGAAGTCGCCCAGGATGACAACCTTGTCGGCTGTAGGGGTGCGTTGGATGAGGTTGCGCAGGTCGGTGTAGAACTTGTCCTTTTCTGCTGGTTCCGCCTGGAGGGTTGGAGCATAGACACTGATGAGGGTGATGCGACGCTTGTTTTGAAGGGGGAGTCGCATGGACATGATTCGGTCCGAGAGGCCTGTCGGAAGGTTTTTGAGTTTGGAGGCAATGAAGCTCTTGACCATGAAGCCTACGCCAGATAGGCGTCATTCATCCGAAGGCTTGCCAGACCAGTAGAGTGTGTAGCCCGCGTCGCGTTCTTGGAGGCTGCCTACATCTGCCAGGCGGACTTCACTGAGAGCGGCTCTGTCGATGTCAAGTCTGAGGAGTTCATGTGCGATGAGGGCAGACCGACGTTCAGGTCGGTGGCTGTCAGCCTTGTCTAGCATGGTTCTGATGTTCCAGCATGCTAGCTTGAGTTTGTGAGCATCTTTTGAGGGGGAGGACGTGGAGGGGGAGGACGTGGAGGGGGAGGACGTGGACCTGTCCTCGGGCCTGCGCAACACTGCACTCCACTCTGGAATACACTACCAGTAAAGGTGATGGAATTGAATGTAATTCGTTTGTTTAAGAGGCATTAAGATGCATTGGTTTGGGCTCTTGGCCGCATTTTGTCCACACCTTAATAAAGGGCTCAAGCCCTTCATACATTAATAAGTAAATAAGATGAAGATACAGTTGGTTATGTACCTTTATCATGGCTGTGTAAAGTACATTGATTGACCTGCTGAGTTTCTCCAGCATTCTGTTTTTACTTGGATTACTTATTGATCCTCTTTTGAGTCCGTGAGGAGACATTGTAAGTGGCACGGTCAGCGTAGCAGTTAGTGAGACAACATTACAGTGCCAGCAACCCGGGTTCAAATCCCGCACTGTGTGAAAAGAGTTTGTTCAAACTCACCATGTCTGCATGGATTTTCCCCGGCGAGGGCTCTGATTTCCTCCCACCCTCCAAAACGTACAGGGTTGTAATTGGTCAGCACGGGTTTAAATGGCCGGAATCAGCTTTTACAGTGTTGTAAATATAATTTTAAAATTTTACAAACGGTAATGAGGAAGCGTACAGGGGGGTGGTGGATACGCTCATTGAGCAGTGTCACAACAACAACCTCCCGCTCAACGGTAGCAAAACCGAGGAGATGATTGTGGACTTCAGGAGGAAGTGCCGTCCAGTTACACCCAATTGATGTACATCCCCGGTACATTTTTGATGGGTGGGAGGAAAGCAGAGCCCCCGGGGAAAACCCACGCAGACTCGGGGAGAACATACAAACTCCGTACAGACAGCGCGGGAATCGAACCACGGTCCTGATCGTTGGTGCTGTAACGGCATTGCGCCAACCGCTACACCACCAATGCTGCCCTTCATTAGTGCACACACATCTTTTCATGGTCCTGGAATAGTTTATGTAGGGTAGCAAGGGGAGGTTCAAGAACCTGATAGCTTTTAACTAAAAACTCCAGCAACGATGATTTTTTTCCTGAACACTTTTGGGTGTATTTTATGGATTTTGGGCTGCTAATCACAAACTCACCTTAACATTTTCCTATCACAAACCATTTTTTAGATATAACCTCTTTTTGTAATTTCCTGTCATCATATTTTAAGTCGACTTCAAGCGTACAAAACCTCAGTGACGAACACGGTGAAAGGATTCACCAGGACATTGCAACCGTGGATAAGTGGTATCAGGGCAGCTGGAATCCATCAATGCCGGCCGACTATTGTTGGACACTGACATGAGAGGCATCAGATGCTGAGTACAAATGAAAATCAGCGGCAAAACATTTTTTGGTCGGTTGAACTGACGCAATGTGTCAGCGTCACAATGCGGTTAAACAGGCTGAATTCAATCAAAGTTAATGAATATTCTTCCAAGTTCCTTCGTGATGCAGCCCATCTGAAATTATCTTTGTGCTCAGCTGGAAGTTGTCTATCATAATTCCTGAATTTTTTTTCATGAAGCAAACCTTTTGAAAAAATGTTGTGCAGTGAAATTGGAGGTGCTGGACTTCAGGATTCTGTACCTTCTTCCTGAAGGGAGCAGTGAGAGGAGGTTGTGACCAGGAAGATGGGGTCCTTTATGATGTTGGGCTGACTTCTTGTCCAACATCGACATCTTCAATGGAAGTCGAAATCTGTGATGCACTTAGCTGTGTTTGATAGCCTTTTACATTGCTGGGCACTCGAGATATCAAACAAGACTATGATGCAGCCTGTCAGAATGCTTTCCACCGTACACCTGTGGAAGATGGGTAGAATTGCAAAATCTCTAACTTCTGAGACAATGGAGGTGTAGCTGTGGCTTCTTCATGATTGCCTGTTCACTGATTCCAGGGGAGACCCTCTGATTTGTTTACTCCCAAGAACTTGACGGTGCTAACCCTCTCCACCGCCATCCCATCATTGAAAGGCAAGTGCCCTCCGATTTCTAAAGTCCACAATAAGCCCTTTATCCTGGTGTCACTGGAAGCAGGATGGTTGTTCTGGCACCACGCAACCAGAATATTGATCTGCCTTTCCTATTTGTTCCTCTGGCAATGGCGGGGTCCTTAGCGAATATATAGATTGTGTTGAAGCCGAACTTGGCTATGCCATCATGAGTGTATCAGGAATGGAACAATGTTAATGGTAACAACACTCCGTGTTGGCTTTGGGATGTGAGATTGTATGACAGTAAAGCCACTCTACTATGCATATGTGCACCAAATCTACATTTGCTGATGACACTAAATTGAAAGGGGAAGCAAATTGTGCAGAGTATACTGAGAGTTTGCAGAGAGATAGAGATAGGTTAAGTGAGTGGTCAAGAGTCTGGCAGATGGAGTCCAATGTTGGCAAATGTAAGGTGATCCACTTTGGAAGGAAAAATGGAAGATCAGATTATTATTTAAATGGCAAACGATTGCAGCACGCTGTCGTGCAGAAGGACTTGGGAGGGCTTGTGCATGAATTGCAGAAGGTTGGTTTGCAGGTGCAGCAGGCTGTCAAGGAGGCAAATGGAATGTGGGCCGTCATTGGCGGAGGGATTGAATTTAGGAGCGGGGATGTTATGCTGCAACTATACAAGGTCCTGATGAGGCTGCATCTGGAGAACTGCCTGCAGTTCTGGTCTCCTTACTAGAGGAAGGATGTACTGGCTTTGGAGGGGGTGCAGAGGGAGTTCACCAGGTCAATTTCAGGGATGAGGGGGTTAGTCTATGAGGAGAGATTGAGACGTCTGGGACTGTACTCACTGGAATTTAGAATGAGATGGGATCTTATAAAAACAGAATTATGAAAGGTTGAGATAAGATAAAGGTAGGCAAGTTGTTCCCATTGGTGGGAGAGACCAGAACAAGGGGACATAGCCTCAAGATTGAGGATAGTTTAGCATGGAGATGAGGAGGAACTGATTTTCCCAGAGGGTGGGGAATCTGTGGAATAGCCCATTGAAGCAGTGGAGGCAACCTCAGTAAATAGATTTAAGACCAGGTTGGAAAGATTTTTACATAGTTGGTGAATTAAGGGATGTGGGAAAAAGGCAGGACGGTGGAGATGAGCCCATCATCAGATCAGCCATCATTGAATGGCGGAGCAGGCTCGATGGGCTGGATGGCCTACTCCTGATCCTGTTCCTTATGTTCTTGAACTGGTATTTGGAAATAATAAACGAAAATGGTGTACATTAAGTTGCAAAGAGATATGTGGTATAGTGAAGAATTTCTTCACGTGTATTTACTTGACAGTCTTTGAATATAGTGCTGTTATAAAGGGTACTAACAGGTCCAGGGGGCTTGTGCTCCGGAACATTGTGTTACATACTTCTCTTTGGAGGTCAGTTTTGCTCCACTGCAGACTCTGAGTGCTCTTCTCCATGGTGATTGTGATGGTGTAGAAGGGAAAGCTAAGAGAGGTAGACCTTTTGGGTCTTGCTATAGAATAATATCAGCAGGTTTATCTTGGAGAACTGCAGCTCAGAAAAGGGTGATTCAGGCCACAATGTCTGTGCTAATCAACTCTCTAATAAGAGGATCAGCTTTGCTTCCTTGTTAGCACTCTTGCATCTGAGTTCCAAGGTTGCAATTTCCAGTCTGGAGACTTTGCGACCTCATTTTAGACTATTGCATTGCTGACCTGTGGGCCTGTAGAAATATCAAGAGGAGAGAAGACATACACAATGCTCATTCTTTGACCAAAATTGCTAAAACGTGAAAAAAGGAATGCTGGAAACACTCAGCAGATTTGGCAGGTATTGGTGGAAAGAGAAACAGTGTTAATTTATTCATTGACGTATTCTGACGCCCAATTACACCCAATTGACCTATATCTTTAGAGGGTGGGAGGAAATCAGAGTCCCCATGGAAAACCCACACAGACACGGGGACAACGTACAAACTCCTTACAGACAGTGCGGTCGCTGGTGCTGTAATAGCCATTACATGATCATTTCATTAACAGTTAACATTTCTGATCTGAGATTCTTCCTCAAAGTTGGGAAAGATAGAAGAGTAAATTATATTAATTTGCAGAGAGGTTGATAGAGGTAGGGATGGGCCAAACAAAAAAAAGATGCAGTAAAATCCCCTTATCCGGAATTCAAGCAAATGGCAGCCTCAAGCAACAGGCCACAAAATTGCAGCAAATAAATAGGTAACAAAATACGAACATTTAAAATTAGCGCCCCTTAGCGATCAGTTCACCAATCACGCAAAGCTATCTCAAGCAACCAGACAATTCACTTTTCCGGCATCCCCATAGGTGTCACTGTATCTGTGACAGGGGAAAGTTGTGAGATTTGTTTAATATAATGTCAAAGATGAGGTGGGAGATACAAACCACTCAAGATGAATAAGGCAAAAAAGACAGACTGAAATTCTACTGGAAGGAAGAACCTGATCATTAAAAAGCAATCTGAAAAATCAAATGTGTGGCCAAAAATTGCTGCAAAGTGGAAGGGGGCAGTAAAAGATTTAAAAGTATAAATGCAAATCTTTGCTTAAACACAATGGTTTTCAACCTTTTTCTTTCCACTCATATCCCACTTTAAGTAGTCCCTTTGCCATCGAGGTTACTTAAGGTGAGATGTGAGTGGGAAGAAAAAGGTTGAAAACCACTGTTTTATTCATCTCTCATTGACTCGTTATGTGCACAGTTTCATAGCTCCAAAGGAAATGGGCCAATGACAATTTTTCTCAAGCAAAATATTTCAGTAACAATTGGGTCTAGAGCAGTGATTCTCAACCTTCCCTTCCCACCCACATCCCACCTTAAACGATGGCATAGGGATTACTTAAAATGGGATGTGAGTGGAAAGAAAAAGGTTGAGAATCTCTGGCTTAAAGGGTAAAACATTGCAACATCTTTTCCGTTCTTTTTAGCAGATAAGAAGGGAAAGAAAATCTTCCACTCATATAAATGCTTAAATTACGAACAAAAGAATAACCAAGGAAACTTGTTTTTGCAGCTGTCTCTATTTTTCATGTTTCAACGATGGAATCTCCAGTCTGCTCAATTGGGGATTCCAGTCTCCAGTTAAGAGGGTCAAGGAGAAGATAATTCCACTTCAATGCTCTTCATGTTTTTGTCATTTAATTACTGTAATAGTCGATACTGTGTAAAAGACGACACCCCCCCCCCCCCCCCCATTTTTGGTCCTGGCCACCTGGCCACCTGTCATTCGAGCTTCCAACTTCCCAACCACTGATCCTTGCTTCGTTCACCCACCTACCAGAGATCTCAACAATCCGACCGTTGTCTCTCGCCCAAGCCCCAGCCACCCACCCATCCAAGCTCCTGACACTCCGACCACTGATTTTTGTCTCAACCACCTACCCACCAGAGCTACTGACGCCACAACCACCATCTCTCTCCCAACCACTGGCCACCTGCCCATCCGAGCTCCAGACTCCCCAACCACTGATCCTCACCTCGACCGCCCACCCACCAGAGCTCCCGCTACCCCAACCATACATCCTCGCCTCAGCCACCTACCCAACCCGATGCCCTGACCATGGACTTACCACCTTGTACTAACCACAGTCAAAAGTAGTTTGCATGTCATAGTCGACTCCCTGAATTTTATCCTAAAAATTGGTCCCCAAAAGTTGACTATTACACGAGTATATATGGTAATTATTCTTCTTTAATTTTTGTTTTGGAAAATCATTCACTTCTGTTTCGTCGAGGATATTTGAAAATTGAAAATTCTCTGACAGAATGCAAGTCTCCTCCTTTAACTTTGCTGGCTGCTGTGGGATGTTGCAAGGAGGGATGTCCTTGGGACAGTACTTGAGTCCTGGTCACTGCGAGGACCACCCTGCCTGACTTCAGGGTGCGGTGGTCCAGTAGGTTTGGCCCACAGCATAACGAGGACCACAGGCAGTGATTTTCAGTGGTACAAATCCAAATCAAAAGTAACAGGACAAAGCAGAACAGAGAAAGAAAATCATGGGATTTAAAATGCCATTTATAAAAACAGCGCAAGGTTATTCGGTTATTTTGTCCATCTTTGATTTAATATATGAGAAATGGATTCCTATTAGGGCAGCACAGTTAGAACAGCACGGTTACAGTGCCAGCGATCGGGACCGGAGTTCAAATCCCGTGCTGTCTGTGAGGAGTTTGTACGTTCTCCCCATATCTGTGCGGGTTTCTTCCCACCATTTGAAACGTACCGGAGTTTGTAGGTTAATTGGGTGTAATTGGGTGGCATGGACTCATGGTCTGAAAGGGCCTATTATCGTGCTGTATGTCTAAATTTAAATAAAATCCTCACAAACTTTTGAAAGTACATTCAGTTCTTCTTGTAATGATCTGTTTTGAACTCTTATGAAAGAGTTGTAGAACCATACAACATTACCACACAGAAACAGGCCCTTCACCCCTCTAGTCCATGCTGAACTATTTTTCTTGCCTAGTGCCACTGATCTACAGCCAGTCCATAGCCCTCCATGCCTTTCCCATCTATGGACCTATCCAAATTCTTCTTAAATGTTAAAATTGAGCCCGCATTCACCACTTCAGCTGGCAGCTCGTTCCACACCCACTGCTCTCTGTGTAAAGAGGTTCACCCTCATGTTCCCCCTAAACTTTTCCCCTTTCACCCTTAACCCATGTCTTCTGGTTTGTATCTCACCTCCCCTCAGTGGAAAAAGCCAATCTACATTTATTCTGTCCATCCCCCTCATAATTTTAAATACCTGCATCAAATCTCCTCTCATTCTTCTACGCTCCATGGAATAAAGTCCTAAACCTGTTTAACTTTTCCCTGTAACTCAGTTCCTGAAGACCAGGCAACATCCTAATAAATCTTATCTGCCCTCTTTCTATCTTATGGATATTTTTCCTGTCGTTAGGTGACCAAAACTACCCACAATACTCCAAATATGGCCTCACTAATATCTAGTACAACTTTACCATAACATCCCAACTCCGATACTCAATACTTTGATTTATGAAGGCCAATGTGCCAAAAACTCTCTTTACAACCCTGTCCACCTTTGACACCACTTTTCAGGGAATTATGTATCTGTATTCCCAGATCCCTCTGTTCTACTGCACTCCTCAGTGCCCGACCATTTACTGTGTATGTCCTTTCTTGGTTTGTCCTTCCAAAATGCAACACCTCACAATTGTCTGCATTAAATTCTATCTGCCATTTTTCAGCCCATTTTTCCAGTTGGTACAGATCCCTCTGCAAGCTTTGAAAACCTTCTTCGCTGTCCACCACATCTTTAATCTTAGTGCCACCTGCAAATTTGCTGATCCCATTTCCCACATGATCATCCAGATCATTGATGGAGGTGACAAAAAACAATGGCCCCAGCACCGATCCCTGAGGCACCCCACTCATCACAGGCCTCCTCAATTCTTTTCAGTTATTTGAAAATTAGCAATGAATCTCCTTCTCCCACTTTTAACTCTCAACTTTCCTTCTGTGCCAATACCACCACCGGACTGTCTGTGACTGCCTGTGCCTGTCTGCATTCCTACCTGCCTACTGCAGGGGATGACCTACTGTACCTGCAGGCTGGCCCCGCCTACTCCCTGCCAATCACTGGCCTTTATGTAGGTAGTAGAGCACATGGAGCCAGAAGGGATACTGAAACTTGTGTGCAAGTTTAAAGCTAATTAAAGCCTGTAGTACAGCCTGCGTAGTTTGAGCTTGTTTGTTCGCACTGCAGGACGTCACACCTTAATTTCATTTAAATCCATATCCTTGGGATGTGAGCTTCCCGCTAATTGAAGCGCCTTCTACCCTTCCTCACCCCCTTCATCTCTTATCTTAAACAGTTCTTTGTAATCTTCCATTAAACTGCTCTGAGGAATCCAACCCCACCCTAAGTTGCCATGGCAAAGTTTGTGAACATTTTTGCGTAAGTTATTTTAATTGGCAACTGTATTCACTGCCAACTTTAATCCTGGAAAGGTTTGTCACATGGCTGGTGACTGATTCCTTTTCATCTTTAGAACATCAGAAATAGGAGCAGGAGTCGACCATCTGGCCCGTCGAGCCTGCTCCGCCATTCAATGAAATCATGGCTGATCTGATGATCAGCTCATCTCCACCAACCTGCCTTTACCCCATATCCCTTAATTCTCTGACTGTGTAAAAATCTATCTAACCTTGTCTTAAATATATTTACTGAGGTCGCCTCCAATGCTTCAACAGATTCCACAGATTCCCCAACCTCTGGGAAAAGCAGTTCCTCCTCATCTCTGTCCTAAATCTACTATCCTGGATCTCAAGGCTCCGTCCCCTACTTCTGGTTTCCCCCACCAATGGGAACAACTTACCTACCTCTATCTTATCCATGCCTTTCATAATTCTATACGTTTCTATAAGATCCCCTCTCATTCTTCTCATTCCAGCCAGTACAGCCCCAGACGACTCCATCTCCCCTCATAGGCCAACCCCCTCATCTTGGGGCTTGCTGTCCAGTTATCTCCTGGACTGCATCCTTTTTCTTACACGCTCTGGATGTTTAGGCCCCACCTGTCTCCCCACTCCTCACACCTTCATCTGTCCAGAATCCGATGACCTCTTAACCCCTCCCTAGTCCTTCTTCTCTTCCCACCCCCACCCACACTCCCCTTTTCTTTATGCTTATGGCCTCCTCTTCCAACTCCAGTCTTGAGAGAGGGTCCCGTCCAGAAGTGTTGACCGTCTATTTCTCTCCATGGATCCCAACTCCCTCTATTGTCTTGATATTTACTCGAGATTCCAGCATCTGAAACTTGTCTTGACCCTTACCACTTCTTTCCTATCTTATGACCCACCTTTAAAGCTACTTTTTTGTGTTACAAAATGCCTGTTTGGCTGCAACAGGAAAGAATTTCAGTGCATATGTGTGATAATACAGATTCTATCACCAATGTGTATATGTACAGATTGTAGTGTAGGATGACTGTAATTGGCTGAGACCATAGCCACACCTAATGGCAGGTCTTAAAGGATTGCTCCTAGCCTGACCTGGCCATTCTGGACTGGTCGACCTACTTGTGATATGCTCTAGTCTTTTAGATAATAAAAGCCTTGGTTTGGACCAACAAGTCTTTGGTTCTTTCAACGCGCTCTACAATATGTACATACAATAAAAGCCCTAAAATGCAGGCCACTCGGGGATTGGGTCAATCTGGATTTTCGGATTTTATGGATTTTTGGGCAGTACTTTTAAAATTCAAACTTAAGGAGACTAAACAGGTAAATTTTGATAGTTTTTATTAACATACAAAGTACAGAAAAAAACAAATATATTTTCTTACATTTTAGCGACTTCTGAAAGGTTGCTTGTTGCCGGTGTGAATCTATGGTGCTTACGCATGCACACACCCACACATACACACAAAAGCCAAGAGTTTTCAAGATGTCCGGATTCTCAGGTGGTCCGGAGTTCTGGCATCCGGAATTTTTGGACTTTTACTGCAACACACAAAAGTGCTGGAGAAACTCAGCAGGTCATGCAGTGTGGACCCCGACGTACGTCCAAGCTCCGATCTGACCGACCTGTTGGATCTTGAAATGGACTTAAGTTGGACGCATGTTACTCTGGGCCAACACTTCGCCCATGGCCCAGCCTGCCCGGCACTGGAAAGACCCGTTGTCCACTACCTGGCCTGCGCTCACCTCCCCCACCTTGAACACAGTGTCTGCCATCGCCTTCATGCCCTGAAAATAGAACACATTCGCTGCCCTCCCAGCCTGTGGCCACCGTCATGTTGGTCCATCAAAATAAACAGCCCCAGGATCCCTGAGAACTGATACATAATTTTTATATTTACATATATTTTTTTCTTTAAATTTATGCAGTTTTTTTCGGACACGTGTGGATGGTCAGAAGTCACATAAGTTGCAAGTAGGGGAGGATCTATGCAATAAACTCATGTGTGGTCTCAACAGGGCCTGTACAATTGGAACAGGACATTCTTGCTCCTTTACTAAAATTCTCTTGGGATGAAGGTCAATTATATTTTCCAAGTATTCTGTTATCTCATCCTTTATAATAGTCTACAACAGTTTCTCTGATACTGATGTTAGGGAAGCCTGTTTGCAACTTCTAGTTTTCCCTTTTTAATTTGCCACCTGCTAATCTGTGCAAATTATTCCATTCCCATTAACTATCCCATCGACCTCAGTGACTTTTTTTAAATGCTCTGGGATACAAACGATTAAGACTCTCTGGCTCTCAGGGCCCTGGTGAGTGTTGTAGAACATGGAGATCTTGGGGTACAAGTACATAGGTCCCCGAAAGTGGTGACAGAGGTGGGCAAGGTGGTGAAGAAGGCACATGGCATCAAACATAGCACTGAGTACAAGAGGTGTTCCAGCTGCTCGAGATGTTAGTGAGACCATACTTGGAGTAAAACACAAAAATCTGCGGACACCACGGTTGAAGTAAAAACAAGACGCTGGAGAAACTCAGCAGGTCAAACCATATCCTTCACGTAGAAAAGATAAAGATACAGAACCAACATTTCGGGCTTGAGCCCTTCATCTCCACCCCCTTTCCTCTCCATTCACAGAGCCATACCCCCCCTCCCCTTGTTTGCTGCTGTGCCCTCCCTCCCTTCTCTACCTATTACGTCCTGCCCTGTGGGATCATTCTCCTCCCCCTGCACCCCCCCCCCCACCATTTTGTTCAGGCACCTCTTACATTTTGCCCGAAACGTCAGTTCTGTATCTTTGATGCACAAAGTGCACGGTTTCTCCAGCGTCGGGATTTTTGTCACACCTGGAGTATTGTGTGCAGTTATGTTCGCTGTACTCATCCTGCCAAGAGTGGCCTCGAGTTTGGACGAGTGGTATATCCCTGTGAATAATTGCAAAGGATGTCCATTGCCCTCCGACTGTGACATGGACGTGTCCGAACTAGGGCTTGGTCTAATGGTGGTGATGGCCAAGAAACCAGATGTACTCAAGGACATCCATGTGAAAGAATACATTGGAAAATCTGAGTGACAAGACGTTTCCTGTTTATAATGGTATAAAGCCTTTGAACAATGGCAAACTATGTCCAATATTCTGTTTCGCGAAAGGAACTATTTTCCTTTCCTTGCCTCCCTTGCACTGTAGAATGAAGCTCTACTCCATTTTATTCTACACATGGTCTCTCAGCACAATACTGTCAGGTATTAGCAGGTGGTTCAAATCAGTTGGTTGAGGTGTTAACCAATACTGAACAGTGCTGGAGGTGCGACATGAGATGGGTCATATTATTGACTCAATTTTTACACGTTGAACCCAAATTGTTTTTGGCAAAGAGCATTTGGTTTTTCTGAGCACTGCAAATGGCCTGGACCATAATCTTTCTGTGGCTGACTGTGTGCTACTGTATGGTTTGCATGCAGGATGGTGTTTCAACAGAAAAGGCCACCCATCGTTTAATAGATTAGATTGCAATGTTGAAACACCTTTTTTTTGTGTTGGTTACACCTTTGGTTTAGTTAGGGGATCACCACTCCTGAATGCCATTTTCCCCTTAACAGAACATGGCCAGCCTCGGCAGATCATGTTGAGATATCCTGGATTTCCATGAGTTTGAAATTTGGTACATCACTGAAGCGAGGTCCTTGGGTCGTAGGTTTTATATCGGAGTGTCCTTCTCCTATGCAGGTTGCTTAACCGGGCTGAAGAGGCCTGCCTCCCCTTTTAGGTCGAACCATATCTGGAGATCTACGACTGCTGTCCACAGTTATGGAGTGGTGCGCCCTGGAATTGGCCTGCATGCATTTACTCCAGCCGCGGCCAAGTGCTGGCAGTGCAGGCGAGCTTTCTTCTGCCCCTCCTGCTGGGCCCTGGAGCCCCCGGACAGGCGGCTCGATTACTTCCACGCCTGGCTGTACCACACAGGATCGAGTGGGCAGGAATACACAGGACCACAACCTTTCCCACGCCTTGCAAAACACCCCGGAGGTTCCCCAGGCAAGGCCGCTCCGGTGGGGCGCAGACTTGGGGCTCGCCCCTGGCCCAGCCTGTCCGTGTTTGGAGGGGGGCCCGCTGACCAGCTGGGGCTCTGGGTGCAGGGTGCAAGAGCAGCAGGCCGGCCCGCGGGTTCCGAACCATCCCCACGAGTTCCTGGTTGAGCGGCCTGGCCCTTACCTGAGAGCCGGAGGTTGCCGCTTCTGCTTGGCTGCCGTCACTCGCGCGCCGGCCGCGCTCTGCTGCAAAAGATCTCCATCCTCAATCGATGGTTAGAACACTTCCAATCTCTTTTCAGTGCCAACCGCTCAGTCCAAGAATCCGCCCTGCTCCAACTCCCTCAACAGCCCTTGAGTCTAGAGCTGGATGAGGTCCTGACCTGGGAAGAGACCCAGGAAGGCAATTGAACAACTGAAAAGTGGCAAAGCAGCAGGTATGGATGGAATCCCCCCCAGAGGTCTGGAAGGCTGGTGGCAAAACTCTGTATGAGTTTTTCATGCTCTGCTGGACCAAGGAAAGCTGCCTCAGGACCTTCGTGATGCCATTATCATCACCCTGTACAAAAACAAAGGCGAGAAATCAGACTGCTCAAACTACAGGGGAATCACGCTGCTCTCCATTGCAGGCAAAATCTTCGCTAGGATTCTCCTAAATAGAATAATACCTAGAGTCGCCAAAAATGTCCTCCCAGAATCACAGTGTGGCTTTCGCGTTAACAGAGGAACTACTGACATGGTCTTTGTCCTCAAACAGCTCCTAGAAAAGTGCAAAGAACAAAACAAAGGACTCTACATCACCTTTGTTGACCTCACCAAAGCCTTCGACACCGTGAGCAGGAAAGGGCTTTGGCAAATACTAGAGCGCATCGGATGTCCCCCAAAGTTCCTCAACATGATTATCCAACTGCACGAAAACCAACAAGGGCGGGTCAGATACAGCAATGAGCTCTCCGAACCCTTCTCCATTGACAACGGTGTGAAGCAAGGCTGCATTCTCGCACCAACCCTCTTTACTATCTTCTTCAGCATGATGCTGAAACAAGCCATGAAAGACCTCAACAATGAAGACGCTGTTTACATCCGGTACCGCACAGATGGCAGTCTCTTCAACCTGAGGCGCCTGAAAGCTCACACCAAGACACAAGAGCAACTTGTCCGTGAACTACTCTTTGCAGATGATGCCGATTTAGTTGCCCATTCAGAGCCAGCTCTCCAACGCATGACGTCCTGTTTTGCGGAAACTGCCAAAATGTTTGGCCTGGAAGTCAGCCTGAAGAAAACTGAGGTCCTCCATCAGCCAGCTCCCCACCATGACTACCAGACCCCCCACATCTCCATCGGGCACACAGAACTCAAAACGGCCAACCAGTTTACCTACCTCGGCTGCACCATTTCATCTGATGCAAGGATCGACAACGAGATAGACAACAGACTCGCCAAGGCAAATAGCGCCTTTGGAAGACTACACAAAAGAGTCTGGAAAAACAACCACCTGAAGAAACACACAAAGATCAGCGTGTACAGAGCCGTTGTCATACCCATGCTCCTGTTCGGCTCCGAATCATGGGTCCTCTACCGGCATCACCTACGGGTCCTAGAATGCTTCCATCAGCACTGTCTCTGCTCCATCCGCAACATTAATTGGAGTGACTTCATCACCAACATCGAAGTACTCGAGTTGGCAGAGTCCGCAAGCATCGAATCCACGCTGCTGAAGACCCAACTGCGCTGGTGGGTCACGTCTCCAGAATGGAGGACCATCGCCTCCCCAAGATCGTGTTCTATGGCGAGCTCTCCACTGGCCACCGAGACAGAGGTGCACCAAAGAAGAGGTACAAGGACTGCTTAAAGAAATCTCTTGGTGCCTGCCACATTGACCACTGCCAGTGGGCTGATATCGCCTCCAACCGTGCATCTTGGCGCCTCACAGTTTGGCGGGCAGCAACCTCCTTTGAAGAAGACCGCAGAGCCCACCTCACTGACAAAAGACAAAGAAGGAAAAACCCAACACCCAACCCCAACCAACCAATTTTCCCTTGCAACCGCTGCATCCGTGCCTGCCTGTCCCGCATCAGACTTGTCAGTCACCAACGAGCCTGCAGCAGACGTGGACATACCCCTCCATAAATCTTCATCCACGAAGCCAAGCCAAAGAAAAGAAAGAAACATCACTGAAGACTCTGTAACGGGTTATATTATATTTATATTATACATAAATATGCTTTTAAAAGAGATAGATTGTGGAGGGGGGGGGGTGGTTTAGTGAAGGTCACTTCACAGGCAGATACTTACACTTTACATCTTGTTTAAAATGCAAGAGCTTTTCTAAAGCCAGACATTCAGGCACCAGTGATTTTGCAGAGACAATGGAACTGCTTTGGCAAGAACTTCAGAAGCAGGTGCAAATGGAGAACTCTGGGGGTGGGAAGGGGGGACATCAAAGTGCTGAAAAAGATCTTTCAAAGATTGGGTTTGGAGCCTTGGGAGAGGTTCTAGTTTTTACAAGCAGAGAGAGGGAAGAACAAACAGGATTCTTGAGAGAGAGAGAGAGGTCAGTTCTGCAGTAGCTTTTGAGGCTGCAACATGGCAAGTTGGCAGCTTGTTAAAGCCCCATTTTGAAGACGGGTTGTGAGTTCTGAGTTCAGCCTGTTCAAAACCCTTGTGGTTCTTACAAGAGGAAATGGCTGGCTAGAGTGTTTCTCCTGAAACAAGAGGAACTCTGTGGTGACCTGGAAGATGAGGTTATCATTTGGAAAACTCATGATGGGGCAAGATTCTTTGGCAAGACACTGAAGTGACTGATCGGAGGAAATCAGTTTGTGTGTGTCCAACGAGCAACAAATATTTCTCTGAAACCAACAAGAACCTTCCTGATTTACATTTACCTTTAAACACCAGAGCCTGGTGAGGATTCATAATAGTTAAATTCTGTGCACAGTATAAGAATTGGAGGAATGAGAAGTGAATGATTGGACTATTAAAGCAAAGAACTTTCCTGAATATATACACATTACATACACATGCGCTTAGAAATAGAAGGGGGTTGTTAGGTTAAGTTAATAGTAATAAGTTAAAGTTTGATCCTGTTTCATGTTTAAAGAGAATTCAAAGTAACTTTTGTTTAAGTAATGATTTGTCTTGGTGAATTTCTATTGCTGCTGGGTTTTGGGGTCCTCTGGGTCCATAACAACTCTAAAAAACTTCTACAGGTGTATTGTGGAGATCATTTTGTCTGCTAGCATCACTGCATGGTACAGAGGTGCCAACGCTCAGGACAAGAATAACCTCCAGAGGCCTGTGATATCACGGGCACCAGTCTTCACTCCATCAAGGACATCTACGTGAGGTGGTGTTTTAAGAAAGCAGCCTCTATCCTCAAGGACCCACCACCACCCAGGGCACGCCATCGAGGAAAAGGTACAGGAGCCTGAAGATGAGCACTCAGCGGCACAAGGACAGCTTCTTCCCCTCCGCCATCAGATTCCTGAATGAACCACAGACACTGCCTCAATTTGACTTTTCGTGAACTATTTTTATTTATTTTGTAAGGTGGTTTACACTCTGACACCTCTACAAAACAACGAATTTCATGGCAATAAATTCTGATTCTGAAAAATTAACAGGGGTGTGGTCTGTAGGCAACCTTTAATGATTCTGCCCCTCGGGAAATTGTGCATAGATTGCCAGCAGGGAGGGGGCTCCTGAAAGGCAAATAATCTGGAACTTTCTTTTCGTTTCGGAGGTTCAGATCTGAAGCTCAGGCTGCTGATGGTTCAGGCTGGACTCTGGGTGGCTGTGGAGCGCTGGAGGCGAATCTGGGGGCACTCGGTGACACTTTTGCTTCTCTCTTTCTCTGGCTGTAAGGGCGCTTCAGGCAATTTCTGCCCAATGACGAATCTGTCTGCCTTACAGCAGGCAAAAGGCAATTTCGTGTAATATGACCTTGTTTTTATTACATGACAATAAATTGAATTTTGAATCTTATTTGTTGTCCAAGTGCAATTTCTTCCAAGTGTTTTCACTCCTTTCCCAACAGAAGAGAAAAGGATGGTTTTAATTTTTGGGAAAAGTCTATGGGATCATGGCAGGGTGAAGGTCATGGAGTTTAATGACACTGTTTATGGAGTGCAACCTGGGTCAATTGCCTTTTAGAAAAAAATAGTCCATTACAGATAACAGTTTTGTAAATGCAACTTGCTGCTAATGGTTACAGATGAGCAAATGGAGTTACACAGTTCACTTCACATCAACTCAAGGACACTGCAATGTACACATATCCGTGTTTGAATTTAAACACCTCTGACCACCTGACTTTTGGAATCCTACATCTTTTGACTCCAGAAAACAAGAAAAAAGAAGAAATCATCTCTTTCTCCAACCCTCAGGAAGTCCCAAAGCGTTTGACAGCGCAAGGAGGACAGCCCGGTTGTCGTAGCGGTCAGCACAATGCCAGCGACTGGGACCGGGGTTTGAATCCCGTGCTGTCTGCGAGGAATTTGCGTGTTCTCCCCGTGTCTGTGTGGGTTTTCCCCAGGGGCTCCAGGTTTTCCTCTCACCCTTCTGGTAGGTTAATTGGGCATAATTGGGCGGCACAGGCTCATGGGTCAAAATTTCCTGTCACCGTGCGGTCTGTTTAAATTTTTTTTTAATTAAAAGGAATATTTGATCACAATATTGGAGCCGATACGTGCCCTGCAAGAGTGTTGTGCAGTTGTCTCGCCGTTTGTATTCAATACCATAAGGTGCAAGCGGGGTGAAGTATATGGGGAGTGGGACGTCCATGAGGCAGCCCGGCCTAGGGAACTGAACGTTGTTGAAGTGATGGAGAACATCCCAGATGTAAGAAGGAAGGGATCAAGGTTCAATGCCACATCTTGGGTTGAAATGCTCATATCTCTTTCATCATAGCACATTCTCACACCACTGCAGAACGCGAACTTGAAGGAGCAGGCATATATATTTACAAAAAGAGTCATATTTTACCATCAAGAATGTACAAACATCTCTGATTGCTGTTCCTTTTGTAAGATTGCATGAAATATAATGGATGTTGGTTGATGGCAACTTGTTCAGACAGCCAGGAATTAAATAGATGTGTTCTCCATTCGTGAAAAGAAAAGTAAACGAAGATGGTGTGTCAATAAGAGGGCACCTTGGGAGTGTTCAAACAGATTAAAAGCTTTCAAATGCTGCCAAAGAACTCCAATTAAAGAGTTTTATTGTATCTCAAAAAAGCTCACAGATAGACCAGGATGACAAGAGAGCTTGATAATTGTTGACAAATGCCCATTTTAGGCACTCATGTGCTCTACCCCAAACTCACAGGTGAACCTCGTGACCTGGAGAAAACCTTGCTTCCAGGCCCTTTTTTGAAAGGAGGCCATTTGGTCCATCAAATTGATGCCAGCTCCCTGTAGAGCTGCCTATTCATTTTGAACCATAAAAACCATGGAACATTACAGCACAGAAACAGACTTTTCAGCCCTTCTAGTCTGTGCTGAACTATTATTCTACATGGTCCTACTGACCTGCACCCAGTCCATATCCCTCCATACCCCTCCAATCCAGTAACTGTCCAAATTCTTCTGAAATGTTAAAATTGAGTCTGCATTCCCCACTTTATCTGGCAGCTCGTTCCACACTCCCACCGCTCTCTGTGTGAAGAAGTTCCTCCTAAACTTTTCCCCTTTCACCCTTAACCCATGCCCTCTGGTTTGTATCTCACCGACCCTCAGTGGGAAAAGCCGACCTACATTTACTCTCTCTATCCCCCTCATAATTTTAAATACCTCCTTCAAATCTCCCTTCATTCTTCTACCCTACAGGAAATAAAGTCTCAAACCTGTTTAACCTTTCCCTGTAACTCAGTTCCTGAAGTCCGGGCAACATCCTAGTAAATCTTCAGGGAATAAAGTCTTGAACCTGTTGAACCTTTCCCTGTAAATCAGTTCCTGAAGTCTGGACAACATCCTAGTAAATCTCTGCACTCTTACAATCTTATTGATATTCTTCCTATAGTTCGGTGACCAAAGCTGCACACAATACTCCAAATTTGGCCTCACCAATGTTTTATACAACGTTACCATAACATCCCAACTCCTGTACTCAATATCTTGATTTATGAAGGCCAATATCGCAAAAGTTCTCTTTACAGCCCTATCCACCTGTGACTACTCTGTGTTCTGTCACTCTTGCAGCCTCAAAAATTGTACTCTCTCGAGTGCTTATTCAATTACTTTTTGGACCTGATAACACACCTGCAGAGTTTCAAATCAAATGATAAAGTTTGAACTCTTTGTCCTTTGCTTTAATTCTCTATTACCCAGCCCTTAAAACATCTTCCACCCACCCCCACCTCTGGCCGATTCCTGCCGGAAATACAGATTGTACATGTTCCTGCCATCTGGTGTATGGCATCTTGTCTCCTACCTTGCTCAAAGTTGTCGATCATCTCAGTTTGTGCTCATCCACATAGTTATTACAACGCATGGCACTTTCATCCAAAACAGAAGCATTCTTAAACAAAATGAGAGGATTTTGTAAAAAGACAGGAGCCTGCATAGGCCATTCAGCCCCTCAACCCTGGCCTACCATTCAATATGATCCATTCTGAGCTTTATCTCTTCTTCTGTGCTGTTTCCCCAGAGCCTTCAATTCCCCAATCATTTCAGACGTGCATCTACCTCACTGTAAATACGGTCCAGCCTCGACAACCCTCTGGGTTAGAGAATTACAGATATACAGCACGGTAACAGGTCTTTTCAGCCCACGAGCCCATGCTGCCCAATTAAACTACCCTCCCAGTGTATTTTTGAAGGGTGGGAGGAAATCGGAGTCCCCGGAGAAAACCCACGCAGACACGGGGAGAACGGACAAACTCCATACAGACAGCGTGGGATTCAAACCCTGAACTGGTCCCAATCGCTGGCGCTGTAAAGGCATTGCACTAACCACTATGCCAACCATTCATGCTTTTGCTTAGAAACTACGTCCCCTCATTTGGGACTCTCCAACTAATGTAAACATCTTGACGTCATCCCTGTCAAGCCCCCTCAAGATTATGTCGCTATCAATAAGGTCACCGACCCCTTGGTTCGCCTCTCTTGATAGGGCACGGAGGCACAGCTGGTGTCGAGCCACTGCCTCATGGCTCCAGAGAACCCAGTTCGATCCTGACCTCCAGCGTTGTCTGTGTGGAGTTTGCATGATCTCCTCATGGCCATGTGGTCGATGCTGGGCGACTCTGAATTCATGTAAAAAGTGTAGACATGCCACTGATTCAAGATTCAATTCATTGTCATGTAATAAAGACAGTGCTTTTGTTGTCGTAAGGCAGACAGATTTACTATCAGCAGAAATTGCCTGAAGGACCCCTTACAGTCAGAGAAAAAGAAGCAAAAGAGAGTGTTCCCCACACCCAAGTCACTGAGTGTCTGTGGATTCGCCTCCAGCGCTCCCTCAACCCCTTGAGCTGCACAGAGTCCAGTCCAAACCATCGGCAGCCCGAGCTCCAGATCCGAACCTCCGACGCGGTCAGGAAGCCCTCGGCACCTCCTCGCCTGCCAGTTCCGATACCTGGTACCCCCTTGAGCCAGTCTCCAGCAGCCCGGTGTGAGTCCCTTGACTGCTGTCGCCGGCAGCCTGTGCAGGTTCCCTGCCTCGAATCACCATCCGCCTGCGTGCTCCTTCAGCTGCAGAGCCCCTCACTGGTCCGCCACCGTGGTCACCATCCCATGGGTCATCTCCTTTGCTTCTCAAACAGTGGGGGGGTGTGGTCTCCCTGTTTCCTGGTGCCCTGCACCAGTCGTCTGCTTCCCTGGAGTCTGCAACCCCTCGTGGCTGCTGCTGAACACAGGCGCCGCCATCTTGGCGCTTGATCTCAACTAATTTAAGGGAATTTAGTGTTAGAGTCTCCACTGCTTTGTTGAGATTTCTTTCCAAATCATGGCTTCCAGGCTGGATCAGCACCTTCCAATCATAATCTCAGAGTAGAAACTATTGACTTCAAAAGGTATTTGATAAGGTAGCTGGTAAGAGACTGGTAACTGTTAAGTAGTGAAGTGATCAAAAGCTGGCTAGGCAATAGGAAACAGAGGGTAATTATAAATGAGTGTTATTCGAGTAGGGGAGAAGCAATTAGAGGTGGTCTCAAGGGACCAGACCTTCAACTGATACACTGATACTTTCACAATCTACATAAATGATCTAGGTGATTGGGTCAAAAAACCAGACAAAATTGTGTGCCGTGGCAAAGTTCACAGGCAGATATTGTTCAAAGGGATGTGGAAAGGTCTTAGCTTGTTCAGGCTAATGGTTGTCAAATGTTGTTTAATGTGAGTGAATCCAAACTAATGCAGGTCTGTGTGAAAAATATGGACTTTGATTGCAAGGTACAACTCATCAAAGGCAGATTTTGGAGGTGTCTGGGAGACTCTCTGCCTTTCAGAGCGCCTGCTCTTTGAACTGCTCAGAGACCAGGTTTGCGTGGGGTGTCAGGGATTTGGGTGAATGGCAGGAGAATGCATTGGAACGTGTGCAGAAAGCTGCATTTTTCCCTCTGCCCCTCCCCCAGAGCCATTACCGGTGCGTTTAAAAGAAGCAGAAACAAGGTCAATATTTGGATTTCACGCCCCTCGTTCTCCTTCAAGAATCATCTCTTCCTCTACCAGTCAAAAGACACAGGGATGCTGGAGGAACTCCCGCGATTTCGCATCGTCCAGATGGAACTGACGTTTCAGGCCTAAGCCATTCTTCAAGGCACGAGTGAAAATAGACAGGCCAAGAGAGGAGGAGAACTTCTTCAGGTTAGGCAACCTGAAGAAGAGATTTCACCGGAGAGCAACTGAATGATGTGAAAGGCAGACGCTGTGATTGCAGACACAGATAAAGAAGTTCTCCTCCCTCTTCGAGGGAAGTTCTCCTCTTCTCTTGACTACAATCACAGTGTCTGCAGACTTTTGTGTGTTCACTCTCTTCTTCCCCCAGAGCCCCTTCCCCCATTTGTGACCAGCGCCATTTCTGTAAGTCTTCCATCCTTCCGATCAATTCTCGCCTCTCTGCTCCTGTCCCCCCATCCAAAGCCAATTAGCGCCTTTTGTCCGCTGGGCTGGACTCCTCCACCTGCCCTCTCTTTCCTTCTCCCCAGCCTGTCTGCTTTTTCCCTCATAACTTGAGGAAGGCCTCAGGCCTCGGCGAGATCCCTTTTATGCACCTATCAGCCTTTCGCCCTTCTTCCAACTGCAAATCGATAGATTATTGAACATTACAGGCCCTTCGGTCCACAATGTTGTGCCAACCAATTGAAACCTAAGCAATCTAAACCCTCCCTACCTCATACCCATAACCCTTTATTCTTCCTGTGCGTGTGACTGTAAGAGTTTTTTAAAGTCGTGATTGTCCCAGCCTCCATCATCAGCCCCAGCAAGGCATTCCACGCACCCACAACTCTGTGTAAAAAAAGCTTACGCCTGGCATCTCCCCTGAACTTTCTTCCTCTCACCTTGTACAGATGTCCTTTGATATTTGCTGTTGTCACCTCGGGGGAAAAGGTGCTGTCTATCCACCTTACCTATGATAACATTGAACAACGAAGATTTTGCTTCCTGAACATTCTTGGGTGGATTTTATGGATTTTGAGCTGCTGATCATGAAAAACACCTTAAAATTGTCCTATTACGTACCCTTTTTAAGATATAATCTATTTTGGTGATTTCCTGTCATATTTTAAGTCGACTTCAAGTGTGCAAAACCATAAAGTGCAACATGTCGTTGAAAATTCATTCTCTGCATTCACACTTGACTTCTTCACGGCTGATCTTGGTGCCGTCAGTGACGAACACGGGTTTTCACCAGGACATTGCGACCATGGAAAAGAGGCATCAGGGCAACTGGAATCCATCAATGCCAGCCGACTATTGTTGGACACTGACAGGAGAGGCATCAGATGGCGAGTGCAAACGAAAATCTGCGGCAAAACATTTTTAGGTCAGTTGAAGGAACGCAATGGGTCAGCCTCATGATGCGATTAAACAGGCTGAATTCAATCAAAGTTAATTCACTGTTTCTCCAACTTCCGATATGATGCAGCAAATCTGAAATTACCTTTGTGTTCAGCTTGAAGTTGTCGATCTAGGCCTCTGTACCCCCCTCTGCAACTGGATCCTTGACCTTCTCATTGGAAGACCATTGTCAGTACTGTGATCCTCACACTGACCCTCCAAGACTCTCATATTCATGAAACGATATTTATTTATTTATTTGTGTGTATGAATACTTGTCCTGCATATGTATTGTGTGTCTTTTTGTGTGTGATGTCTGGGTGTGTGTCTTTTGTGTTTTGCACTGAGGACCAGAGAATGCTGTTTCATCGGGTTGTACTTGTACAATCAGAATGACAATAAACTTCTACAACATTTTCACACTCGTTTAATATCCATTCTTTATGATAAGCTGGTAGGTTTGAGACAAGCCCTTCCAGTTAAAATTAAAAATGTCTGGGAACAGGATTTAAACCTTACATTATCAGATGAAGTTTGGGATCTAATTCTTAAGCTGGTTAATACATCCTTATGTGCCCGTCATTCTTTATTACAATTTAAAGTTATACATAGGGTTTATATGTCTAAAGTTAAATGATCTTGTATCTATTCAGATGTAAATCCTTATTTGATAAATGTAAGAGAGATGAGACTTCTTTAATTCATGGGTTTTGGATATGTCCTTGTCTTGAAAAATATTGGAGGGAGATGCTTCAAATTCTATCCTTAATTTTAAATGTAAATTTGGAATTGTTCTTCTTGGCATAACTGGAGAAGATGATATTCCTCTAACTCCAATTAAATGTCGTATTCTCTCTTTTGTATCTCTCCTGGTTAGATGTGTGATACTGGTCAGATGGAAGGATGGTGCCCTGCCTACTTATGGTGGAATGGCTCAGGAATATCATGTCCTGTTTAAATTTAGAAAAAATCCATTATTCAATTAATAATTCAAATATAAGGTTTCAGATATTGTGGGGAACCATTCCTGAATTACTTTGATAACCCCTCGACATAATTAATTTTATATTTGATGTTTTATTCCATGAATGAAGCCACTGTAAGTTGCCCATTGGTGGAGATGAGCCATAGAATCTGTGCAGATGCTGTGTGGTTGAAGGTCAGTATGGCCTCAATGGGCCAAAGGGCCTGTTTCCTTGTTGTCTCTCTCTTTCTTTCTCTCACTCTCACTGTGACGCAAACCGGGCATCTTTCAACTACTGGGTGGTAGTGCCTAGCTCTGCCCTCTAGTGGCGAATTCACAGGAACGTGCCCCTGCAGAGTGACTCGGAAGAGAGTCAAGCCAACAAGCTGCTGCAGCCTCCAGTGAAGATAAGTTCAGTCATCCCATGGTAACGCACGAGTTGATCGAGACTTTATCCAAAGTTAAATGAGAAAACGATCTGATTTTAAGATGAAGGAGGAGGGCCGTTGATTGCCAAAAAATCTGATTTTTGCCTAGAAAGATTTTGGAAGATGCTTGGAAGCCACTTCAGATTCTGCGTTCTTCAAATAGCTGGAGTTGGATGTCAGGGATGGTGTTAGAATTTTCAAAGGATTATAAAATTTTGCCTGGCATTTTTCTGGTTTTTAACTCAAGAATAGTTGCCTCACCCTGCTGTCTGTAGATGCACATATTGCATTTATTTTGTATAGTTGCTGTTCATGTTAATATTGGGCCTCTCTCTCCTCTCTCTCTCTCTCTCTCCTCTCTCTCTCTCTCTCTCTATCTCTCTCTCTCTCTCTCTATCTTTCTCCCTCTCTCCCTCCCTTTCCCTCTCTCTCTCTCTCTTTCCTCCTCTCCCTCTCCCCCTCTTTATCTCTCTCCCTCTCTCTAAGTATCTATCTATCTATCTATCTATCTATCTATCTATCTATCCATCTATCTATCTATCCATCTCTCTCTCCCTCTCTGAGTTCATTGACGTTCTCCCTTCACGATCAATCATGATGGCCAATTCTGGTTCAGTCAAACCATGATAATAGCAGCGTTGACGTTGTATTTAAAGTGGAGGGTTGTGTGTTTAGCTAGGCCAATGGAACTTTGTTACAATGAACCTCCCAGGAAATTCTCCCATAAGTGCTGGCATGGGTCAGTGACAATGCAACCTGCAAAAACTGTTTCCTGGCAATTACGATGGTGGTTCCTGTAGTCATGATGTTAATCTGCAGCCTGGGGTGTACAGAACAGGGGTGAAGGAGAAAGGAGGGGAGGGGGGGAAGTGGTAGCAAGAGAAAGTTTAGTGCAGTGGAGGAAGGGAACAACCACATACTTCTCCCACCCACCCCCCACCCCCTCCAATAATTATGAAGCACATTGAGGAAACACCCTTTAATATGTCCACCCCCACCAACAAAAAACTGTCAAATTTAAAAACCTGCCATACCCCCTCTTGATGCCGACAAGAGGATTGGGCGATTATAAATCAAACGGTCCACTTTTTTTGGAAAAGCTTCCACAATATTTACCTGGTTATTCCCTGATGTTTTCAAGGGCACCATTTCACGATTTGATGCCTCAGCAGTTAATCAAGCCCTGTCTTCCGTGTAATACATGAGCACGTTAATACTGTTGAAGCAACAACTGCTGAAAGCTGCATTTCACTGCAGAGAAGCACTTTACATTTACGCTCCACATTAAAGCTTGATCAAGCGCAGCCAAACCTGAGACTTTTCCCTGCACACCGGGAAAATAAAAAGTCTAGCCTGGCTAAAGCTGTGCTCATTATGATAATCACTGGGGCATAGAGATAGCCAGCAATTCAGACCGATTTTTTGGTCTCCTTTGGACCTTGCAGTGGAACAAAGACATTGTCTTCTCAGAGAAAACAGGGCTTTCCACGTTTCCTGCTATTTCATACACCGTCGCGTGATTCCTGTTCCTGCAGCCAATGTGTCCATGAGGCCAGAAGTTCAAACATCTGGTTGAATCCCATACTGGGCAACAGATAAGTGAATGGGCCGCAACTGGTTTTCCAAATTGATTCGGCTCATTGCTGTAACTATAGCTTTTAAGGCCCTCAGACATAGGAGTAGAAATAGGCCATTCAGTCCATCGAGTCTGTAATCATGAGTTGCTCCATTTTCCCACTCAGCCCACTGCCTCTCTCTCTTCTTCCCTCTGTAAAAGGCACGTGGGCTGCTTTAGAAACAGTATCCGAATCGGAATTTATTGTCATGAACAAGTCACAAAATGTGTTGTTTTGTGGTAGTTCACAGGGCAAACATTTCTATAAACCACCTTACAACATAAATAAAAATAGTGCACGAAAAGTCAAAGTGAGGCAGGGTCTGTGGTGCATTCAGGAATCAGATGGCAGAGGGGAAGAAGCCGTCTTTGTGCCGCTGAGTGCTCGTCTTCAGGCTCCTGTACCTTTTCCCCAATGGTGGCAGAGCGAAGAGGGCCTGGCCTGGGTGGTGGTGGGGGGGGGGGGGGGGTCCTTGGGGATAGAGTTTGCTTTTTTAAGACACCTCCTCGTGTAGACATCCTCGATGGTGTGAAGTCTGGTGCCCGTGAAGTCGCAGGCTGAGTTAACAACTGTATTGAACGGCCATAGCAGAGAGTGTAAGGATCGTGTTGTGACTTTAGAAGGCATTGGTGAAGCCACGCTCGGAGTGGTGTGTGCAGACCTGGTCACGACACTGTTGAAAGGATGGGATGGCACTGGAGAGAAGGCATAGGAACTTCATAGGATGTGGCACTGGGGCATGTCAGTTTGGCTGGGTATGTTTTCTCTGAACTGGAAGAGACTGAAATGGTGGTATATAAAATCATGAGGCAGGGAATGTTAACAAGTACAGTGTCTTTTCCTCTTGGTGAGGACAGGATTACAGTGAGCATTGGGAGTTTGGCAGAGGATCTGAGGGTTTTTATTTATGCATGCAGATTGTTGAAATCTGGAAGAAGGGGTTGGAAGCAGAGAGTCTCATTAGCTTGGCAAGCCCGCGAACTGCTGAGGGATAAAGTGCTTTGGAGCGCGTGCAGGTAGATGGTCAGAATGGACAAAATGGGCTGAAGGGCCTGTTGCTGTGCTGTATTGCGGGAGGCCCAGGTTACCGTAGGCGGAGGGGTGGGGGGAGGTAAAGTGTCATGGGAAGGGATGAGTTGGTCTTCAGGCTGCAGGCGCTGGAATCGGAGGGTACACCCACACTCTGCCGGAGGAATTCAGCGGGCAGAGCAGTATCGGCGGGATAGAAGGAACAGATGACGCTTCGAGCTGGACCCCTTTTGCGGAGACCGGGGAAATGTTGTGCGAAGAGGACAGGGGAGGACAAGCTTCTTGCAGGAGTAAGGGTGAAGAAGAAATTAAGTCCACATGAGCTCCTGTTGTCAGAACATGGAACAGTGCAGTGGATAGTCAGGTAGAAATGAATTTCAAGAATCTCTTGAAAAGAAGTAAAGCACGAAAGTCTGCAGATATCGTGGTTGAAATAAAAATAGAAGGCTTGAGAAACTCAGCAGATCAAACAGTGTCCTTTATGTAGCAAAGAAAGATACCTTGATGAAGCGCTCAAGCCCGAAACGTCAGTTCTGCATGTCTATCGTTGCTCTATAAAGGGCAGTTTGACCAGCTGAGTTTCTCCAGCGTCGTGTTTTTACTTCAAGAATCTCTTCCTCTTCATGGCAAATTCCCTCTTGTAAGGAAGGCAAGTCTTCAAGAGGCTGCAGGCGCTGGAATCGGAGGGTACACCCACACTCTGCCGGAAGAATTCAGCGGGCAGAGCAGTATCGGCAGGATAGAAGGAACAGTCGACGCTTCGAGCTGGACCCCTTTTGCGGAGAGTGGGGAAATGTCGTGCGAAGAGGACAGGGGAGGGCGGCGTGGCAGCAGGGGTGTGCGGGATTGGTGAACCAGGGAGAGGTGAGCTGCGGCGGACAGAGGCAGAGGGTTTTGCAGATGCATCTGTTGAGCTGGGTTGGTCTTTAGTTCCCTTCCACTCACAGGGTCCCAGAGTAATCGACGCTACCATCTCTGGAGACCACCCATGTTTGTTCAGGGAGCACTGCGTTTGCTGGGATTCCAAGGTTTGGTTCAAAGCAGCTCTCCAGTGTGCTTTTGATTATGAGCTGCATATCACGCTTGCATCACACCCCCAGCATAAATTTGTCAATGAAGGAAAGGGAAAGATAAGCTGTCGCCCAGACCCCTTTCAGCTTTCCTCACAAGGTTTACTCCTCAAGGCATTCAGAGGCTCCCAAGGTCCATTGGGAAACATTCATGCCTGCAAACTGGTGCACTAACCCCCGATTCAGGGCACCCACAAGCACTAAACAAATCTCGGCATTGGTCAAAGGGACATTCGAAGGCGTGCTCTGAGGCGGTTACTCCCAGAGAGAAGTTGTGAAGCAGGACCTGCGTGGTCAGTGGTGGGTCAGGCCTGATTGGTTGCAGGTGGCCGATGCCTTGCTCGATGGCCGTTGCAACTGGGGGAGTACAGGGGAGTGGGGTGGGGGGGGTTGTGTTGGGGTCAGGGGCGACAGGCCTTAAAGGCACAGCCCCCTCTGCAGCCGCACATGTGATGACTGCCGCGGCGAAGAGAGAGAGGCAGTGAGGGTAAGGGAGAAGGAAAGGATCAGGGCCACTCAGTCCCTTCAAGACTGTCCTGCCATTCAATATGAATGTGGATGGCCTGCCCCCCCGCCCCCCACACCCGACCGCTAACTTTTTCAAAAGTCCATCCATCTCCTCTTTAAATATTTTTGTTGATCCTCCCTCCGTAATCCTTGGAGGGAGAGAATTTCAGATGTTCACCACCCTCTGCCAGAGAGATTACAATGTGCCTAACATGCAGAAATGCTGGAGGAACTCAGCTGGTCTCACAGCGTCCATAGAAGGTAAAGATAAGTCACCGACGTTTCGGGCCTGAGTTCCTCCCTCAAGGCGTGAGCAGAAAAGAGAGGTGCCTGAATAAAGAGGTGGGGGGGGGGAGGGAAGAAGGGGTGGGGGGGGGGAGGGGAAGAGCACAGGCCAAAGGCCAGAGGTGGATCCAGATCCTTTTCAACCTTCTTCACTATCTCCAATACCAGGCATTTTTGTGTCATCCACCAACTGCGCTTTATGCCAAGCACACCTTATCTTTCATTATTGTTATGAAAGACCAGCACCAAAATGGGCCAAACACCGAGCCCTGTGGCGCACCACAAATTACAGGCCTCCAGTCTGAAAAACAGCCTGCCACCGTCACCCTCCGCTTTCTATCATGAAGCCAATTTTCCATCCATTCTGCAATCTCACCTTGGATCCCAGGCAATCCAACCTTCCAGAACAGCCTATTGTGTGGAACCTTATCGAATGCCTAACTGAAATCCATGTATAGCACATCTACAGCTCTCCCTCGTCAACCTTCTTGGTCACATCTTCAAAAAAACTCAGATTTGTGAGTCATCCCCTCCTAGTCGTTACACTATCCCGAATTGGCTCTTGAGCATCAAAGTGCATGTACAGCTTCTTTCTCAGAACACTCTCCATTAACTTCCCAATCACAGATGTTGGGCTCACTGGCCTGTAGACCTCGGGCTGTGCAAAGCTGCCCTTCTTGAATAGAAGCAAAACATTTGGCACCTTCCAGTTCTCAGACACCTCATTTGTATAACCATATCTTTCTTTCTCTTTGGCTTGGCTTCGCGGACGAAGATTTATCGAGGGGGTAAAAGTCCACGTCAGCTGCAGGCTCGATTGTGGCTGACAAGTCCGATGCGGGACAGGCAGACACGGTTGCAGCGGTTGCAGGGGAAAATTGGTTGGTTGGGGTTGGGTGTTGGGTTTTTCCTCCTTTGTCTTTTGTCAGTGAGGTGGGCTCTGCGGTCTTTTTCAAAGGAGATTGCTGCCCGCCGAACTGTGAGGCGCCAAGATGCACGGTTTGAGGCGATATCAGCCCACTGGCGGTGGTCAATGTGGCAGGCACCAAGAGATTTCTTTAGGCAGTCCTTGTACCTCTTCTTTGGTGCACCTCTGTCACAGTGGCCAGTGGAGAGCTCGCCATATAACACAATCTTGTGAAGGCGATGGTCCTCCATTCTGGAGACGTGACCCACCCAGCGCAGCTGGATCTTCAGCAGCTTGGACTCGATGCTGTCGGCCTCTGCCATCTCGAGTACTTCGATGTTAGGGATGAAGTCGCTCCAATGAATTTTGAGGATGGAGCGGAGACAACGCTGGTGGAAGCGTTTTAGGAGCTGTAGGTGATGCCGGTAGAGGACCCATGATTCGGAGCCGAACAGGAGTGTGGGTATGACAACGGCTCTGTATACGCTAATCTTTGTGAGGTTTTTCAGTTGGTTGTTTTTCCAGACTCTTTTGTGTAGTCTTCCAAAGACGCTATTTGCCTTGGAGAGTCTGTTGTCTATCTCGTTGTCGATCCTTGCATCTGATGAAATGGTGCAGCCGAGATAGGTAAACTGGTTGACCGTTTTGAGTTTTGTGTGCCCGATGGAGATGTGGGGGGGCTGGTAGTCATGGTGGGGAGCTGGCTGATGGAGGACCTCCGTTTTCTTCAGGCTGACTTCCAGGCCAAACATTTTGGCAGTTTCCGCAAAACAGGACGTCAAGCGCTGAAGAGCTGGCTCTGAATGGGCAACTAAAGTGGCATCGTCTGCAAAGAGTAGTTCACGGACAAGTTTCTCTTGTGTCTTGGTGTGAGCTTGCAGGCGCCTCAGATTGAAGAGACTGCCATCCGAGCGGTACCGGATGTAAACAGCGTCTTCATTGTTGAGGTCTTTCATGGCTTGGTTCAGCATCATGCTGAAGAAGATTGAAAAGAGGGTTGGTGCGAGAACACAGCCTTGCTTCACGCCATTGTTAATGGAGAAGTGTTCAGAGAGCTCATTGTTGTATCTGACCCGACCTTGTTGGTTTTCGTGCAGTTGGATAATCATGTTGAGGAACTTTGGGGGGCATCCGATGCGCTCTAGTATTTGCCAAAGCCCTTTCCTGCTCACGGTGTCGAAGGCTTTGGTGAGGTCAACAAAGGTGATGTAGAGTCCTTTGTTTTGTTCTCTGCACTTTTCTTGGAGCCTTCTGAGGGCAAAGACCATGTCAGTAGTTCCTCTCTTTGCGCGAAAGCCGCACTGTGATTCTGGGAGAATATTCTCAGTGACACTAGGTATTATTCTATTTAGGAGAATCCTAGCGAAGATTTTGCCTGCAATGGAGAGCAGCGTGATTCCCCTGTAGTTTGAGCAGTCTGATTTCTCGCCTTTGTTTTTGTACAGGGTGATGATGATGGCATCACGAAGGTCCTGAGGCAGTTTTCTTTGGTCCCAACAAAGCTTGAAAAACTCATGCAGTTTGACATGCAGAGTTTTGCCGCCAGCCTTCCAGACCTCTGGGGGGATTCCATCCATACCTGCTGCTTTGCCACTTTTCAGTTGTTCAATTGCCTTATATGTCTCATCCTGGGTGAGGACCTCATCCAGCTCTAGCCTTGGGGCTGTTGAGGGAGCTGGAGCAGGGCGGAATCTTGGACTGAGCGGTTGGCACTGAAAAGAGATTGGAAGTGTTCTGACCATCGGTTGAGGATGGAGATCTTGTCGCTGAGGAGGACTTTGCCGTCTGAGCTGCACAGCGGGCTTTGGACTTGGGGTGAGGGGCCGTACACAGCCTTTAGAGTCTCGTAGAAACCCCTGAAGTCGCCAATGTCCGCGCTGAGTTGGGTTCGCTTGGCGAGGCTAGTCCACCACTCATTTTGGATCTCCCGGAGTTTGCGCTGAAGATGGCTAAATGCGCGACGGAAGGCTTGTTTCTTCTCTGGACAGGACGGCTTTGTAAGGTGAGCCTGGTGGGCAGCTCGCTTCTTTGTCAGCAGCTCCAGGATTTCCTGGCTGTTATCGTCGAACCAGTCCTTGTTTTTCCTGGAGGAGAAGCCCAGTACCTCTTCAGTAGATTGCAGTATGGTAGTCTTCAGCTGATCCCAGAGGGTTTCAGGGGACGAGTCCGTGAGGCGGATTGCATCCTCGAGCTTTGCTTGGAGGTTTGCCTGGAAGTTTCCTCTCACTTCGTCTGACTGCAGGTTTCCAACATTGAACCCCTTTCTAGGGGCTCTACTGTTCCTGGGGTTTGGCTTGAAGTGAAGGTTGAGCTTGCAGCGAACCAGCCAGTGATCACTGTGACATTCCGCGCTGGGCATGACCCTGGTGTGGAGCACATCTCGTTTGTCTCTTTCTCTCACCAGGATGTAGTCCAGGAGGTGCCAGTGTTTGGATCGGGGATGCATCCAGGTAGTCTTCAGGCTGTCCCTCTGCTGAAAAAGGGTGTTTGTAATGACAAGCCACTGTTCTGCGCAGAGCTCCAACAGGAGGCGCCCATTGTCGTTGCACTTGCCGACACCATGCTTGCCCAGGATTCCTGGCCAGGTTTCTGAGTCTTTGCCGACGCGAGCGTTGAAGTCTCCAAGGATGACAACCTTGTCGGCTGTAGGGGTGCGTTGAATGAGGTTAAGCAGGTCAGTGTAGAACTTGTCCTTTTCTGCTGGTTCTGCCTGGAGGGTTGGAGCATAGAAACTGATGAGGGTGATGCGACGCTTGTTTTGAATGGGGAGTCGCATGGACATGATCCGGTCCGAGTGGCCTGTCGGGAGGTTTTCGAGTTTGGAGGCAATGGAGTTCTTGACCATGAAGCCTACACCAGAGAGGCGTCGTTCATCCAAAGGCTTGCCAGATCAGTAGAGTGTGTAGCCTGCGCCGCGTTCTTGGAGGCTGCCTACATCTGCCAGGCGGTCTTCACTGAGAGCGGCTATGTCGATGTCAAGTCTGAGGAGTTCATGTGCAATGAGGGCAGACCGACGTTCAGGTCGGTGGCTGTCAGCCTTGTCTAGCATGGTTCTGATGTTCCAGCATGCTAGCTTGAGTTTGTGAGCATCTTTTGAGGGGGAGGACATGGAGGGGGAGGACGTGGACCTGTCCTCGGGCCTGCGCAAAGGAGCTTTTAGGTGGAGTGCAGTGTGCGCAGTACTGGCCCCACCCTTTACACCCATGGTTCGTGTGCCGTGGCCAAGCAAGCTGGGACGTGGCAGCGAGGTCCTTGGGTCGTAGGTTTTATATCGGAGTGGCCTTCTCCTATGCAGTTTTCTTACCCGGGCTGGAGGGGCCTGCCTCCCCTCCTAGGTCAGCCCATACTGCCCGGACTGGGGCCGCCGCCTCCAACTCTCTGCCCGGACCGGGGCCTCCGTCTGCCTCACTCGACCGAGGCCGGGGCCTCCCCTTGCTCCTGCCCGGATTGGGGCCGCCGCTGCCTACCCTCTGCCCGGACCGGGGCCGGGGCCGCCGCTGCTCTCCCTGTGCCCGGACCGGGGCCGCCGCCTCCAACTTTCTGCCCGGACCGGGGCCTCCGCCTGCCTCACTCGACCGAGGCCAGGCCCGCCGTCTCCCCCTTGCTCCTGCCCGGATCGGGGCCGCCGCCGCCTACCCTCTGCCCGGACCGGGGCATATAACCATATAACAATTACAGTAAGGAAACAGGCCATCTCGGCCCCTCTAGTCCGCACTGATTTAAGTGAGCTCCACTACCTGCTCCCTGCCCTTAACCCTCCAAACTCTCTCATATCCATGTACTCATCCAACCTCCTTTTAAATTACAAAATTGACCCTGCTGCAACCACCTCTTCCGGAAGGTCATTCCACTCAGCCACCACTCTCTGAGTGAAGAAGCTTCCTCTTATGTTACTTCTAAAGTTTTGCCCCCAACCATTAACTTATGACCCCTCATTCTAATCTCTCCTACCCTCAAGGGGAAGAGCCTATTCACATCTACTCTATCTATTCCCCTCATAATTTTATATACCTCTATCAAATCCCCCCTCAATCTTCTATGCTCCAATGAATAAAAGACCCAGTCTACTCAATCTTTCTAGTCTTCAGGCTACTGTACCTTTTCCCCGAAGGTAGCAGAATGAAGAAGGCATGGCCTGGGTGGTGGGGGGGTCCTTGAGGATAAAGGCTGCTTTTTTAAGACACCGCCTCATGTAGATGTACTCGATGGCGTGAAGTCTGGTGCCTGTGATGTCGCAGACCGGGTTAACAACCCTCTGGAGTTTTTTCTTGTCTGAGAGTTGGCGCCTGTGTATCAGGCAGTGATGCAACCAGCCAGAATGTTCTCCACGGTACACCTGTAGAAGTTTACGAGAGTCTTCGTGACATACCGAACCTCCTCAGACACCTCGCAAAGAATAGCCGCTGATGAGCCTTCTTCCTGATCGCATCAATTTTGAGGCTCCAGGACAGATCCTTGGAGATGTTGACACCCAGGATTTTGAGGTTCTTGACCCTCTCCATTACTGATCCTTCGATGAGGACTGGGTCGAGTTCCCCTGACTTCCTCCTGAAGTCCACAATCATCTCCTTGGTTTTTCTGAAGGTTGTTGTCGTGACACCATTCAAGAAGCTGATCTATCTCCCTCCTGTACACCTCCTCATTGCCGTTTGTGATTCTGCCGACAAATGTGGTGTCATCGGAAAATTTGTAGATGGCTTTGGAATTGTGTCTGGCCACACAGTGGGTGTATAATGAGTAGAGCAGTGGGCTAAACGCACATCCTTGGAGAGCGTTTATGTTAATAATCAGTGTGGAGGAGACGTTGTCTCCAATTTGTACTGACTGTGGTCTTCCGATGAAAAAGTCAAGGGTCCAGTTGCAAAGATGGGTACAGAGGCCTAGATCAACAACTTTAAGCTGAACAAAAAAGTAATTTCAGGTTTGCAGTATCACATAGGAAGTTGGAGAAATATTAAATTAATTTTGATTGAAATTACCCTGTCTAATCGCATCGTGAGGCTGACACGTTGCGTCAATTCAACTGACCTGAACATGTTTTCCCGCTGATTTTCGTTTGTACTCAGCATCTGATCCTTCTCGTGTCAGAGTCCAACAATAGTCGCCCAGCATTGATGGATTCCAGTTGCCCTGATACCGCTTTTCCATGGTCCTGGTGAAACCTTTCACCGTGTTCATCACTGATGGCACCAAGATCAACCGGGAAGGAGTCCGAGTGTAGATGCAGGGAATGAATTTTCAATGACACGTTGCACTTCAGGGTTTTGTATGTTTGAAGTTGACTGGAAATATGGCAGGAAATCACCAAAATAGGTTATATCTAAAAAACGGTACATGGTAGGAATTTGTTAAGGTGATTTTTGTTTTCATCGGCCCCAAATCCATAAAATACACCCAAAAGTGTTCAGGAAGCAAAATCTTTGTTGTCCAGTGCAATTGGTCTTTGGTGTTAGATGCCAAGAATCTCGACTCTTGCCAGAGTTATTCCATTAGCTGGACATACAAACTGTATATGTCAAATTTTAATCTTTAAGTTCTATGTGATGTGCCAATTTTCTTCCTTCCCCTCTGTGGACTCCATCCACTTCTCTCACTCCTTAGGGAAGGCAGCCAACTTCCTGAAGGATCCATCACACCCCAGGCACACGCTCCTCCCACCCAGATGAAGACTTAAAAAGTGTGAAAGTGTCCAAGATCAGACTTAAAGGCAGTTCCTTCCCTGCAGCCATCAGGCTCCTAACTGATCCCCAGAATTGTCTTTCCGTGCACTAACGGATCTTTCTCTTGGTAACTCTGCACTTGGACATCACAACACTGCTCCCTGCACACTTGTCTTATTTATTTATTTGCTAGCGACCTGCTGTCTGAGTCGACTTGGCTGGCTAGCACACAAATCAGAGCTTCTTGCTGTATCTCAGTACACATGAAAATAAAAAATTCAACATATGGGGATTACTTTCCTACTTTTCTCTCAACAGGAGTCCTTTGTACATCAAACCCAAAATGCCACAAGAACTCTTGGCTTCATGCCATTTTGAAGATTGCAACTCGATGAATGAAGGGCTGGAACAGATAAAACAATTCTCAGGCTGATTAACAAGATGAGTGCTTTCCTTCATTCAAAGCTGCTTCACGGTTGGCGTAGCGGTTAGTGCAACTCCTTTACACCGCCAGCAATCGGGACCAGGTTTCAAATCCAGTGCTCTCTGTAAGGAGTTTGTACATTCTCTCTGTGTCTGCGGGGGTTTCCCCTGAAGGGGGGCTCCGGTTTCCTCCCACCATTCAAAAAGAACGTACCGGGTGTTGTAGTTTGAGGTTTAAACTCCAGTTGCTGTAGGTTTCTGTGAGGGACGCTGGACAAAGTAGCAACTCTCTGTCTGCCTTACGGTGGACAAACACTAAAGATTTTCTTGTATGGTACATTCTAAATGTAGTGTTATGTGACAATCATGGAACCTTTACCTTGAATTGGGTGTAAATTGAACGGCACGGACTTGGCAAAAATGACTGCTGCCGTGCTGTATGTCTAAATTTAAAATGTATGTTTGGTGTTCTAAGGAAAGATGTCTTTCTGGTTGATATATGGAATTCATTGTTTTCAATGGTCAAGTGCTTGAAGGGAAAGGGAAGTAGAAGGAAATGCTGGTGGACGGCAGATGCTCTGGAAGGGCTCTCGTACAAAACACAAGCACAAGGAAGCACAAGAGCTGTGGATGCAGGAGTTATGAGCAAAGAAAGAGAAGCTGGAGGCTCCCAGGGGCTCATGCAAGCATCCGTGAAGAGAAATGGTCAGTCAGAAGGGGTCTCGGTTTAATGGCATTGGGAAGATCACAAATGGAGGACGGGTCGGGACCTTACATCGAGACTAAAGTAGTAAGGTGTGGCATCAAGGGGGAAAGAAGCTGGGGGAGGAGCGACTAAGTGATCAGGTATTGGACAGAAGGTGAGAGAGGCGGGGAGATGGGTAGAAGGAGAGACCACTAAGAGGGGGTGACATTGGACGACCTTAAACCCAATGGCATAAACATCGATTGTCCTCATTTATATTGACCCCATCCCAATCCCGTTCCAAGATTTCCATCTGTTTGTTACCTATCCCCATAGAGAGTCAGTAAAGCAGAGATGGAACCACTGGAATCATTGCCTAAAATTAGAAACATTGATGTTCACTCCATTGGGGTTAAGGCTGTGCAAGAGGAATGTGATGTGTTTCATACATAAATGCTGCTGGGACTCAGCAGGTCTCACAGCGTCCATAGGAGGCAGATAGGTAAGCAAGGTTTGGAGCCTGAGCCTTTCCTCAAGGTACATGCCAGGGAGATGCGTGAATTAAAAGGTGAGGGCAGGAGGGAAAACGGGGCAGGGGGAGGAGCACAGGCCAACAGGAAAAATGTCAGAGGTGGACGTGGGTTGGACAGCAGGAGATGAAAGGTGAGATTGATCAGGGAAGGAGATGGCAGAGCTAGAGGAGAGGAGACAGAGGGGTAGGGAAAGCCAGAGATTGGGGGGAGGGTGTCTAATGGAACCCAGAGAAGTCGATGTTAATGCCATCCGGTTGGAGGGGGCCCGGACGGAATATGAAATGTTCTTCCTCCAATCTGGCCATGTGGAGGAGCAGAGGGATCTTGGGGTCTGAGTCCATAGGCCGCTCAAAGCAGCTGTGCAGTTTGACTCTGTGGTTAAGAAGGCATACGGCAGATTTAGGAGCCGTGAGGTAATGTTGCAGCTCTACGAGACCGTGGTCAGACCCCATTTGGATACTGTGCTCAGTTCTGGTCTCCTCAGGATGTGGAAGCCATAGAGAGGAGATTTACAAGGATGCTGCCTGGATTAGGGAGACGCCTTATGAAGACAGGTCGAGTGAACTCGGCCTTTTCTCCTTGGAGCGGCGGAGGATGAGACAAGTTGTTGAGAGGGGATAGTCAGAGGCTTTTCCCCAGGGCTGAAATAGTTGCCACAGGAGGACACATTTAAGGTGCTGGCGAGCAGGTATAGAGGAGATGTCAGGGGTACTTGAATAGGCTGCTGGTAACAGTAATGGAGGCGGATACGTCAGGGTCCTTTAAGAGACGTTTGGATAGGTACATGGGGCTTAGAAAAAGAAAGGGCTATGGGTAAGCCTAGTAATTTCTAAGCTCAGCACAACTTTGTGGGTCGAAGGGCCTGTATTGTGCTGTAAGCTTTTTATGTTTCTATGTTGGAGACTGGCGAGATGAAATACTACCAAGATGGAATTTGCGAGTGCTTCATTTTGGCAATGCCTGAGACCATAGACATTGTGATGTGTTGTTTCTTAAGTTTACCATTGGCCCCACCTTGGAAATGGATGAGGCTGAAAGCAGTCAGAAGTGTGCGATTTTCTCTCTAAGTCACATCTGACACCTAAGTAGAAGCTATTAGTTCTGAAATGAAGTGCTAACTCAATTCTCACACAGCCCTCCCCCCCCCCCCCCCCCCCCCCCCCCCCGCCGGTCAGTGTCTTCATTCGAGAAAATGTTTGCTGTTGACAGTCATTTTGAAAATGTGGGCTTTAGCGCTGATGACTGCATTTTGCAATCTTAAAGCGCCTGTCTCTTAGAAAATGTTCCCAAACTCTTCATGAAACCACAAAAGCAAGGCAGACGAGGAGTAATTAAGTGGGGCTTTTTGAAATCAGGCAATGAAGACTCGCCCCCTCCCCAACCCCACCAACTCAGTTACCCCCTGCCCTCCTCCGCTGCCTTTCCCATCCCCTCCCCATTCCAACATGGCCCACCATAACGACCTCTTCCCTCCCCATCTTCACCCACCACGGCCGTCTGCCCTCATACTGAAAAGGGAAGCGGGGAGTCTGTCAAAGTGGAAAACTGAGAGCAAAGGCAGGAAATGATGATTGAAAGTTGACTGCAATTTATTTGGAAAATTCTTGCTCAGCCCACATCACTGACCCAGAGCTCTCACAGGAAGACAGCAAGCATGCATTCTTGGATTGTGAAATTGAGGTCATCACAAAAATGGCAGGCATTTGGAACTCAATGACCTACCCTGATGACACACAGCAGGTCAACCAGTAACAGCCACAGCAAAAATGTTTCTATTCTTCAACTAGTCAGAAATTTTGGCTGCACCCTGTGATTGGGAATCATTTGCAAACGTGATCCCCTGGTGAAAATGAAACATTTTGTTTTGGGAGAGATAGATCATTGAATTTCTTTCTTACTCTGCTTAGTGGCATTAAAATTGGCTGTTGCTCTCGTCAATATTACATTTCAGTTTCTGTCTGTTCTTCACAGTCACAAGATACGGGAGCAGAAGGAGGCCCATTGGCCCATCGAGTCTGCTCTGCTCTTCTGAGCCATCCTCCCATTCAGCCCCACTCCCTGGCCTTCTCGCTGTAACCCTTGATGCCTTGACAAATCAAATCCCTGTCAATCTCTGCTTTAAATACACCCCAACGACCTCGCTTCTCCGGCCACCTGTGGCAACAAGTTCCACAGACTCACGACCCTCTGGCAAAAGAAATTTCTCTGTGTCTCTGTTTTAAATTGACATCCTAAAGTTATGCCCTCTTGTCCTAGAATCCTCTACCATGGGAAATACGCTGACTCTTTCCGCCCAGCGCACAGCATCTTTCAGCTGTTCCCATCGGGGAAGAGATGCAGGAGGATCAGAGCCAGCACCACCAGGCTGAGGAACAGCTACTTCCCACGGGCAGTGAGAATGTGAACAACCAAAGGAATGGCTCAAACTGACCCTCCCAGACTCGCATAGGTACAAAACAATATTTATTTGTATAGATATAATATTTGACCAGCATGTGTATTGTTTGTTTGTAGGTGTGTTACGTCAGGGTGTGTGTCTGCGTGTTTTGCACGGAGGATCGGAGAACGCTGTTTCGTCGAGTTGTACTTGTACAATCTGATAGCAATAAACTTGACTTGACATTACTTGACAACCTTGTCACATATACTCTGTCCAGACTTTTCAGCATTTGAAAGGCCTTGATGATGTTCCACCTCATCCTTCTGTACTCTGCCTTTGTCCTTAAGCTCTGAGCCTCTTTTTTTAAAACTTTATTTAAAGACTTTAATCAAAATACAGTTAAACATAACAAAGAAAAGTAAAGAACAAATTTATATATATATATATATAAAAACCCCACCCCTTCAACCAGCTCCCTTAAGGGGAGCCAAATATAAAAACAATACAGTTAATACAAATAATATTTCAAAGTATTTCAAAAATTCATATACTCCAAATGAGGAGACCACATTTTAACAAAAAACAAATAACTTTCATGTAAATTACATGTAATTTTTTCCATAATAATACAAGTTGTTAATTCACGATGCCAGCATATTATATTAATCTCCACATTATCTTTCCAAGTACAAGCTACACATTTTCGTGCTACAGACAGCACTAGACGTACAAATGCAATTTGAAATTTATCTAACCCTAGTCCTTTCAAAGAAACCATATATCCCAACAAAAAAATCAATGTGTCTAATGGCAATTTAATGTTAAATAATTTTTCTAAAACCAATCTAATTCCTTCCCGAAATGGTTGTACTTTAACACAAGACCAGACAGCATGTAAAAAAGTTCCAGTACATTATCCACATCTAAAACAAGAATCTGAATTACTAAATCCATATTTTTTTAATTTCTCTAGAGTCAAACATAACTGATGCAAAAAATTATAATTAACCATTCCATGTTGTACAATTGTCATTTTAGTTACACTATCATGGCACATGGCCTCCCAATTATCTTCGGGTAAAATATAAGTTAAATCACTTTTCCATTTAAGTCTAGATTTCTCCCAATCCGGTTTATCCATCACATCTTGTAACAGTTGGTACATACCCGAAATATAACCTTTCTTAGGTACAGAGGAAATCAAAGACTCAAATTTCATCAAATGGGTAGATTCATCTCTTTACCATAATTATCTTTTATCAAAGCTCTAAGTTGATAATACACAAATAAAGAGTTTACAGATATATTAAATTTCTCCCTCAGTCGGTTAAAGGAAAGAAACTGGCCTTCTTCAAGGTTAAAGGAAAGAAACTGGCCTTCTTCAAAACAATCCTGAACTATCTTAATACCCTTAGAATTCCATCTCTTTAAATGATTATTAAACATTGAAAAAGAAATAAGCTGATTATGATATAACGGGGCTTGGATTGATAATTTACCCTTTGATCCTAAAACCATATTTCGTTTAACCCATATCCTTAGCAAATGTTTTAGTACCGGCATATTACACTCCCACAATAAATTCCCATTCCACTTAAATATAAACTAGTGTATTTCAACTTCAGATATACAAGCCATTTCCACCTTTGCCCAACTCAGTGGTTGGTTCATATCCATCAAACTACTAACAAATTTCAACTGAGCTGCTTCATAATAATTTTGAAAATGAGGTAACTACAATCCACCTAATGCATATTTCCATGTAAGTTTATGCAAAGCTACTCGTGCTAATTTTCCCTTCCATAAAAACTCTCTATTCAAATCCCGAAAAAACCCTTTGAAATTAAACATGGTATCGATTGAAACAAATATTGAATTCAAGGAAAAATATTCATTTTAATGCAATTTACTCGACTAATTAATGTTAACAGCAAATCTTCCCATTTAGTCAAATCCATTTTAATCCTTTTTAATAAAAGAACATAATTTAATTTATATAAAGATTGATAATCTACATTTACTACCACCCCTAAATATTTAATTCTATCTGACTACTTTAATTTTTATAATACTTTTATATTCTGAATAATCTCCAACCCCAACTGGCAATGCTTCACTCTTATCCCAATTTACTTCATATCCAGACAACTCCCCAAATTTTAACAAACAATCTTGTAAATATTTCAAAGATTGTTCCGGTTCTATCAAATATACCAACACATCATCTGCAAACAAATTAATCTTATATTCATCATCCACAATTTTCATTCCCTTAATCTTATCATTCTGTCATATTGTCTGAGCTAACGGTTCGATAGCAAATAAGGCTGGTGACAATGGACAACCTTGTCGAGTTGATCGCATTAATTTAAATGGTAAAAAAATTTGGCCATTTGTCATCACCCTAGCAATTGGATTTGTATATAAAGCCTTAACCCAACCAATAAAATAAGGGCCAAAATTAAACTTCTCTAACACCTTAAATAAAAAATTCTACTCAACCCTATCAAAGGCTCTTTCCGCATCCAGCGCAGGTTGGGTTGCTGTCTAAATGCATTGACCAATGTTATCAATCCTAGGATATTATCAGACACATTTCTATATTTAATAAAACCTGTTTGATCTGTATATATCAACTGAGATAAAAATTTGGCAAGTCTATTCACTAACACCTTCACTATAATTTTATAATCTACATTTAATAAAGAAATAGGCCTATATGAAGACACTTTCAATTGGTCCCTATCTTTCTTAGGAATCATAGTAATTATAGCACTCGAACAAGATTCTGGTAACAACTGTTCCTCAGTTACTTGCTGCAATACATCTCCAAATACAGAAGATAAATCTTCATAAAATACTTCATAAAATTCAACTGAGAATCCATCATCTCCTGGCGACTTTCCATTCGGCATCTCCTGTATAGCCTCTTTAATCTCAAAATCCATGAATGGAGCTTTCAATTCTTTAACCTTCTCCTCCCCTAAAACAGGTATATTTAATTTCGATAAATAAGATTCAATAGAACCAGTGTCCTGCTTTCCCTTTGAACTATATAATTTCTGGTAAAATGAATAAAACTGGTCATTAATTTCCTGAGGTTTATAGGTAACTGTTGAATTCTTTTCCACAGCATTAATAGTTTGAGATGTCTGTTCCGTTTTTAACTGCCATGCTAGTACCTTATGAGCTCTCTCACCCAATTCATAATAACTTAGATCGATAAATTAAACGTTCATACTGATAAGTTTGTAATGTATTATAACGTAATTTCAACTTCGTTAAAGCCACTTTTTTATCTTGTGTAACATCTTTCTGAAATTCCTTTTCCAACTCAGTAATTTGCTTCTCCAATGTTAAAGTTTCCACCACATATTGCTTTTTAACTTTCATAGTGTAGCTAATAATTTGCCCTCGTAAATATGCTTTCAAAGCATCCCACAGTATAAAATTACTACGTACTTAATGGACATTCTCAGCCAGAAACAGAGTGATCTGCTCCTTAATAAAAGTAATAAACTCTGGTTTCTTCAATAACATTGTATTGATCCTCCACCTATAAGATGATTGCACCACTTCCAAACTTACACAGGAGAAAAATAACATGGACTGGTCCAATATAACCCGACTTTTATATTCAGCCTTTAGTGTTCTCCCCTTTAAATACACTGAAACCAAGAAAAAGTCTATTCTAGAAAATGAATCATGTCTAGATGAATGAAAAGGAAAGTCTTTCTCTGTAGGGTTTACTCTCCTCTAAACATCAACCAAATTCAGGTCTTTCATCAAAGCTCCTATTTGTATTCCCACCTTTGATTTCCTCATACTTTTTGGAATTCTATCCAATAAAGGATCCAAAACACAGTTAAAATCTCCCACAACCAGAATATTATTATTGACCTGATTTAACAGTAAAAAAGCCTCTGACATGAACCGTTCTTCATCTATAAACATTTAACAAAGTCCATGATTCAGGAAAAATTTTACAGAAAACCATCAAAACCCTCCCAGCATCTCCCTCAAACGATTCCAATTCAAACGGTAATTTCTTATGAATTAAAATCGCTGCACCCCTCGCCTTAGAATTAAAAGTAGAAGAGAACACATGACCAACCCTCTCTCCAATTTCAAATGCTCTTTTTCGGTCAAGTGTGTTTCTTGCAAGAAAGCAATATCAACTTTCATTTTTCTTATATAAGCCAAAACTCATTTGTGCTTAATTGGGTTATTCCAACCCTGGACATTAAAAATTGCAAAATTCAAATTAGACATTTCTTAATCTAATAATATATTCCACTATTATAAAATAATGCTCCCCTTCTAATTCCCTTAATATTCTAATCCCCCTATATAAAAACTCAAAAAAGAAAAAAATCCCAAAACTAACGACTAAAAAGTAGAAGCCCCCTAAAAATCTAGGTGTGGTAAAACCCACTAGTGGCAGATGACTAAAGGTCTCAGTGTCATCCAGTCAGACTTTCACAAAGTACTGAAACAAAAATAATCAACCCAATGATTCCAGTCCCAGTGATTGTTCCAGGTCCTCAATATCAAGAAGACTTTGTGTCAATTCAACTTTTTTCCCATTCTTTCCATGTTTTCCATTCTTCCCATTTTCATTGCCATTTACCCTCCTCTTAGGTGATCTACGATTTCCTCATAGATCTGGCAATGAATTAGCAAAGATTAATGCATCATGGTCATTTTCAAAAAATTGAGATTGAAAATTCCCATAAAAAACTTTCAATACTGCCAGATAACGAAAGGCAAATTTATATCCCTTTCGCCACAATACTTCTTTAGCTGAATTAAATTCTCGGCGCCTTCTAATAATTTCTTGACTCAAATCTGCATTATTTTGAGCCATCATTGGAGCCTGGTTTTGCCGTGCCTTCTGCACCGCCATTCGCAATATCCTGATATTTCTCTATCCTGATATTTCAAACAGCGAATCAGAACTGCTCGTGGTAATTGGCCTGGAAACAATTGCTTCCTTAATGCTCTGTGTGCTCAATCTAACTCCAGACCATCCGGAAAGAATTCCTTGCCCAACACCTCAGGAATCTATTTCTTAAAAAACTTGACCGGATCAGAACCTTCTATATCTTCTGGAAGACCTACTATTTTTACATTATTTCTTCGACTTTGATTTTCTAATGAATCAATCTTCTTCAATAATTCCTTCTTCTAATTTCTGGTGTATTTTTGTTGAATGACAACATTGTCTAACTGAATTAATGCAACCTAGATTGTATAACTAAAATGGATGAGAGGGGGGAGGGATGGGGGGGTGGCTTGGGAGGAGGGAGGGGGGAGGGAGAAAAAGTCACTGTAAATGTGTGGAAAAGAAAAAGTGTATATCATGGCTATTGTGATTTATGGTGTGAAAAAAAAAAAAAAAAAAAAAAAAAAAAAAAAAAAAAAAAAAAAAAAATAATTCCTTCTTCTGAATCTCCCAATCCAGGAAAGAATCCTCTACTTTTTCCATTTTTTCTCTATTACACTCCACTTGATTCTTACATTCTTCAGTCTTTTTTAAATAATCTTGTACGGTATCCACTGATTTTATGCATCTACTAACATCACTTTTAACTACAGTAATATCTTGCTTCATGAAAGTAATTTCTTCACACATAGTATTCATTTTGGTTTTCACTTCCATTAATCCTTGAGTCATCTGAGTAGACATCTGGATTGACATTTTTTCCATTTGATGAGCAATCCCTTCCAAGATTGTAAACACAGAATCCAGTCCAGGTTCCATCACCTCCTTTTGAGACCTACCTTCTCTGATGTCAGTCCTCATTTCTTCCTGTGTAAATTCCAATAAAGTTGAGCTCTCTTTCCTCAAATGCAGTAGGTCCTCTTCCGGTGCAGCTGCGAGTTTGGACACCCGACGACAACGTGCCGACCTCGTCAACTTGCCGTCACTTGGGGTCCCCCACAGCCCACACCTTATCCAGTAATTCACGGACCCGCGATGCACTGCGCATGCCCGGCAGAACCACTGACCGCGCAGGTGCGTCTTTCGATGCTACACTGGGTGCTCCTGGACCATCAGGCAATGTTGCAGACTCGTGGGTCTGTCCTTGCTTGGCCAATCCTCCCGCGTGCCTGGAAACATGGACACGCGAGTCAGAACTGGCCGAGCTCGTCGCTGAACCGGCGCCATCTTGCGGATGCGCGATCAGCACCGGCGTAATACTTAACCGAGCAGGAGTCCTCTGAGGCCTGGTGGATCCAGTCAACAACTCCGTAGCTTCAACTTGATAAGTAGGCCTCAATTCTTCAACACTTTTGTAAGGTAGTTTCTTTTGCAATTGAGCATTTGATTTTTTCACATTTGCAGCCATTTCAATCCTTCACTATTCCAAAATCTGTAGATACTATTTTTAACCACTTTTCCAAATTTTTAAGTCGGGTATTTAGAAGTCTAACTGGGGGAAGGTGGAACCACACGTCTTCCCTCTACGCCATCTTGCCAAGCCCCCAGCTCTGATCCTCTTTGATGACTCTGTGTTCCCACGGTTCTAGCATCTCTGAATGTAGTCACTTCACTGTTGATGCCCATGCCTTCAACTTCAGCCCCTGTTTCCTCTCCATCCATCTCCCCTGCTCTAAAGATGATCCATAGAACCATAGAATGCCACAGCACAGAAAAACAGGCTATTCATCCCTTCGAGACTGTGCTGACCGTCATCTCCCTAGTCCCACAGACCTGCTCCCATTCCATAACCCTCCAGACCTCTCCCCTCCATATAACTATCCAAGTTATTCTTTAAACTCAAGAGTGAGCCTGCATTCACCATGTCTGATGGCAGCTCGTTCCACACTCCCACCACTCTCCAAGTGAAGAACTTCCCCCCTGAAGTTCCCCTTAAATCTTTCCCCTTCAGTTTAATACTATGACCTCTCGTATTTATCTCCCATAATCTAAGTGGAAAAAGCCTACTCGCATCCACTCGCTCTACACCACTCATAATCTTATAAACCTCTATCAAATCTCCCCTCATTCTTCTTCGGTCCGAAGAATAAAGTCCCAACCTGTTTAATCTTTCCCTGTAACCCAACTCCTGAAGACCCAGTAAATCTTCTCTGCACTCTTTCAATCTTATTGATGTCCTTCCTGTAGTTTGGTGACCAGAACTGCACACAATACTCCAAATCTGGCCTCACGAATGTCTTAAACAATTTCAACATAACATCCCATACTCCTGTACTCAGTAATCTCTTTGGCTTGGCTTCGCGGACGAAGATTTATGGAGGGGGTAAAAAGTCCACGTCAGCTGCAGGCTCGTTTGTGGCTGACAAGTCCGATGTGGGACAGGCAGACACGATTGCAGCGGTTGCAAGGGAAAATTGGTTGGTTGGGGTTGGGTGTTGGGTTTTTCCTCCTTTGCCTTTTGTCAGTGAGGTGGGCTCTGCGGTCTTCTTCAAAGGAGGTTGCTGCCCGCCAAACTGTGAGGCGCCAAGATGCACGGTTTGAGGCGTTATCAGCCCACTGGCGGTGGTCAATGTGGCAGGCACCAAGGGATTTCTTTAGGCAGTCCTTGTACCTTTTCTTTGGTGCACCTCTGTCACGGTGGCCAGTGGAGAGCTCGCCATATAACACGATCTTGGGAAGGCGATGGTCCTCCATTCTGGAGACGTGACCCATCCAGCGCAGCTGGATCTTCAGCAGCGTGGACTCGATGCTGTCGACCTCTGCCATCTCGAGTACTTCGACGTTAGGGGTGTAAGCGCTCCAATGGATGTTGAGGATGGAGCGGAGACAACGCTGGTGGAAGCGTTCTAGGAGCCGTAGGTGGTGCCGGTAGAGGACCCATGATTCGGAGCCGAACAGGAGTGTGGGTATGACAATGGCTCTGTATACGCTTATCTTTGTGAGGTTTTTCAGTTGGTTGTTTTTCCAGACTCTTTTGTGTAGTCTTCCAAAGGCGCTATTTGCCTTGGCGAGTCTGTTGTCTATCTCATTGTCGATCCTTGCATCTGATGAAATGGTGCAGCCGAGATAGGTAAACTGGTTGACCGTTTTGAGTTTTGTGTGCCCGATGGAGATGTGGGGGGGCTGGTAGTCATGGTGGGGAGCTGGCTGATGGAGGACCTCAGTCTTCTTCAGGCTGACTTCAAGGCCAAACATTTTGGCAGTTTCTGCAAAGCAGGACGTCAAGCGCTGAAGAGCTGGCTCTGAATGGGCAACTAAAGCGGCATCATCTGCAAAGAGTAGTTCACGGACAAGTTTCTCTTGTGTCTTGGTGTGAGCTTGCAGGCGCCTCAGATTGAAGAGACTGCCATCCGTGCGGTACCGGATGTAAACAGCGTCTTCATTGTTGGGGTCTTTCATGGCTTGGTTCAGCATCATGCTGAAGAAGATTGAAAAGAGGGTTGGTGCGAGAACACAGCCTTGCTTCACGCCATTGTTAACCACGTCCACCCCTTCCATGTCCTCCCCCTCCACGTCCTCCCCCTCCACATCCTCCCCCTCAAAAGATGCTCACAAACTCAAGCTAGCATGCTGGAACATCAGAACCATGCTAGACAAGGCTGACAGCCACCGACCTGAACGTCGGTCTGCCCTCATTTCACATGAACTCCTCAGACTTGACATCGACATAGCCGCTCTCAGTGAAGTCCGCCTGGCAGATGTAGGCAGCCTCCAAGAACGCGGCGCGGGCTACACACTCTACTGGTCTGGCAAGCCTTCGGATGAACGACGCCTATCTGGTGTAGGCTTCATGGTCAAGAGCTTCATTGCCTCCAAACTCGAAAACCTTCCGACAGGCCTCTCGGACCGAATCATGTCCATGCAACTCCCACTTCAAAACAAGCGTCACATCACCCTCATCAGTGTCTATGCTCCAACCCTCCAGGCGGAACCAGCAGAAAAGAACAAGTTCTACACCGACCTGCGCAACCTCATCCAACGTACCCCTACAGCCGACAAGGTTGTCATCCTGGGCGACTTCAACGCTCGTGTCGGCAAAGACTCAGAAACCTGGCCAGGAATCCTGGGCAAGCATGGCGTCGGCAAGTGCAACGACAATGGGCGCCTCCTGTTGGAGCTCTGCGCAGAACAGCGGCTTGTCATTACAAACACCCTTTTTCAGCAGAGGGACAGCCTTAAGACCACCTGGATGCATCCCCGATCCAAACACTGGCACCTCCTGGACTACATCCTGGTGCGAGAAAGTGACAAACAAGATGTGCTCCACACCAGGGTCATGCCTAGCGCGGAATGCCACACTGACCACCGGCTGGTTCGCTGCAAGCTCAACCTTCACTTCAAGCCAAAGCCCAGGAACAATAAAGCCCCCTGTACTCAGTACTTTGATGTATTAAGGCTAAGATGCCAAAAGCTTTCTTTACAACCCTGTCCACCTTCAGGGAACAATGTATCTGTATTCCCAGATCTCTCTGCTCCTCTGCACTCCTCAGTGCCCGACCATTTACTGTGTATGACCTACCCTGGTTGGCATCACCTCACCCTTGTCTGCATTAAATTCCATCTACCAATTCTCCCAGATGGTCCAGATCCCACTGCAAGCTTTGAAAATCTTCAACAAATGCCTCCACTCTTAGTGTCATCAGCAAATTTGCTGATCCAATTTACCACATTATCATCCAGATCATTGATGCAGGTGACAAACAACAATGGTCCCAACACAGATCCCTGAGGCACACCATGAGTCACAGACTTCCAGTCTGAGAAGCAACCATCCACCACTACTCTCAGTTTTCTCCCACACAGCCAATTGCGAATCCATTTTACAGCCCGTCTATGAATACCTAGTGTCTGAACCTTCTGAACTAACCTCCCATGTGGGGCCTTATCAAAGGCTTTACTCGGCAATTTTTGCATCTTTGGTGATACGAATATGTGACTACCAATGGGGAGCTGGCCCTTCCCCCACTCGTGACTCGCTCCCCAGTAACCCCTCCCCTTCTGATCCTGGAATAAAGGTTGGCCTCCCTTTCCCTGTCCTCAGTCGAGCACTTGGAATCGAAGCGGCTACAAGTCTAAAGTATAATAAACCCTAATGTTCCTCATTCTACGGCATTGGAGTCATTGATAGAGCCTATCAGCATCTCACTTCTACTAGTCTTTGTCAACCTCTGCTTGCTAATCCTCCTGGAAAGTTTTGTGGGACACCTCACTCCCAATAAAGATAGGATCTGCCCTTGCCTGTCAAAAGGTATGGCATCCATGTCTCCATTGCTGTCAATTCCTTGGATGAGGTATTTCACAAGAGCACCATGAAAAATTATCAATTGGTCCATTCAGAATCAGAATCAGGATTTATTGCCGTGAACGTGTCAAGAAATTTACTGTTTTACAGCAGCGTCACAGGTGGAAATATTGCTAGAAATTAGATTTTAAAAATAAATTAATTAATGCAGAGCAAGAGAAGGTGGTCTGCATCAGATGTCTGATGGCGGAGGGGAAGAAGCTGTCCTTGTGCCACTGGGTGTTCGTTTTCAGGCTCCTGTACCTCCTTCCTGATGGTAGCAGAATGAAGAGGGCATGGCCTGGGTGGTGGGGGTTCTTGATGATAGAGGCTGCTTTCATAAGTTGCTGCCTCTTGTAGATGTCCTCGATGGAGTGGTCTGGTGCCCGTGATGTAGCAGGCAACCTTCTGGAGTTTATTCCTGTCCTGAGCGTGGGCGCCTCTGAACTGGACAGTGATGCAACCAGGCAGAATGCTCCTCATGGTCCGCCTGTGGAAATGTGGAAGAGTTTTTGGTGACAATCTCCTCAAACATGTCACAAAGTAGACCCGCTGGACAGAGCCTCAGAGATATTGACCTCCCAGGAACTTGAAGCTCTTAACCCTTTCCCCTGCTGACCCCTCAACAAGGAATGGTTCATGTTCTCCTGGTTTCTCCTTCCCGAAGTCCACAATCAGCTCCTTAGCTTTGCATGCTTCGAGTTCAAGGTCATCGTTGTGACACCACCCATCTAGCCGAGCTATCATGCCTCCTCTTTGCCGTCGGTGATTCTGCCAACAAAAAAAATCAGCATGACAATGGGCAACTACAGAAAACAATGATGGGTGGGATCTCTGCAAGACACCCCCCCAGAAGGAGATGTAGGCCTTGCAAAGTAAGCGGTGTAGGTTCACCAGAATGATCCTGCGTTCCAGTTGTGAAATGACAAGAAGGAATCCTGCAAACCTCACATGAATCACCCCCCAGAATTTTTGAAGATACAGGGTGACTTGACTGAACTGTTCAGTAGACTGTACAGGTTGACTCTTTGGTAAAGAAGGCATACAGTGTATTGGCCTTCATTAATCGTGGAATTGAATCTAGGAGCTGAGAGGCAATGCTGCAGCTCTATAGCACGCTGGTCAGATCCCACTTGGAAACTGTGCACAGTTCTGGTCACCACTATCAAAAGGATGTGGTAGCCATAGAGAGGGTGCAGAAGAGATTTACAAGGATATTGCCTGGTTTAGGGAGACGCCCTTATGAAGACAGGTCAAGTGAACTCGGCCTTTTCTCCTCGGAGTGGCGGGGGATAAGATGTGACTTAATCGAGGTGGACAAGATGATGAGAGGAATTGATCGTCAGAGGCTTTTTCTCCAGGGCTGAAATAGTAGCCACAGGAGGACCTGGGTTTAAGGTGCTGGCAAGCGGGTACAGAGGAGATGTCAGGGGTATGTTTTTTTTAACGCAGAGAGTTGGGGGGGGGGGGAACGGGCTGCTGATAACAGTAGTGGAGGTGGATATGACAAGGTCTTTTAAGAGACGTTTGGATTGGTACATGGGGCTTAGAAAAGTAAAAGGCTATGGGGAAGCCTAGGAAATTTCTAAGGTAGGGACATGCTCAGCACAACTTTGTGGGCCAAAGGGCCTGTATTGAGCTGTAAGTTTTCTTGGTTTCTATGTTTCTGTTTCACGGGAAATGGTGTTAAAAACAAACCGAAATGCTGGAGGAACTCAGCCGGTCTCGCAGCGTTCAGAGGAGGTAAATATATACATTAACAATGTTTCGAGACTGAGCCCTTCTTCAAGGAATAAGCAAAGAACAGGAAGGGGTCAGAATAAAGACTGAAAACTGGCCAGGGGGGAAGGAGTCCAGACCAGCAAAAGGTATTAATTGGATATTATAAGAGCACAGGTGAGAATTGATTTTATCTCTGTGAAACAAGTCAGAGGGAAAGGAAAAAGAGAGAGAGAGAGGGCAGGAGAGAGGGAGAAATGAGGGAAAGGTGACAGGTGGATGAAGAAGAGGGGAGGGTTTGAATGGAAACCGGAGAAGGCAATGTTAACCCCAGCTGGTTGCAGGGTGACCCAGACGGAAGTAGTCTCTTCACGGGAACTGGTGTGATGGATGTGAAGGAATTATTCTACTTGTCGAAAGTCTGGGGCCTAAGACTGGAGAATGAAGGATGGGGTTTGGCAGTGAAGCTTGTATCCATGTACAGACAGCACGAGATGTTGGTAACTCCCTTCTACACCCAGTGATTAATCTCTTGCAACGTTAAAGGAGATGCCAACTGGATCCGTCTATTGCTGGTCCTCGGAACAATCCCACTGACCACCTTATTTCTCTGTCACCTATTCTTTCTCACACACCCCTCAAACCGCCTCCCACCCCCCAGCACCCACCTGCATCTGGATGGGGAAAACCTAATGCTCTGTGGGAGGAACTCAGTGGGATGAGCGTTTTCAGCGCGAGAAAAAGAATGGTTGACATTTTGAGCAGAAATCCCAAGACATATTTTATGTTGGCCATTTCACTGCCTAACCGGCACCTTTGGGATGTGGGAAGAAACTGGAGTATCTGGAGGAAACCTGGATAGTTGCAGGGTGAATGTGTAAATTCCACACAGAGAGCACCGGACGTCAGAATCGAACCTGGGGCTCTGGAGCTGTGAAGCAGCTGCACTGATCACTACACCACTCTCTTAGAGTCACACGGCTTGGAAACAGGCCCTTCAGCCCAACTTGCTGACCAAAATATCCCACCCACACTGGTCCCACCTGCCCCACATCCCTTTAAACCCATCCTCTCCGTGGATCTGTCCCACCCACACTGGTCCCACCTACCCCACATCCCTCTAAACCCATCCTATCCATGGATCTGTCACATCGACACTGGTCCCACCTGCCCTACGTCCCTGAAGTAAAGGGTAACCAACATTTCCGACCTGATCCCTTTATCAAGGTATAAGCAAACATCCAACATCACATTTTTTCCTTTATTTTAATTCAGTTTCCTGCCCGCTTTTTGCTCACACCTTGATGAAGGGCTCAAGCCCAAAGCGTTGGTTCCCCTTTATTTCTTTTGCATTCTGTCTGGCCTGCTGAGTTTCTCCATGCCTTTTCAGAAGACCCTGCATGGGTCAGTCTACAGCCATTCAAATTAAAAATGTGTCTGAGGAATTTGTGCTGATGGATGCTCTAAGAAAGAGTAATTATCTGTTCTCATGGATCAGCTTGTATCATGGCTGAAGAGGAATTTCTTTTGACATTTCAAGATTAGTAATTGATGGAAGTGTACTGTATGAACTGTTCATTTGCGTAGTCAAAGTCTAATAAATTTGTCTTCATTCTATTGTCTTCCAAAAGTGCGAGGATGTGGTGGAATATGATGTATTGCACAAAGCCAGCATATAGTAAAGTGGGTTACTGTATTAACCAGTGGGTTTTTCCACATTACGAAAGTACAGGGCACCCTTTAGATCTTTGGGAAATCCTTTTGCAGATACGGTAAGTGGCTCTCACAAATTTCTACAGGTGGACCATGGAGAGCATTCTGACTGGCTGCATCACAGCCTGGTACGGAGGCGCCAGCGGTCAGGAAAAGGTTACAGAGGGTTGTGATCTCGACCTGTGCCATCACAGGACAATGGGTCTTCGCCCCATTTTAAGAGAGCAGCCTTGATCTTCAAAGACCACCACCCCCCCCACCCACCACTACTCAGGCCAGGGCCTCTTCACTCTGCTACCACTGGTGGGAAAAGGTACAGGAGCCTGAAGATGATCCCCCAGCGGCACACGGATAGCTTCTTCCCCTCCGCCATCAGATTCCCGAATGATCGATGAACCACAGACACGGCCTCACTTTGTTTTCTTTTGCACTAATGTATTTGTTTCAAAAATGTCGTTTAAAGCAATTTTACACAGTGACGCTGCTGCAAAACAACAAATTTCGTGACACATGTTCATGACAATAAATCCTGATTCTGACGAGATCCCAACTGAAACTGTCACAAAAAAAACTTAGCATGGTCCATTTCACAGCAGTGTAGCCTTGTGTTTACTCCAGATATTTAAAGTCCAGAAGTTCTAATTCATAATTGACATGCTCAAATACTGTCCATTATATCCATAAAATGCAATGGGCAGGGGCTTACAAGGGAATCAACTGTTGATTAATGATGTGGCTCGGAACTCGGGAGAAGTACAGGCAATGTTGATTCATCAACCTGACATATCAGGTGGTTGAGTTCCATAAATCACTGTTCCTGAATTTCATGCTGGCTGACATCAAACACTTCTAATACTTGGGTTGGGGGATGAGAATAAGAGGTCAATTGCTTCACTGAGGGGAGGCAGATGGATTAAAATTGGGGCCCCTAAACCACACTGTGCAAATATTTGTGTGCAGGTGGTTAATGTGTTTGCATGAGGATTTCATCAAACGCTTCTTCGATTTTTAGCACTTATGTTTGTGGAATACAATTTCAAATGGCACAGTTCTCAAACTTTACATTGGAGCAGAGCAAAAGTGTTGGCAACTTCGGGTAGTAGGTCGTGAGTATTGGTTTGAGATACAATTGATTCAAATCTGATACTGCTGAGGGAGTGGGCTTGTCCCGGTCATATTTTATTTTCCGTATGATGTTGCGTGGACATTTCTTTTGGCACTGCTGACTTTGTGTGTCCCAAGAGGAAGGGAAATTCTGCTGGAACGAGGGATGGGCGACTGTTCCTCGAGGGATTTAGAAAGCAACATTTGTAAGGGATTGGCCACACATCTGGGTTAAAATGGGCAAAGAGAGTGGCTCCGATTAGCTGATATTCAAGGGGGTGCAGGTTTAAAATACTGGGGAAACATGATAAGGTGAATGTGCTAATCAACTGAGTCAAGGTTCAAGGTTCAATTTATTGCCAGGTAATAATGCAGAAACGTAATCAACGTGATCTACTTCAACGTTTGCCGGTCATAAGACAGAGTCTCCCTGAGCAGTGCCCCTAACAATAGGAGAAAGAAAAGCAAAAGAGAGTCCTCTCAAAGGCGCCGAGTGTCCGTGGATTCACCTCCAGCCCTCCCGCAGCCTCCGCAGCCGCATAGACTCCTGTTCGATCCCATCGGCCGCCTGAGCTCCAGATCCAACACCTCTGACACGATCAGCAACCCCCTTCAGTGCCTGAGCCCCTTCAGGAGCCCTTCTTGTCGAATGCCAGCTCCGACACCTGGTTCCCGTGATCCCGTCTCCAGCAGCCTGTGTGGTCCTTTAACAACTGAGCCCCTCGCTGGTCCACTGCCAACGAAGGGGGGGGGTGTTCTCCCAGTTTCTGGTTCCCTGCTCCAGTCCACTGCTCCACGGAGTTGTCATAATCTTGAGTCCACCATTTGGTTCTTATCCAAACATCTGTCCAAGTGGCTTTTGGCGTTCATACAGTATCTAACTCCACCATCTTCTCTGGCAGTTCTTTCCAAGGAGAGGTAGTTTGTATGGCCGTTGTTCAGAGGGAGAGAGAGAGTGACAGAATGAGACAGATAGGATTGTATGAGGAGACGTTTGAATGAGACCTTGTCTCATTGATTACCAGAGACCACATTGAATGACAGAGCAGCCTTGATGGGTCGGATGGCCGACTCCTGTTCCTATTTCTTATATTCTTATGTTCTAATATTGAGACAGCATGAACTCACTTAGCTGAAGGGTCTCCTATGTAACAATCCGATGATGTTGTGCAAATTCTTCTAATTGATGGTGGTTCAGCAATTACTGTATATACTCGTGTGATTGTCAAATCTTTTGGACCTCTGTTTCAGGGCAAAAAAACGGCGGGGTCGACTTTTGCACTGGTCAACCTTTTGACCGAGGTTAGTGCCTGCATCGTTCAAGGCGTAGGGAGCTCGGATGGCCGGGACTGGGTGATAAGCACATGTTTGGGGCATTGGTAGCTCGGATGGGCAGGCAGCCAGGGGCAAGGGTCCGCTGTCCGGAGCTCAGGTGGGCGGGCGGTTGGGGCCAAAAATAGGGGTTCGACTTTTACATGGGTCATACAAAAACACCTGATTTTTGGGCCAAAAAAGGCAGGGGGTGGGGGGTCCCAACTAATACATGGTATCAATAATTATAGTAAGAATATACAATAAGTTTCCAACAGCCCATAAATCTGCATTCAAGTCCCACCATGGTTAGCTTAGGTATTGCAAGAGTAAGTCACAAGCAACCAGAAAACTTGCTTATCTGGCATCTACCAATCCCCGTAGGTTCCGGATACCAGTTGTAATGCGCGTCGAAAGAACCAAAGTCTTGTTGATTGAAACCAAGGCTTTTATTAACTAAAAGACTGGAGCATATCACAAGTAGGTCAACCAGTCCAGAATGACCTGGTCTGGCTAGGAGCAATCCTTTAAGACTTGCCAGTAGGCGTGGTTACACTCTCAGCCAATCACAGTCATCCTACACTACCATCTGTACATATGTAGATATACACATTGGTGATAGAATCTGTACTATCACACCAGTGTTTCACTGTATCACCCCATCCCTGGAGGAGTAATAACTTTATCCTCCTGAGTGAGAAGCGTTTACTGTCCTTAGACCCCCTTCCCACTGTAGTTGGGCTGAGACTTGAAGACAGTAAAAACACGACGCTGGAGAAACGCAGCAGGTCAAACCATGACCTTTATGTAGCAAAGATAAAGGTATAGAACCAACATTTCGGGCTTGAGCCCTTCCTCAAGGGATGGGCAAAATGCCAGCAGTCGTTCAGACTGATGATGAGGGGCTCAAGCCCGAAATGTCGGTTCTATATTTTAATCTTTGCTACATAAAGGACATGGTTTGACCTGCTGAGTTTCTTCAGCGTACTTCAACCACGGTGTCTGCAGACCATGTTTTACTTGGATACAATTCCAAACTTGACACTGAACACTGCCACTGTAATATCTGCCCCCTCTTCCCACCCTGTAATAATCCATGAAATCATAACTGCTTTGGACATTCACTGGATTCACCAAGCCTTCAGCTCGCCATCCATCGCACAGATCGCCCACAGCAGTGAGGTCCCTGCCATCGATCACTGGGAAACCCTTTAGTGCCGCTTCTCAATGAGATTAGTGTTGCTGCTTGGTGTTGAGGGGCTGATGTTTGGACAGACCACAAAGTGCAGAAAGGCAGTTATATCAGTGTCTCAGCTGATTAAGAACCCAAGCCCATGTTCCAACTCGACGCTTGCCCCCCAGATCTGTCTGTGCACAGGCACTGGAGAAATCCACCTTGCTGGTCTGATATCAAGGCTTTTGTTTCTGAAACACAACTTCAAATTTCAGATATCAGATGATTATTCCTCAGAACTCTTTCCACTTCAGTGCTATTAATGATTTCAGATTTATTATCAGAGAACATACACAACATCACATACAACCCTGAGATTTTTTCCTTGCAGGTGAGGCAGAATTACCACTTATTGGTTGTATAAATCATAACTGGACACAACGTACACATGTAAACACATAGAGAAATGTAAACAAACTGTGCACTACAGAGAGAAAAAAAATCAATAAAGTGCACAAGTAAGAGTCCTTAAGTGAGTCTGATTGAGTTTGCCGTTGAGGAGTTTGATGGTGGAGGGGGAGCAGCTGTTCCTGAACCTGGTCGGGCAAGTCTTGTGGCCCCTAGACCTCTTTCCTGACGGCAGCAGCGAGAACAGAGCATGTGCTGGGTGGTGCGGGTCTTTGATGATTGCTTCTGCTCTCCAACGGCAGTGTTCCCTGTAGATGTTCTCGATGGTAGGGAGGTCCTGGGCTGTGTCCACTACCTTTTGCAAGGCTTTACGCTCAGAGATGTTGGTGTCCCCATACCAGACCGTGATGCAGCCGGTCAGCACACTTTCTACCACACCTCTGTAGAAATTTGCCACGGTTCCTGGTGTCGTACTGAACCCCTGTAAACTCCGGAGTTTGCTGACATGGGCCCCATCTTAAATCATTCACAGGGATTGAATGTCTCAATTTTAACCGATTAAAAAAGACATCCCAAAGGCCTATCAGAAAATTATTTCTTGCTTTATTTTTCCACCAATAAAATTTGATGTCAGCTGTAAATGTAATACTTACATTTTCCCTCATATTTTGGTTAGCATAGCGGATAGCACAATGCTGTTCCAATGCCATCAACAGGGGCCAGATTTCGAATCCCACGCTGTCTGTAAGGAGTTTGTACATTCTCCCCGTGTCTGTGTGGGTTTCCTCTGGGGGCTCCAGTTTCCTCCCACCATTCGAAATATGGGTTGTAGGTCCATTGGGGGTAATTGGGCGGCATGGGTTCGTGGGCCGGAAGGGCCTGTTACTGTGCTGTACGTCTAGATTTAAATTTTTTAAATGTTGCATGTAGATTTCAAAGTTGGCCAACTGATCCCACTTGTGTGCAGAAGAGGCCGGTCAGTGGTGTAATGGGATAAGAGAGGCGGGCAGGTAAACTCAGAGGAAAAAGCAAGTAGTTTTTTTTTGTCAGAGAGCAAAAGATCACAGAAGGAGACCCTTTGGCCCACCATGTTCCATGCTAACCCCCCACACTCATCCAGTTGCCAGCAGTTGTTCCGCAGCCTTGGCCCAGAGTCTATCCCCACCCCAGGCAGTGCGTTGCACACTCCAACTACCCTCTGAGGGCAAAAAATCCTTCCTAACATCCCAGCTCCACCTCACCTTTTATCCCTTTGACACAGGAGGATCCCGGCAGGAGGAGGGAATAAGATGGTGCCATCCAGCCCCGTGAAATGCTAGCTCGATCCCCATCACATTTGTCACACTTGCTGTCTGTTGATTAACATGGATTAGAAGGGAAGAAGGGCCTGTTCCATATACTGTGACTCCATAAAGCCTGAATCAGTCATTGATAGTTTGGGTTAGTAATTCACTTGAACTTCTGCCTGCCGTAAGGCAAACAAAAAGTGGCCGTGAACGTTGCTTGGCGCCCCCTAACAACTGGAGAAAGAGAGGCACTGCGTGTCCGTGAATTCACCTCCGGCTCTCCCGCAGCCTCTACAGCCACACAGACTCATTGTTTCAGTCCATCAACCTCTCGACCACCAGATCCAAATCTCTGACACAATCAGGGAGCCTTCAGCACCCGAGGCCCCTTCGGGCGCCCTTCTTGCCATCGGCGCCCTCTCAAATCCTGGCTCTGATCTCTGGTTCCCACGAGCCAGTCTCCAGCAGGTCTCGCCGACCGCGGGTCGCCGCTGAGCCCCTCACTGGCCCGCTGCCGTCCCTGTAGGGTCGCTTCCTCTGCCTCCCCTTCTCAACGAGGGATGTTCCTTCATTTCTGGTGCCCTGCGCCAGTCCGCTGCTCCCCAGGTGCCTTTGACCCCTCGTGGTACGCTGCCCAGCACAGGCACCACCATCTTGGGCACAGACCTCCGTGGTTGCAGGATTTTTGTTTTAAAAAACACCATCGGCTCCTTTGACAGGCTGTTTAAAGCCTGTGCAAAGCCATCAGCATCAGTGCCGGGCAGTAGGACCTTACTGGGGAGCGCTGTGTCTCCACTCCCCTGGCTCCACACCAGCGCCAGCGCTGCCATTACAGCAGCGCCATTTTCTTTCCTGCAATCCACAGAAGCTGCAATGCACAGAATTATGGTGAGAGCGAAGTAACGGATATTCAGGGCCTGGCTGGATCACATCGACCAGTTCCCACCATCACCTCCAGTGTAGTTTGCTGCAGGAACCAGATTGTTTTATGTACCTCTGGGGCTTTCTGGTATTTGGCTGCTTCTGCAGATGTACTTAGTGACATTGAGCTGCATCAGTCCACATTCTGCACAGCACACAGCGTCTCAGCATAATTGCTCCATCTGGACTCAAAGTGAGAGGAAAAGGGCACCTAGAAATGTTGGCGGCTGAGAGCAACTCTCTTCGTACAATGCGTGCGGTAATGATGTTTCAGAATGGGCTCAGACTCATTCAAGATGTTTCAGGCTGACAGTGGATAAAATTAGAAGCGGCGCCCGTGCCAAATCAAAGAGCCGTAAACTTGTGGAGCGATCTGAGAAAGGCTCCATCTGCTTGATCAGCTGGGCTCATGTGCGGGAGGACGTGCATCGACGGGCCGAATGGCCTTGGATCGTCTTTGTGAGGGAGGGCAGGGAGAGTGAAATTAGGGTGGAATTGGATCCATGCTTGAGGAGGAAAGGAGGAAAGGGGCAGTACAGGCTCAATGGGCTGAATAGCCAAAGAATACATGGCCTCTCTACCCCCAGATCCACTGGAAGATCTTGTCTTGCGACAAGACAATTATGCTATCTCTGGTGAATGGGGGCATCTATCTGCCTTAGCTTGGGGATGAAGATTCTTAAACTACTGACACTGGACAACAATTATTTTCAAAAGGTTTGCTTCCTGCAAAAAAGTTGGAGGTTATAATTTGTCAGATTCAGATTTCAGATTTATTGTCAGAGGACATACAGAACTGTGACCAGATAACGAATGTAAACAAACTGACTCTGCAATACAGAGAAAACAAAAATAATCCATAAAGGGCACAAGTCAGAGTCCTTAAATGAGTCTCTGATTGAGTGTTGAGGAGTCTGATGATGGAGGGGGAGCAGCTGTTCCTGAACCTGGTGGGGCAAGCCTTGTGGCACCTAGACCTCTTTCCTGACTGCAGCAGCGAGAATAGAGCATGTGCTGGGTGGTGTGGGACTTTGATGATTGCTGCTGCTCTCCGACGGCAGTGTTCCCTGTAGATGTTCTCGATGGTGGGGAGGTCCTGGGCTGTGTCCACTACCTTTTGCAGGGCTTTACGCTCAGAGATATTGGTGTTCCCCATACCAGACTGTGATGCAGCCAGTCAGCACACTTTCCACCACACCTCTGTAGAAATTTGCCAGGGTTTCCGGTATCGTACCAAATCTCTGCAAACTCTTGAGGAAGTAGAGGCACTGACATGCTTTCTTCATGATGCCATTGGTGTGTTGGGTCCAGGAAAGATCCTCCGAGATAATGACTCCCAATAACTTAATAGACAACTTCAAGATGAACACAGAGATAATTCAGATTTGTTGCATCACATAGGAAGTTGGAGAAACATTGAATTAACTTTGATTGAATTTACCCTGTTTAATCACATCATGACGCCGACACATTACGTTAGTTCAACTGACTGAAAAATGTTTTGCCGCTGATTTTTGTTCGTACTTAGCTCCTGATGCCTCTTGAGTCAGTGTCCAACAATAGTCGGCCGGCATTGATGGATTCCAGTTATCCTGTTAGCTCATTCCGCGGTCACAATGTCCTGATGCAACCTTTCACCGTATTCATCAATGGGCAAAGTCCAATTTTGGGCATTAGCATTTATTTCGGCCCATGAGTCCATGCCGCCCAATTACACCCAATTGAACTATAACCCCAATACATTTTTTGAAGGGTGGGAGGAAACCGGATCTGCCGCTCCACCAACCCCCCCACAACCCCCCACCCGGGGAAACCCCCTCGCAGTCACCGGGAGATGTGTAAACTCCTTAGAGACAGTGCGGGGTTCTGGCAGTGAAACAGCGTTGCGCTGACCGCTACGCTAACCCTGAGACTCCTATTTCACTGGGTGGCCTGATATACAGCAGCACTCAGTGAAACAAGAAAGTCCACAGAACCAACAGTAATAAAAAGGCTGGGGGAGGAGGTGCACAGGCCAACAGGCAAAAAGCCAGAGGTGGACCTTTCAGAGTCTCCTTTATGTCCTTTCCTCCAGCTCTCTCTCTCTTTCCCTACCCCTCTGTCTCCTCTCCTCCAGCTCTGCATTCACAGAGCCACCCCCTTCCGTGATCAGTCTCACCTTTCCTCTCCTGCCCTCCGACCCACATCCACCTCTGGCCTTTTGCCCGTTGGCCTGTGCACCTCCTTCCCCCAGCCTTTTTATTGCTGTTAGTTCGTACCTTGACAAAGGGCCCAGGCCTGAAACGTTGCTTAGATATCTTTGCCTCCTATGGACGCTGTGTTACCTGCCGAGTTTCTCCAGCACTTTTGTGTATTAACTACAACCCCAGCGTCTGTGGACTTTCTTGTTTCACTGAGTGCTGCTGTATATCAGGCCACCCAGTGAAATAGGAGTCTCAGGGTTAGCGTAGCAGTCAGCGCAACGCTGTTTCAGTGCCAGAACCCCGCACTGTCTCTAAGGAGTTTACACATCTCCCGGAGACTGCGAGGGGGTTTCCCCGGGTAGGGGGTTGGGGGGGGGGGGTGTGGAGCGGCAGCTCCGGTTTCCTCCCACCCTTCAAAAAATGTATTGGGGTTATAGTTCAATTGGGTGTAATTGGGCGGCATGGACTCATGGGCCGAAATAAATGCTAATGCCCAAAACTGGACTTCGCCCATTGTTTGGTTTGTCAAACACATGCTGCCTGTGACACCAACTCACTCTGGGATCTCTGACAGAACTTAGTGGAATTTGGCAAAAACCCAGTCAGGCCAGTGCCGTCGCATAATACACATAGTTCGGTAAGCTTCGATGGATCCGTGTGGTGCCCAACGGGACCTGTGTGCAGAGCTCATTGTCAGAATCAGAATCAGGACTTATTGTCATGAACGAGTCACGAAATTCAGTGTTTTGCGGCAGCGTCACAGGGCAAACGTTCATATTATAACCATCTTACAACAATAAATAAAAATAGTGCATGAAAAGTGAGGCAGAGTCTGTGGTTCATTGATCATTCAGGAATCTGATAGCGGAGGGGAAGAAGCTGTCATTGTGCCGCTGGATGCTCGTCTTCAGGCTCCTGTACCTTTTCCCTGATGGTAGCAGAGTGAAGAGGGCCTGGCTTGGGTGGTGGGGGGGTGTCTTTGAGAATAGAGGCTGCTTTTTTAAGACACTCCCTCTTGTCGACGTCCTCGATGGAGTGGAGTCTGGTGCCTCTGACGTCGCAGGCCGAGTTAACAACCCTCTGGTGTTTATTCTTGTCCTGAGAGTTGGTGCCTCCGCATCAGACAGTGATGCCACCAGCTGGAATGCTCTCACCTGTACCTTAAGCAATTCCTTACTAATCACAGAGCACCGATGGCATAGGGATTACTTAAAGTGGGATGTAAATGGAAAGGAAAAGGTTGAGAAAAACTGGTTTAGAGGGACAGGGGGCAGGTGGGACCAGTGTAGGAGGGACAAATCTATGGATAGGATGGGTTTAGAGGGATGTTGGGCAGGTGGGACCAGTGTGGGTGGGACGGATCCATGGATAGGATGGGTTTAGAGGGATATGGGGCAGGTCGGACCAGTGTGGGTGGGACAGATCCACGGATAGGATGGGGTTTAGAGGGATGTGGGGCAGGTGGGACCAGTGTGGGTGGGACATTTGGACAGATCCATAGATAGGATGGGTTTAGAGGGACGTGGGGCAGGTGGGACCTGTGTGGGTGGGACATTTGGACAGATCCATGGATAGGATGGGTTTAGAGGGATGTGAGTACACCCTCCCTTCTCCGTGACACCCTCCTTGCTCCGTGAGTGACACCCTCCCTGCTTTAGAGCTCACAATATTTGTGGCCGGATACTCTCACTGCCTTTTCAATCACCGAACTATTCGGAGAAATGTTGGGCTCTGAACAGCAACTGAGCAGTGGCAATGAGTTTCAACGTTTCCCTGAATTTCAACTCTCATCTCTTTGAGGCCTTTGTGAAATCATTAGTGGGTCCCTCCTCATACCGAGTAGTTTTCACCCATTGCTCCAAGTGCGACAGATTGAATTATTTCTCTGTCCACAATCATGTATTGTTGAATTCTCGTTATCTTGCTCAGTCTTGAATCAATCAACACCAGAAAGATGTGACTAAACTGGCCTTGGTTGCAATAGCGAAGATCATGGTGCTATTGTAATGGAAGAGGCTTGCTATCAGTGTAACCAACAGGGACACCTTGACACTCCATTTACAAATTAGATGCCACAGGAGCCTAACAAGTTCATAATAACAGTGCTCATTTTAGAATCCTGAGGTGACAAGATCTGGTGTCAAACCTTTACATCTATCAGACTTTCCAGCAAGCAATTACATAAGAACCCAAGAAATAGGAGCAGGAGTCGGCCATCCGCCCCGTCGAGCCTGTTCCGCAATTCAATGAGATCATGGGTGATCTGGCCCTTGACTTAGCTCCACCTATCGCCCTGTTCTCTTCAGAGCCAGGCTGAGGAACGGCTGCTTCCCACGGGCAGTAAGAATGCTGAATGACCAAAGGAACTGCTCGCCCTGACCCTCCGAGACGCTCACACGCACAAAATAATATGGAATTATTTATTTGTATAGATGGATACTTGTCCTGCGTGTGTATTGTCTGTCTGTACATGTGTTACGTCTGGGTGTGTGTCTGTGTGTTTTGCACCGAGGACCAGAGAACGCTGTTTCGCCGGGTTGTACTTGTACAATCAGATGACAACAAACTTGACTTGACTTGTTCCTCGTAACCTTTAATTCCCCTGTGATGCAAAATTCTATTGAATTGTGTCTAAGGCTTATTTAATGAGGCAGCCTCTGCTGCTTTCTTGGGCAGCGAATTCCACAGATTTCTGTCAGTGCTTGGCCATGTTATTTGGCAAAATGCCTCTGATAACATAATATTAGTGCAGAGGTCTGAAAACCTGTCATGTTCCTCGTTCTGTGTGGCTTGGCTGTCTCCTGAACGCTGATCAAGGAACCGTGTGTGACAGCAGGAATTGGAGAAAGACAGGCTTGCCATTTCATCAAAGCCTTCTGAAAGCTCAAGACATCCCAAACACATCCCCTGCCAGCGGAATCATTTTGCGAAGGGCATTCATTCCTGTAGGTGCACGGAACAGGGTTGGAGGAGGAGGGGGGTGGGTGCAATCTCCACACAGCAAGATCCCACATACAGCAATAACACCCAGTTGTAGGGGCCAAAAGCTCTTTCGCTTCTTTTTTTTAAAATTTCCCACACACGTTCCATAATTTAGAGATGGTAGCCCTTCGTTCTGGCCAGCCGAGCCAAGGGGGATGCTCACTCTGCACCTGCAATGTCAGGGTCGGTGAGAATGTATGTCCTAGGGCGATCTCTGTGAGCGCTGCTGTGTGAAGAATTCAGGCACAAAATGCAACAGGCTTTAATCAGCTTTAGCTTGTACACACTGGGTCTCTGTACCTTCCTGGCTCCACGTGCCCAAATGGCTCCCAAAGGGGCCGGCTCGAGTCTTTATATGGGCCAATGAGTGACAACCGGCCAGGTGGGTCCAGCCTCCCAGGTTGCCTACCTGCAGGTACAGTGGTCGCCCCCTGCAGGAGACCGGTAGGAGTGCAGCCAGTGAAGTAGTTGTATCACCACAAAACTCAAGGCTCACTCTGTTTTATCAACCATTCAAAATGTTTCAATGAGATTCTCCCCCCCACCCCCCCCATTCTCCTAAATTCCAATGAGTACAGGCCAAGAGCTGTCAAACGCACCTCATATGATAACCCTTTCATTCCCAGAATCATCCCAGTGAACCTCCTCTGAACCCTGTCCAATGTCAGCACATCCTTTCTGAAATGGGGAGCCCAAAACTGCTCCCTCTTGTGATAAAGGGCAGCATTTCTGTTTGTCTTCCTAATCACTTGCTGTACATCTGCATGTTCAGCACTGAATGGTTAGTACACAGGACACCCAGGTCCCTTTGAACACCAGAGCCCTCTGAGCTCTGAACCACTGAGCGTTGATGTAGATGAATCCAGTTGTAGCAAGGTCAGTCCCAATGACCAAAGAAAGGAAAGGTTCAGGTCATTTGTTACCATGTTCTGGTGCAAACAATGTCTTCAGCTCCATTTCCCCATGTGATAGTACAGATTCTACAGATATGTACAGATGGTAGTGCAGGATGACTGTGATTGGCTGAGAGTGTAGCCACACCTACTGGCAGGTCTTAAAGGATTGCTCCTAGCTTGACCAGGTCATTCTGGACTGGTCAACCTGCTTGTGATATGCTCCAGTCTTTTAGTTAATAAAAGCCTTGGTTTCGATCAACAAGTCTTTGGTTCTTTCGACGCACATTACACCCCATTTGAGCCACAGCTGAACGTCAATGTAATGTAAAAGAGTTTTGGAGCACAGAACTTTGGCACAACTTGTCCGTGCTAAAGAAATGTTCGACTCAAGCTCGTCCCATTTACCTCCATCCTATCCGTGTACCCGTCTGAACAGCTTTCAAATGTTACAATTGTCCCCATGTTTCCCAACTTCCTGTGGCAGCTTGTTCCACACACCCACCCCTCCCTGTCAGCCCTTAAGCTCTTTCCCCTCTCTTGTCCCTCGAGTTTTAGATTCCCCTACCCTGGACCAAAGACTGTGACCATTCACCTTATCCATACCCTTCATGGTTTTATAAGCTTCTTTGTCTTAGATTGGTACTGTATATATAGAATGTATTGTCACGAACATGTCACGACATTCGTTGTTTTGTGGCAGCATCACAGGGCAAACATTTCCACAAAGCAGCTTACAACAAATAGTGCACGAAAACTCAGAAGTGAGGTCGTGTCTGTGATTCATTTAGGAGCCTGCTGGCAGAGGAGAAGGAGCTGTCCTTGCGCCGCTGAGTGCTCGTCTTCAAGCTCCTGGACCTTTTTCCCCGACGGCAGCAGGGTGAAGACGTTGTCCCGCAATTACCTTCATCAGGAGGAGAGTGAGAGCACCAGGATCACTTGTGTGGCAGTGAGCCGGTGAGAAAGTCAGAGGAATTTGGCTGGGTGGTGTTTGGGGTGGGGGGGGGGGTGGTTGAAGATTGCAATGTTGTGTCTAGTGTATAAATAAAAGAAAGTCGACTTCATGGTGTGACTGAAAGAAACGAATGTATTCTTTATTTGTTTGTAAGCTGTAGTAAATCGGTGCCATTACAAGGGCGTGGCCTGGGTGGTGGGGGGTCTGTGAGGATAGAGGCTGCTTTTTTTAAAGACACCGCCTCATGTAGATGTCCTCGATGGATTGAAGTCTGGTGACTGATGTCGCAGGCCGAGTTCACAACCCTCTGGAGAATGATGAAATCTATAAAGTGGACGTGGAGAGGGTTTCCTATTGTGGGACCATCTGGGACAAGAGGGCACAGCCTCAAAATGCCAAAACCATCCCTTCAGAACAAAAAATGAGGAGCTATTTCTGGCAGGGAATCTGTGGAATTCATTGCCGCAGGTGGCTGCAGAGACCAGGTTATTGGTTCCTGATTAGAAAGGCAATCAAGGGTTGCAGGGAGAAGGGTTGAATCGGATAGTAAATCAGCCATAATAGAATGGCGGGGCAAACTCGATAGGCCGAATGGCCTTATTCCCTTTCTATGTCCTAAAAGGTCCTCTCCATCAGCCTCCTACAACTCCAAGGAAAGCTGTCACTGGAGACAGAGGGTGCTCTTGTCTTTCTCGATCGGCTCGTCCCTGCCTAATTCACTTGCTCTCTTTGTTGCAGAGATGGGTTGAAAGAAAGATGCGGGACCTGGGAAATAAGACTTTAATTGCATTCAGAGAAGGGGCAGCAGAGTTAGCACAGCACCAGTGACCGGGGTTTGAATCCCTCGCTGTCCGTAAGGAGTTTGTACGTTCTCCCCGTGTCTGCGTTGGTTTTGCCCCCGGGGGCTCCAGTTTCCTCCCACCCTTCAAAACGTACTGGGGGTGTAGGTAATTGGGCGGCACGGGCTGGTGGGCCTGAAGGGCTTGTCACCACGCTGTACGTCTACTTTTAAATGTTAAAAATTGGAGGCTGTTCAAGTCTTTTCTCTTACATTGCTGAAGTTGGCAGGTTACTGGGATCCTTTGAAAGGTTCCTCATTGGACATCACGAGCAATCTACATGGAATGGAAATGTTGAAGGGAAGGATTTGGCTGATAAATATTTTCCTTTGTGGCACTATCTAGAATGGGTCCGTGAAAATATGCCACTGTTGACGGGTGTTTCCGAGCATTGACAGTGAAGATCTCAGATGCACCATTCCCTCCCTCTATTCCCTGCAGATTCATATGTCTATGTCAAACCCTCTTAAATGCAGTAGGTATAGTACAGTGGTTTTCGATCTTTCTTTCCACTCACAGACCATGTTAAGTAATCCCTTACTAACTTATGACATCCTATGCATGTAAGAGTGAAAATGTGTAAGTAATATTTTTTTCATATCTTGCAGCTCTTAGACATCTGAAGTTTATTGTATGTGGCTCTTAGATTAAACAGGTTTGGCCCCCACAGCATAGGATCCCATAGGTGCTCTATAATTAGTAAGGGATTGCTTAAGGTGGTATGTGAGTGGGAAGAAAATGGTTGAGAACCACTTGTATAGTACTGTATCTGCTTCTCCCACCACTGCTGTCAGACCATTCCAGGCACCTACCACTGTCTGTGTAAATGCTTGCCTTGCACATCTGATACGCTCTATCAATGACTCCAAAGACTGAGAGGGAGATGATGGGCTTTAATACACTTTAGATTGTAGCAGGCCCAACTCCATGTGCTCGAATGAATGGATAGGTGGGAGGGAGGTCGACCTTTATGGCCAGGTCCCAAGGGGAGGAGCTACTGGGGAGTGAGTCATCAGTGGGCGGACCAGCCACTCATACTGAGCAGTATATACATATCACCAAAATATCTTCGTTAAACTCCCCCCCCCCTTCCCCTCCTCCCACTTTAAATGCATGTCTGTGACACTTCTACTCTGGGGAAAATATTAGGACTGTCCACCGTATCCACATCTCTGGTCTGGTGTGGGGACACCAATACACCTGAGTGTAAAGCCCTGCAAAAGGTCGTGGACACAGCCCAGGGCATCACAGGCAAAACCCTCCCCACCAGCAAGAACATCTGCAGGGAACAGTGCCGTTGGAGAGCAGCAGCAATCATCAAGGATCCACACCAGCCAGCAGACGCTCTGCTCTCGCTGCTACCATCAGGAAAGAGGTCTCGGGGCCACAAGACTCGCACCACCAGGTTCAGGAACAGCTGCTGCCCTTCAATGACAAACTCAATCAGGGACTCGTTTAAGGACTCTTACTTGTGCACTTTATTGGTTTTTTCCATCTCTGTATTGCACAATCAGTTTGTTTACATTTGTTTACACATGTACGTTGAGTCAGGGTTTTTTTTTTGCACTACCTGGCCTGTAGGACAAAGAATCTCAGGGTTGTATGTGATGTCAAGTATGTACTTGGACAGTAAATCTGAAATCTGAATCTGAATTGGCTGTGAAGAGCTTGGTTTTATGTAAAATCTTTCCCATGGAAATCAATTTGAAATAAACTATTTTTACTGGAATGCGCCACTAATGGAAAACATGCTGAGTGACAGAATTTTCCAAGCATCCACACATTGGGAGTTGGACCGTGCTCTGCTGTAAGGAAGTGGGTTGGACTGGATGTGAGTCAACCCTGCCATCCTTCGACCACCTCCCCCTGCCCAACCCTCACCCTTGCTTGAAACTGCAGCACTCAATCTTTGCCAATAAACCCCGAATGCATTAACAAGTGTGAAATCCCCCTTCACACTGACTCAAGGCACATCTCAGAAGGGCAACTCTCTTTGGAAGTGTTCCTGGAGGCATCAACATGTGACATCCCGCCTCTTGATACACTTTATCCCTGTATCTCTGCCTTTGCACAGCAGAGCCTTTGTGATAGGATAGTTAAGAAGACATCTGGGGATGTCCTGGGCTGTGTCCACTACCTGTTGCAGGGCTTTATGCTCAGGAGTAAACACCTGCAGAAATTTGCCAGGGTTTCCGATGTCGCACCATACCTCCACAAACTCACCAGGAAGTAAAGGCGCTGACGTGCTTTCTTCACGATGCCATTAGTGTGTTGGGTCCAGGAAAGATACTCCAAGATGGTGACTCCCAATAACTTAATGCTCACTCTCTCCACCTCTGATCCCCAATGATCACTGGATTGTAAACCACTGGATTTCCTTTCCTGATGTCAACAATAAACTCCTTGGTTTTGGTGACATGAAGACTTTGGAAAAACTCCTTGCATTATTGGCCTGGAGAAAAGAGTCAAAGAGGACATATCATCATTCAGTGCAGAGCGGAGAGAGGAAGAAAAGGCCATGACAGGATTCTAGAAACTGTGACCAGATCGGCTGAAACACTCATCCTCCAAATCTTTTCTGTCCCTCACACACAGACACACATACCACACCCCACCAAACACACACACACACACACACACACACACACACACACACACACACACACACACACACACACTCACACACACATAATCACATGCACACAGTCAGACTCGCACACACATACTCATACGCACACATTGCACCCACACACATACACCACACACAAGCACGCACACACTCTTACACACTCACTCACTCACACCACCCACGCACTCTCACATACACACACACGCGCACACCCCACCACACACACACTCACACCGACACACACCCACACACACAAGGATTGAACAATACAATCACATTGGACACAACAGCTATCCGATACTCTCACCCACCCCGTGGGGAGATAGTTTAACAGTGAAGGAATCGAATATGAAGCCCAACACCCCTTGATGCAGTGCAGACACAGCTCTTTGCTCCACTAAACTAGACTTACAATAACAGTGATGTCAACATGTACCACACTACAGCTCCCCACCCTTTGTCAGTGCACATCTCATGAATGACTCTCCAGCGTGGCCCATGGTTCCCAACTTGGAGTGGAGCTGGACTTTGTCCCAGGGGAAGGAAAGAGGCAGGTGGTCCACACGTGGTGGGCTTTATAGTGCCGTCGGCTGGAGAGTCCCGCCCATGTATGGGCCAGGTGAATAAAGGGGCCATTGGTCAGGTGTCTGCTAATCTGTGGGCGGGGCTTGACCTTGGTCAACAGGTGAGGTGACTTCTGGCGAGGTATTACCCAAAAAGATTCTGGAACAGGCTATGTTGTATATGTTATGGTGATACTGATTGGTGACTGGGTCTTCGAACCAGTACCAGTAGACCTGCAGCTCAACACTTTCAATGAAGAGAAAAAGTATTCACAAGCCACTACTTTGACTCAAGATCTCTCAGATGACAAAATAATTAATCCAGCTGGTATTACCGTAATTTGCAATGTGCAAATGAGGTGGTTCTTTCTCGTAATATTGGTAATTTCTAAATAATGCAAAAATATATATATTTAGACATACACCGCTCTTGTAAACTTCTATGGGTGGACCGTGGAGAGCATCCTGCCTGGTTGTATCACTGTCTGGTATGAAGGCACCAACTCTCAGGACAAGAATAAACTCCAGAGGGTTGTTAACTCAGCCTGTAACATCACAGGCACCAGACCTCACTCCATCGAGGACATCTACATGAGGTGGTGTCTTAAGAAAGCAGCCTCTATCCTCAAGGACCCCCACCACCCAGGCCATGCCCTCTTCACCCTGCAACCCCATCAGGGGAAAAAGGTATGGGAGCCTGAAGATAAGCACTCAGCGGCACAAGGACGGCTTCTTCCCCTCCGCCAGCAGATTCCTGAATGATCAGTGAACCACAGACACTGCCTCACTTTGATTTTTTCCTTGCACTATTTTTATTTATTTTGAAAGGTGGTTTATGGGAATGTTTGCCCGTGACGCTGCCACAAAATAACCAAGTTCTAGACAATGAATTCTGATTCTGATATTGGGCCTTTTCGGCCCACGAGCCTGTGCTGACAAAATGCACCAATCCCGTTCGTCTTTGGAATGTGGGGGGAACCAGAGCCCCCAGAGGACACGGGGAGAACGTACAAACTCCTTAAAAATGGTGCTGGATTCGAACTCGGGTTGCTGTGCTGTTATAGCGTTGCACTAGCTGCTATGCCAACCGTTTTCTGCAAATACCCTTTAAGCCAGGCTTAAAGGGTAGATGAAACAGTGGAAGATGAAACAGTGTCAATGTTTCAGGCCGGTGACGTCTGACCAAGACTCCGAAAAGTTAGACATCAAAAATATTTGGGGTTTCACAGCAGAGGGAGGGGTGGAAAGGAGTGAGGGGTGCAGAGGGGAAATTCTGATCAATGTGATGTTCCGTTTTTGTCCCTTTGATGGGAACATGTTGGGCATCGTTAAACCAGCTCACTCCTTCCAACCAAGCAGGCAGACAATTGCTACAATTTTCTCGTCTCCTTCAGGGCGGAGTGGGAGGAAACCAGAGCCCCCCTCCCCACCTCTGGGGCAAACCCACGCAGACACGGGGAGAACGTACAAGCTCCTGACAGAAAGCGCAGGATTCGAACCCTGGTCCCGACTGCTGGCATTGTGTCAGCATTGCCCCAAATGCTACACTGACCGTGCCGTCCAAGGAAGGGCAAAGGAATGGAACCGACAGCATTTTCTCTGTGGGGGAGCCACGTCAGACCCGTTAGGCTGAACGGCCTCTTTCTGGGTTGTGACAAGTAAGGACAGAAGGCCATTGTCTTGGTCAGCATCCACTTGAAAGATGCTGCCTGAATTTTAATTGACTCTGTAATATCAGTTGGTACCACTTTATGAATTCAATTGTGTGATCAACGACAGCCTTGTTTTGTGTGAAACTTGGCGGAGCCTTTGCCTGTCTCTGTGGAGTAAACCACAGAAAGAATGCTGTCCCACACTAAAAGCTCCTATTTAATTATCACTGTTAGTTTGATATACTGTCTATTTTCCATTATTTCTGAGAAAGAGAGAGACATTGTGGGGCACCTTATTTATATTTTAAACTACCAGATTATTGGCAGCTGAAAAAGAATATTTTCAACGTGAAACCACCTCACAACATGGATAGGCAATATATAATTTAGCCCCACTGTTAAGTTCCAGTGAGGTGACTTTAATGGGGGAGGAAGGAAGGGAGGTCAGAGCTTTAAATCCCCAAATGGATACATTTCCTGTGTTGAAGACACCAAAGGCATTCCTTAAGTAACGTCTTCAAGTTTCATTGCCAAGTTTGTGGAGGGTCTAATGCCAGGGGGCACAGATTACACCAGATTGTACTGTTTATGCATTGGGAACTTCTTCCTCTGGCGGCCACAACCCAATCATGGGATAATTGATCTTATTTCAGATTCAGATCACAAATCTGTGTCATTCCCACACTCTTCCCAAAGTTTCATCTTCAGTTCTGCTCACTGGGCCACATGGGGCTGTAGGTATTTCTTAGATATTTATCCTGTGTCTGAAGTCCCTGCAGACCTTTTACTCATGCTTTGGGAGCTGCACTGCCAGGCCATAACGTGCCTCCAGCATGTCAGCCGGGTCCTCAAAGGCAAAAGGGCAGCTAGTGGAAAAGGTGGGGAGGTCGGCGGACGTTGTTGAGAGCACAAGAAGGGAAGACTGGTTTCCATGACGCCTCCCCACTTGCCTGCACTGAAACGTGGTCCTTGCTGCCATGGTGGAAACACAACATCCACTGTGCACACGCACAGCAAGGTCCCACAAAGATTGGTGCTGTGTGGACAGCGAGGAAAATTTTTAAAGTTTGCAGGGGGATCTGGACCAGCTGGAAAAATGGGCTGAGAAATGGCAGATGGAGTTTAATGCAGACAAATCTGAGGTGTTGCATTTTGGAAGGACAAACCAAGAAAGGGTGTGCACAGTAAATGGTCGAGCACTGAGGTGTGCAGTAGAACTGAGGGATCGCTGAAAGTGGCGTCACAGGTGGACAGGGTTGTAAAGAGAGCTTTTAGCATATTGGCCTTCATAAATCAAACTATTGAGTATAGGAGGTAGGATGTTATGGTAAAGTTGTATAAGGCATTGGTTAGGCCACATTTGGAGTATTGTGTGCATTTTTGGTCACCTAACTACAGGAAAGATATCAGTAAGATAGAAAGAGTGCAGAGAAGATTTACTTGAGGAACTGAGTAACAGGAAAAGGTTAAAGAAGTTAGGACTTTATTCCTTGGAGCGTAAATGAATGAGGGGAGATTTGATAGAGGTATTTAAAATTATGAGGGGAATAGACAGAGGTTAAGTGAGATACAACCCAGAGGACATGGTTAAGGAGAAAAGTTTAAGGGGAACACACAGAGTGTGGTGGGAGTGTGGAACGGGCTGCCAGCTGAGGTGGTGAATGTTGACTCAATTTTAACATTTAAGAAGAATTTGGACAGGTCCATGGATGGGAAGGGTATGGAGGGCTATGGACTGGGTGCAGGACAGTTAGACAAGGCAGAATGATAATTCAGCACAGACTAGAAGGGTTGAAGGGCCTGTTTCTGTGCTGCAAAGTTCTTTGGTTCTAAACAAGAAGGCAGCATTTGGCAGAGAATGCACTCTGAATTGGGGGGGGGGGTGATCTAACGGGTGCATCATCGTAGTAATGTCAACATTGAGCCATGACGTCCCCTCCACCATCTGGTGGAAGCTTCACCACTGGCCTTTTGCCTGAAACGACGGCCAGTCAGTTTCTGACACTGGTTGCAGGGAGGCACAGGGTGTTAATGGTCAGAAAGGAACCAACAGCAGGCTCGAACAAGTGATGTGGTGGGGAGGGAGTGAGGAAGGTGGGTGACCAGCTGAGTGGAGTGAGTGCAGTTTTCAGTGAATTGGAGGGTTGTGATGGGGAAGGGTGGCCTAAAAGATACAAGGTTCACCGTCATGAGCTCCCTGTCCAATTCCGTTTGATCAAGTCCTGATTATCATGCCCAACAATATCACCCCAAGGCAGTCTGGGGCCATTTCCCCGGCCAATTATCCTGTTGGGGCATCACCTAGAAACTGGATTGAATTCAAACGTGTCAGTGGAAAGTGCCCAATTGAATTTGCAGAGTCACAAGAAATGTCTTGGAAGTCGCCTAATATCCCCGATATCCAGAATTCAACCCAACCAACCGGAAAAAAAAATAAAATTAAAATAAATAAAAATTTGAATAAAAGTTTAAAATTGTAAAAGTAAATGTTCTCCGAATCAACACACAACTGGTGAAGATGGGAGCTAACATTCAGCCAGCGGAGCGCCCCAGTCAGGCCTTGCCCGTGGCCACTGTGTTAATAAAGTTTCAGTAAAGTTGTGTTTGAATGAAATAGCGGCCAGGATGAAGAGTGGCCGGTGCCGCTCGCCACTGGGGCGACTCTCCCAAAGTGTCTCCCTGTCCCCGCCGAGTAACAGTCTTTATTAGCATTAGGTTTATTAGTGAGGCTTTATCTGTAAACGTGGGTGGGGGGTGGAGGGGTTCATTATGATGGCGGCGCAGTTCCGCACAGTTAATGTAGCGGTTAGCACAACGCTGTTACAGCGCCAACAACCAGGGTTTGGATTTAAATTTAAATGTTATAAGTTATGGGAATTATCTGGTTAAAGTGAACTTTATATAATCAAGGTTGACAGTACTGATTTGTTTCAAATTACTTTACATTTTGCACAGTCCTTTGTCTTTTAAACTGTTTATTCTTGATGTATTAGTTAGGCATTGTAAAGAGTTAAGGATGGGATGAGCATTTGTCTTCAGAACAGTGCGCCACAGGTTCTGCATCCACCTGAGAGGGGGCTGGGGTTCACATTTCATCCAAAAGACAGCGCCTTCGGAAACTGAGCAAGGCCACTGACACGTAACCCCAGCAAAGTCATTGCTCTGCCTTTATCTGTCGGCCTGTGACATTTCTGAAGAACAACACAAAGCCCAAGACTGTAGAACATTTCCGGGAGATGGGAGTCAGAAGGATCGAGATCTGCTTGCTGTCGTTCTCAAATCCAGAGTGTCCGTGGCTTCTGAATTCCCTTTCACTTGCCTCCACGTAACTTTTTCTGGTGCCTCTTGTGACCTTTCCAGTTCTGCTCAGCCTAAGGTCCCTAAACTTCCTCGAACTGGGAAATTAGAACCATAGAACCATGGAAACAGGCCCCTTTGGCCCTTCTAGAATGTGCAAACCATGTTTTTTGCCTAGCCCCACTGACCTACACCCAGTCCATAGCCCTCCATACCCCTCCCATCTATGGACCTGTCAAAATTCTTCTTAAATGTTAAAATAGAGCCCACATTCACTACTTCAGCTGGCAGCTTGTTCCACAGTCCCACCTCTCCCTGGGTGAAGACATTCCCCCTCATGTTCCCCTAAATTTTTCCACATCCCCACCACTCTCTGCGTGAAGTTCCCCTGAAACTTTCCCCTTAACTCATTCTACACCGCCACCCCTCTCTGTCTGAAGAAGTTTCCCCTAAACTTTTCCCCCTTCACTCATTCCACTATCCTACCACTCTCTGTGTGAAGAGGATGCCCCTCATGTTCCTCCTAAACTTTTCCTCTTTCACCCTTAACCTCTGGTTTGTATCCCACCCACCCTCAGTGGAAAATACCTATCTACATTGAATCTGTCAATCCTCCTCATAATTTTAAATACCTCCATTCTTCTACCCTCCAGGGAGTTGGGAAAGGTTTGGTCAGGAATGAAACTTACTTTAGTCTTGAGTGTTTCAGACGTTTATGCATTTGTCTTGTGTGTTTGCAGGGTCTTGTGGTCTTTACTTCAGTGTTGGGAGAGGTGAAACATAGAAACATAGAAACATAGAAGATAGGAGCAGGAGTAGGTCATTTGACCCTTTGAGCCTGCTCCGCCATTCAACGAGATCATGGCTGATCTTAAAGTTCAGTACCCCGTCCCCGCCTTCTCTCCATAACCTTTAATACCCTTATACTGAAGAAATAGATCTAATTCCCTCTTAAATATATTTAATGAACCTGCCTCTACTGCACTCTGTGGCAATGAATTCCACAGATTCACCACCCTCTGGGTAAAGAAATTCCTCCTCATCTCGGTCCTAAATGGTTTGCCTATTATCCTCAAACCATGGCCCCGGGTTCTGGATTTTCCCATCCTTGGAAACATCCCATCTGCATCCATTCTGTCCAGTCCTGCCAGAATTTTATATGTCTCTATGAGATCCCCTCTCAATCTTCTAAACTCCAGCGAGTACAATCCCAATTTGCGCAATCTTTCCTCATAAGTCATTCCTGCCATTCCAGGTATCAGCCTGGTGAATCGCCTCTGCTCTCCCTCCATTGTAAGAACATCCTTCCTTAGATAAGGTGACCAAAACTGCACACAATACTCCAGGTGGGGTCTCACCAAGGCCCTGTACAGCTGCAGTAAGGTATCCTTGTTCCTATACTCAAACCCTCTTGATATGAAGGCCAACATACCATTTGCCTTTTTAACCGCCTGCTGTACCTGCATGCTCGCCTTCAGAGACTGGTGTACAAGTACCCCTAGGTCTCTCTGCACTTCCCCATCTCTTAATCTATTGGCATTCAAATAGTAATCTGCCCTCCGGTTTGTATTACCAAAGTGGATAACCTCACATTTATCCACATTGTAGTGCATTTGCCATGTATCTGCCCAGTCCCTCAATTTATCCAAATCACACTAGAGCTTCCTGACCCCCTCTTCCGTGCACACAACCCCTCCTAGCTTAGTGTCATCTTCAAATTTGGAGATATTACATCCAATCCCCTCATCCAGATCATTAATGTAAATTGTGAACAGCTGGGGTCCCAGTACAGATCCCTGTGGTACCCCACTAGTCACCACCTGCCACTCAGAAAACGAGCCATTTATCCCAACTCTCTGTCTTCTACCTGCCAGTCAGTTCTCAATCCACATCAATACTTTGCCCCCAATCCCATGAGCCTTAATTTTGGAAGCCAGTCGTTTATGCAGGACCTTATCGAAGGCCTTTTGGAAGTCCAGGTAGACTACATCCACTGACTCTCCCCCATCTATTTTACCTGTCACCATCTCAAAGAATTCCAATAGATTTGTCAAGCACGATTTACCTTTTGTAAATCCATGTTGACTCTGTCCGATCCCTTCTCTGCTAGTCATATGCTCCGCTATTACATCCTTAATAATGATTCCATCATTTTGCCCACTACTGATGTAAGGCTCACCGGCCTATATCTCCCCGCTTTTTCTCTACCCCCCTTTTTAAATAGTGGGGTAACATTAGCTACCCTCCAATCCATGGGTACTGATCCTGAGTCTATCGAGTTCTGGAAAATAATTCTTAAAGCATCTGCTATCTGAATGGCCACTTCCTTAAGTACCCTAGGATGTAGATTATCAGGCCCTTGGGATTTATCTGCCTTCAATCCCATCAATTTCCCCAAGACCATGTCCTTAGAGATACTGATTTCTTTCAGTTCCTCCCTTGCATTAGTCTCTATGTTTCCCAACATCCTTGGGAGGTTATTTGTATCCTCTCTTGTAAAAACAGAACTAAAGTAAGAATTTAATTGGTCTGCCATTTCCTTATTCCCCTTTATATATTCCCCTGATTCCGACTGCAAAGGACCTACTCTGGATTTCACCAATCTTTTCCTCTTGACATATTTATAAAAGCTTTTGCAGTCGGTTTTTATATTTGCCACAAGCTTACTTTCGTAATTTATTTTTGCTCTCTTGATTAATCCCTTTGTCCTCCTTTGGTGCATCTTGAACTGCTCCCAGTCTTCGGTTGTGGTACTTTTTTTGGCCAATTGATATGCTCTCTCTTTGGACCTAATGCTGTCTCTAATTTCCCTTGTTATCCACGGTTGAGTCACCTTTTTTGGTTTATTTTTATGCCAAACCGGTATAAACGATTTTTGCAATTTCTCCATTAGATCTGTGATTGCTTTCCATTGCCTATCCACAGTCAACTCCCCCATAAACACCACCCAATCAATCTTACTCAACTCCCGTCTCTCATACCATCATAATTCCCTTTATTTAAATTCAGGACCTTAGTCTCGGTTTTAATTTCATCACTCTCCATGTCGAGTGAGAATTTGATCATATTGTGATCGCTCCTACCCAAAGGGCCTCGTACAACAAGATTGTTGATTAGCCCCTTATCATTGCATAATACCCAATCTAAAATGGCCTGCTCCTGAGTTGGTTCCTCGACATATTGGTCTAGATAACCGTCCCGTAAACATTGAAAGAATTCCTCCTCCTCAGTATTTATACTAATTTGACTAGTCCAATCTATATGTAAAGTCTCCCATGATGACAGCTGTTCCCTTATTGCACGCTTTTCTAATTTCTCTTTTAATGCCTTCCCTCACCTCTACACTACTATTTGGAGGCCTATATACCACCCCCACTAACGTTTTCCGCCCCTTGCTATTCCTCAGTTCTACCCATATAGATTCCGCATCTTCCGAGTTGATATCCTTTCTGTCAATCGTGTCGGTCCCTTCTCTCACCATCAATACTACCCCACCCCCTTTTCTTTCCTGCCGATCCCTCCTAAATATTGTATACCCCGGGATGTTAAGTTCCCAGGCTTGCCCACCTTGCAGCCATGTTTCTGTAATCCCAATCAAATCATATTTGTTTATCTCAATTTCCACAGCTAATTCATCTACCTTGTTCCGAATGCTTCTTGCATTAAGATATAAAGCCTTCAGATTTGCTTTTTTAACCCTCCTTGCTCTTTCTGATTTTTTACTTTCGCTGCCTAACCTAACTTTTCCTGTTTTATCTTTTCTGTCCTTTGCCCTATCATACAGGTTCCCACCCCCCTGCCAAATTAGTTTAAACCGCACCCGACGGCTGTACCAAACCTAGCTGCCAATATATTGACCCCTTTTGGGTTTAGGTGTAACCCATCCTTCTTGTAGAGGTCATGCCTTCCCCAAAAGAGATCCCAATGATCCAAGAAGCCAAAACCCTGTCCTTTACACCAGCCCCTCAGCCACACATTCATTTTTCTTAACCTTCCATTTTCGTCCTCAGTTGCACTTGACACAGGTAGCAAACGAGAGATCACCACCCTGGCTGTCCTATTTCTTAGTTTCTGTCCTAGCTCTCTGTAATCCTTTTTCAGTACTTCCTCCTTCCTTCTTTTTATCTATGTCATTGGTACCCACATGTACCAAGACATCAGGCTGTTCGCCTTCCCCTTTTAGAATACCCTGGACCCGATTTGCGATATCCCGCACCCTTGCACCAGGGAGGCAGCACACCATGCGGGCATACCTATCTGGCTCACAGAATCTCCTGTCTGTATTTCTGACAATGGAGTCCCCAATGACCACTGCATTCCTCTTTACCTTTTGGTCCAAAATGCCAGGCTCAGTGCCAGCGACCTGGTCACTGCTGCCAGCTTCTGTCAGGTCATCTCCCTCAACAGCATCCAACAAAATATACCTGTTACTGAGAGGGATATTCACAGGTGTGCTCTCTATTTTCCTGGTATTTTTCTTCCCTCCCCCGACAGTTACCCACTTACCTGACACATCTGGTCTTGGGGTAACTATGTCCCTGAAAGTTGAATCTATCAACTCCTCACTCTCCCTTACCAGCCGTAGGTCCTCAAGTTGCAGCTCCAGTTCCCCAACTCAGTCCTTAAGGAACTGCATCTCGGTGCACCTGACGCAGATCTGGCTATTTGGGAGCGTGGGACTCACCCATGGTTCCCACATCTGATATCCAGTACAAAGCACTAACCCCATAGGCATGACTGAGCTAAAATAATGCCACTTACCTTTCTCTTCGCCTGCTTTTGCCTAAGCCTGTTGAGCCAAAGGCTGGAAGTCCCACTCCTTCAGTGCCCCACTCACTCAGGTGGGGGAAGTATTTCGATTTTATGGCAACTGTGCTTGGTTGGAAATTGTTCCTTGAACCAGCTTGGATTTTTTTTTCTAAAGTACATCTGGACATACTCAAGATTCCTTTATTGTCATGTAAGCATACAGAAAATGTCATATACGTGACGTCCTTCGGCCTGCCCTAAGGCAAAGGTTTCCCGTGAGAGTTGCCTGGCACCCCTTACAGTACGAGACAAAGAGAAGCGAGTCCCTTCAGAGACACCGAGTGTCCGCGGATTCACCTCCAGCCCTCCTGCAGCCTCTGCAGCCACACAGACTTCTGTTCGATCCCATCGGCTGCCCCGAGCCCCAGATCCAAACCTCCGACACGATCAGGAACCCCTCCAGCGCCTGAGGCCCTTCGAGAGTCCTTCTTGCTCTCAGCACCCTCTCAAATCCCAGCTCCAATACCTGGTTCCCACGAGCCAGTCTCCAACAGCCCCGTACCCTGTGTGAGTCCTTCACCCACGTTGCCAAAACCCTATATAGCCTTTGTGAACCTCTCACTGGTCCTCTACTGTGGTCACCTTTCCTCTAGGGTATCTCCCATGCTTCTCCTTCTCAAAGGTGGGGGGCGGGTGTTCTCCCTGTTTATGATGCCCTGCGTCTGTCCGCTGCTCCACCGGAGTATGCAACCCCTCGTGCTACGCTGTCAATCAATTAAGCTTACTTTTCTCATACCACAGCAAAAAGAAGGCTATTTTATTTCACAGTTGAATTTAGGAGCAGGGAGGATCTGCTGCAACTGTACAAGGTTGTGGCAAGGCTGCATCTGGAGAACTGCGTGCAGTTTTGGTCTCCTTACTTGAGGAAGGATGGACTGGGTGTGGAGGGGGTACATCAGATTGATTCCAGGGTTGAGGGGATTGGTCTATGAGGAGAGATTGAGCCAGAGAGTCCCATCTGGGACTGGACTCACTGGAATTTAGAAGAATGAGAGGGGATCTTATAGAAACGTATAGAATTATTATGAAAGGAGTGGATAAGATAGAGGTAGGTAAGTTGTTCCTATTGGAGGGGGAGACCAGAACTATGGGACATGGCCTCAAGATCCAGGATAGTAGATTTAGGATGGAGATGAGGAGGAACTGCTTTTCCCAGAGGGTGGGGAATCTGTGGAATTTGCTGCCCATTGAAGCAGTGGAGGCGACCTCAGTAAATATATTTCAGACAAGGATGGGTAGATTTTTACATCGTAGGGGGATTAAGGGATATTGGGAAAAGACAGGTCAGTGGAGATGAACCCATCTTTTTTTTTTTTTTTTTTTTTTTTTTTAATTTTTTATTTTTCACACCATAAATCACAATAGCCATGATATACACTTTTTCTTTTCCACACATTTACAGTGACTTTTTCTCCCTCCCCCCTCCCTCCTCCCAAGCCACCCCCCCATCCCCCCCCCCTCTCATCCATTTTAGTTATACAATCTAGGTTGCATTAATTCAGTTAGACAATGTTGTCATTCAACAAAAATACACCAGAAATTCTACTGAGTCCATTCTTTTCTTCTCTTCTCCTTCCATCAACTTAGGTAATGTTTGTTCCCGGTAGGTTTTCGCTATTGTATTTAATGTAAGGCTCCCATACTTGTTCGAATATTTCAATATTATTTCTTAAACTATATGTTATTTTTTCTAATGGAATACATTTATTCATTTCTATATACCATTGTTGTATTTTCAAATTATCTTCCAATTTCCAGGTTGACATAATACATTTTTTTGCTACAGCTAGGGCTATCTTAACAAATCTTTTTTGTGCATCCTCCAAGTCAATTCCAAATTCTTTATTTTTTATGTTACTTAGGAGAAAGATCTCTGGATTCTTTGGTATATTGTTTTCTGTTATTTTATTTAATATCTGATTGAGATCATCCCAAAATTTTTCTACTCTCTCACATGTCCAGATTGCATGAATTGTTGTTCCCCTTTCTTTTTTACATCGAAAACATCTATCAGATACTGTTGGGTCCCATTTATTTAACTTTTGCGGTGTAATGTATAGTCTGTGTAACCAATTATATTGTATCATACGCAGCCTCGTATTTATTGTATTTCTCATCGTTCCAGAGCATAACTTCTCCCATGTTTCCTTTTTTATCTTTATATTTAAATCTTGTTCCCATTTTTGTTTAGTTTTACCATTTGTTTCCTCATTTTCCTTTTCTTGCAGTTTAATATACATATTTTTTATAAATCTTTTGATTAACATTGTATCTGTAATCACATATTCAAGGTTACTTCCCTCTGGTAAACTCAAGTTGCTTCCTAATTTATCTTTCAAGTAGGATCTCAGTTGGTAATATGCCAGCGCTGTATCTCCCGTTATATTGTACTTATCTCTCATTTGTTCAAAGGATAAGAATCTACTTCCTGAAAAACAATTTTCTATTCTTTTAATCCCTTTTTTTTCCCATTTTCTAAAGGCAAGGTTGTCTATTGTAAAAGGGAGTAGCTTATTTTGCGTCAATATTAGTTTTGGTATTTGGTAATTTATTTTATTTCTTTCTACATGAATCTTCTTCCATATATTGAGGAGATGGTGTAATACTGGAGAAGTTCTATGTTGTACCAATTTTTCGGAGATGAACCCATCTTCAGATCAGCCACAATCTCATTGAATGGCGGAGCAGGCTCGATGGGCTGGATGGCCGACTCCTGTTCCTGTTCCTGACATTCTTATGTTCTAAGTTGCAGAAACTCAATGTGTTTCCTCTGCTTATTTGACAAATCACCTGAATTCTCTGCTGTCTGATTGTCACCCATCTATCTACCTGCTCTAAATCTTTCTGGCCTTCTCCACCTCGACAAAGCCTGCAAGACCATTCCAGGAAATCGCTCCTGCATCCTCTTCGAGCATTTCCCACCCCTTCAAAAGTGCACAGATTTGGACACACGGAACCCGTCGAGCATGATTTCCTGGCTGCAGTTCACTGTTCTTCAGCCCTTTGAAAATGGCGATGGCAGCTTAATAAAACAGGTGGCATGGCTGTTAACACAACGCCTTTACAGGGGCATTGATCGGGACCGGACCAGGGTTCGAATCGCGCGGTGTTTGTAAGATGTTTGTACGTTCTCCCCGTGTTTGCATGGGTTTTACCCGGAGGGGGGGTCCAGTTTCCTCCCACCCTTAAGAACATACTGGGGAGTGTAGGTTAATGGGATGTAAATTGGATGGCATGGGCTTGTGGGCCGAAAGGACCTGTTACCGCGCTGTACGTCTACATTTTTAAAAAAATAAATTTAATGAAGCACACTGGGCTCCGGGACTTTATAAATAATTCTGTGGTCAATGTCAACAGAAATAATTTCTTCTTGGGGCGGCACAGTTAGCGCAGTGTTGTTACCACACTCGCGATCCAGACCGGGGTTTGAATCCCGCACTCTCTGTAAGGAGTTTGTATGTTCTCCCCATGTCTGCATAGGTTTTCCCAGGGGGGGTCTCCACTTTCCTCCCACCATTCAAAACGTTCCGGGGGGGGTGTAGGTTAATGGGGTGTAAATTGGGAGGCGCAGACACATGGGCCGAAAGGGCCTATTACCGCACTGTATGTCAACATTTAAAATTTAAATTTATTTCTTTGCTTCATAGTTTCCATTCAGACTCACCTGATCCAGAGAGAAAGAAATCCTCTCATCCCTTATCTTATTCTTTCTCATAGCACTGTCTGACCTACTCTAGTCCTGGCCATCTACAGCTATGCTCTCCACCCCACCTACCTCTCAACTGCTCAAGCAGACCAGTCAATTGGGCTCCTTCTTTGAGGAATCTTGCCCGTTCAAAAGGGTTACAGAATATAAAAAGCTGCCATTCCGACTATTGTGGGAGTGTTTCGTATAATTGCCTCACGGTGCAAAACAAAGCCATTTGGTCCATTGACTTTATGTCACCACTCAGACTATCCTATCATCTCCTTTCGATCAGTTAGCTGAGATGATGAAGGAAGCCTTCCAAATATGTATGGGGGTTTGGCAGTTACTTGGTATATTTGGGTGGTGTGGGCTCGTGGGCCAGAAGGGCCTTTCTAAAATGTAAGCAAAAAGCGCACCTCAGAGTTAGCTGGCGCACATTCTGGATTTTAAGAGATATCAGTGGGGTCTGAGTTTGCCCTCAACATCAACAGAGTGCCTCCATAAACAGTGAACAAAGTCACAAACAAGCACCCTGTGCTCCCAGTCCCACTGGCCCGGTTCTGTGACGCAGTGCGGGAACATATCGGCTCAGGGTCCCTTTCCCCAGAGCTGCAGAAAGAGAAACCTTATCTGGTTTCTCTTTCCACAGACACTTCTGAGTTTAGTTTCAGTTTCTATTTTCCTTTTGGATCCCTGCATCCTGTTCGTTTTCCTGGAGTGTGGAGGTTTGATGTCTGTGCAAGTTCGGTTTGTGCACATAATAATGGTCACTTTTTTTTTAAATCACGCTTGGATGTAAAACACAATTTCCAACTATGATTCTGCCTCAATTTCATCTGGAACACACCTGAATTCAAAATCGGATCATCAAGTCTCAGAGATACAGGTATGATGTGATCCAATTCCCCTTTGAGGGCGTTGAATAGAATTCCACATGTTTAAAAGACCTTCCCTGACAGGCATTTAAATTGACAACTTGCTCACTAAGAAATTGCCATTGATTGTAAAGGAAATCTACGTCAGTATAGATATATTCCACTGTAAGGTTGTGACGAATTACAACTTCTAAGAATATATTCCAGCGCTCCAAGGGAATAAATTATATTAGTCTGGTGTGTCCCACTCTCATTTCTGTCAACTGTGGATTAAACATCTTGCAAAAGAATCTTCAAGGTGCGAGGAATATGTAGGCAGGTGTCTGAACTAAAAGGCTGGGAGAAGGGAAGAAAAGGCAGGGGGAGGAGAACAGACCAACAGGCAAAAGGTGTTAATTGGACATGGATCAGAAGATAGGTGAGAATTGATCGGGAGTGGTGGGGGTTGTCTGGGGCACTGTGGGTCGAGCTGGATGAAAGGAGATAGAGGGAAAAGGAAAGAGACACAGAGAGACAGACAAGAGAGAGAGAGAGAGATTGAGAGAGAGACTGACAGAGAGAGAGAGAGATAGATAGAGGAGGGGACAGAGCTAGAATTAAGAAGAGAAGGGAAAGATGTGGGGGGGGGGGTTTCAACAAGAACTGGAAAAGTCGATATTAATGCCATCCAATTGGAGGGAGCCCAGACGGAAGATGAGGTGTTGTTCCTCCTATTTGCAGGTGGTCTCAGTCTGGTAGGGCATGAGACCGTGGACAGACATGTTGGCAAGGGATACCTGGTGGGATCATGTGGAGACTATGTGAGGCTCTTCCTAAAAATCCCTCCTTCAAAATTTGGTGCCCTTGAATTTATCCCTTCCTCAGATGTGACAGGTCTTGCTTTAAGTCAAACAAGAAATTCTGCCGATGCTGGGGTCGAGTCAGGTGGACAACTGTGCAGGAGAAACTCAGCAGGTCACACAGATCCACTGGGAGTAAAGGGTAACCAATGTTTCAGGGCCAAGCCCCTCATTTCTTCCCTGTGTGACCTGCTGACTTTCTCCAGCATGGTTGTGTATTTCACTACAACCCTGGCGTCTGCAGATTTTCTCCCCATGGACGCTGTGTGACCTGCTGAGTTTCTCCAGTACGGTGTGTACTGTAGATTTTATTTTAAATCCAACTCTTAATCTTAACTCGTCTTCGCATCCTCAGAAGAAAATGAACACCTGTCCTTCCTTGAGCCAATTTTAAGACAAAAATCTGGGTGCCATCCTATCTAATTTTAATTTTTGACTGGTTCGTCAGGGCACTTCATGCCTTATGTCTGAGCTTTGTTGGGGCAGCCTCTTTACCAAGATTATTAAGTGGAAGAGAATGATTCACCTCAAGAAATCAAACCTGTGCCTTTTCTAAACAGTAATAGCAAAGGGCCACATTGAGACTGCAATCTAATCTTCCGATTCAATTAAATCATGTGATCTGTGCGTCTACTGCTTATACAATGTCACTTAAGTCCCTCAATTAGGTTATTGTCTTGCAATTGCTTCCAGATAGTCCAGATATTTTCCATCTGATGGGTATTTAATGACCTAAAGAGGTCCATATACAGGCTGGAAGATAAATAGAGTACATCTGTAGCAAGTCTGTACGTACGGAAAGAAAAACATGTTCCTGCAGGTTGAAACTCCGGTCCACTATTTTGTGGCCTGGCAACTGATACAGATCTATAATAATTAAATCTAAACAAGATCTAAAATTAAAGAAGATCTGGACTAATTTGTGACCAATTAACCTATCAGTGCAACTTTTGTGATCTTATTTGACAGCGTTTCCAACTCATGGAAACTTCGGGTTATGGGCAGTTCACAGCGTCATCGCTTTCGAAAACAGTGGTTCTCAGCGAGGTTTCTTCTTTGATAAAAGAGCAACAGAAAAGCCGAGCTAAACGCCAGCCCAATTGACCACAAAGTAACTTGTGTTGCGAGGATCTATCACCGACATATAGACATTGGCGGGACTCCAAAGCATCTGCTGGTGAACCTGATTAGAGAGAGAGAGAGACTTTTCTCTCCACCAGCTGGAAGGCTCACAGTTCAGCTAATTTCACAGTGAGCAAAACTTGTCATCTCTGTCGGTCCCCTCTCATCTCCACCCATTCCTCATCACTATTGCATTAACTGGCTTCAATCTGCTTCGTTCTGCAACAACAATTTGTTTCCTTTGGAAGAGGAAACCCATAACTTCAATGCAGTGGGACACTGTTCCTTTTGAACGCTGCAATTTTCTTTTATCTTTTTAATCAGGTGTATTTTATGTCGACTGTCAAAGCATTTCCAGCTGTAAAGATGATGTAGAAACCTACTTTTGACATCGTTATGGAAGGGAGTATAAAGACAGTGGGTGTGGCGTGACTTTTACAGAGGGGCAATGTATACATTAGAGTGCCCACCAAATAAAATTAGGCTTCGACGAATTCAGCGTTTTAAAAACTCTCTTTGTTCATGTTTCACTGAACTTTATATCGTGCTTAATGGATTTGGGAAACGTAATGAGGCTCATCAGTGGAACAAGTAAGATTTCAAAACCCTTTATTGTCGATCAAAAGCGTGGAAGAGAAAACTAAAAGGAAACTTTTTTTTCGCAAACATTTGAGTCCACAACTCATACACTGGATTTTACGGTATGCTGGACTGTGATCTCATCGTTGTTTACATCTTCTGTGCCAATTGGGGAGGTGGATTCGATGTGTTTCAGCTGGTGTGATATTGTCTGTTGCTCAGGCAAGAATCAAAGGGAATTGATGAGAATTGAGGCCACTAGTCTTCTGAAGCCCTAAACCTCCTCGAACTGGGAAATTAGAACCATAGAACCATGGAAACAGGCCCCTTTGGCCCTTCTAGAATCTCTCAGTTGTTGCGAAGGAAAGGAGTCAACTGGAGGCCATTCATCCCATCCAGCCTGGGCTGTCACTCAGACCATGGTTTGTACCCCATCCATGAACTGACTCGCAGAAAAATAATTCAAGCTTAGAAATTTTCAGTTGATTCCCTGACTTGACTGGTTTTCAAGGGAACCTCTTTGGAATAAAAACAGCTGTGTCAATGCTGGGGAGAGTTGAGGGGTGGGTGGTGGGGGTTTGTAGTGAATGGTCAGATCTGGGCCCGGAGGAATGCTGGTACCGGATTTCCTGATGGACCTTCCATCTCCTTCGATTGGTCCCGCTCCTCGTATTCACTTCCCCGCTCACTCGCCACAAATCGTTTTGCAGCCAGCCGCTCCTCGATGCCTTTGATGCCGTGCGGACGTTGTATGGGGTGGAGCGGACTGTGGGCAATGCTGCGGCCTCAGGTGACAGAAGCGGACGGCTAGCACAGAGCCTTTTCCACTGCTTGGGAGGTGTCCCTAATGGTCAGAAACTGTCGAAAAGCATTTAAAAACTACTAAAACCAAGAACAATATTTTAAATTGTGAAAACTTTAAAAAAAACATTAATAAATTGATTAGAAGCACTGGGTTGAACTCAGCCGGTCTCGCAGCATCAGAGCCCTTATGGCCTCTTGCCTGTTGGCTTGTGCTCCACCCCCGACCTCTTCTTCCCTCCTCCCTTTTTAGCGACCGGGACCGGGGTTTCCGTTCTCCCCGGGTCGGCGTGGGCTTTCCCCTGGGGCTCCAGTTTCCTCCCACCCTTCGAAATGTCCCAGGTGGTTGTAGGTCCATTGGATGTAGTTGGGCAGCACGGGTTTAAAGTTTTCAAGTTTTATATTTAAAGGTTTTTTTTAAAAAAGTCTCTCGTTACTTCATGTCTGCTCGGTTGGTTTTTATAAGGTCTCCCTCAGTCTCCAATGCTCCGGGGAGAAAAATCCCAGCCCATCCAGCCTCTCCTTGCTCTTCAAGCCCTCCAAGTCTCAGCAACATTCTCGGGAATCTGAGCATCTTCTGTTTTTATTGCAATTTCCAGTATCTTCTGGTTATTTTGTTATTATTTCTAGACAATGAGATCTTTGCAGAATTAAGAGAACGTGGCTCCTTTTCAGATGGACAGCAGGGTAACAACCCCGTCTGTCCCACGAGGTAACAACCCCGTCTGTCCCACGGGGTAACAACCCCGTCTGTCCCACGAGGTAACAACCCCGTCTGTCCGCACGGGGTAACAACCCCGTCTGTCCCCACGGGGTAACAACCCCGTCTGTCCGCACGGGGTAACAACCACGTCTGTCCCCACGGGGTAACAACTCCGTCTGTCCCACGGGGTAACGACCCCGTCTGTCCCACGGGGTAACGACCCCGTCTGTCCCACGGGGTAACGACCCCGTCTGTCCCACGGGGTAACAACCCCGTCTGTCCCACGAGGTAACAACCCCGTCTGTCCGCACGGGGTAACAACCCCGTCTGTCCCCACGGGGTAACAACTCCGTCTGTCCCACGGGGTAACGACCCCGTCTGTCCCCACGGGGTAACGACCCCGTCTGTCCCACGAGGTAACGACCCCGTCTGTCCCCACGGGGTAACGACCCCGTCTGTCCCACGGGGTAACGACCCCGTCTGTCCCCACGGGGTAACGACCCCGTCTGTCCCACGGGGTAACAACTCCGTCTGTCCCACGGGGTAACAACCCCGTCTGTCCCACGGGGTAACGACCCCGTCTGTCCCCACGGGGTAACAACCCCGTCTGTCCCACGGGGTAACAACTCCGTTTGTCCCACGGGGTAACAACTCCGTTTGTCCCACGGGGTAACGACCCCGTCTGTCCCACGGGGTAACAACTCCGTTTGTCCCACGGGGTAACAACCCCGTCTGTCCCACGAGGTAACAACACCGTCTGTCCCCACGGGGTAACAACCCCGTCTGTCCCCACGGGGTAACAACTCCGTCTGTCCCACGAGGTAACGACCCCGTCTGTCCCCACGGGGTAACAACCCCGTCTGTCCCCACGGGGTAACGACCCCGTCTGTCCCACGGGGTAACAACTCCGTTTGTCCCACGGGGTAACAACCCCGTCTGTCCCACGAGGTAACGACCCCGTCTGTCCCCACGGGGTAACAACCCCGTCTGTCCCACGGGGTAACAACTCCGTTTGTCCCACGGGGTAACAACTCCGTTTGTCCCACGGGGTAACGACCCCGTCTGTCCCACGGGGTAACAACTCCGTTTGTCCCACGGGGTAACAACCCCGTCTGTCCCACGAGGTAACGACCCCGTCTGTCCCACGAGCCCATTGAACGCTTTTTGATGGGTGGGAGAAATCCGGAGCGCCGGGGGTCGGAGGGGACACCCAGACAGACACGGTCTCCTTCCAGACAGGGTGGGATGGCAGTGTCGTGGCGCTTCACCGTGTTGCTGATGGAAGCCCGCGACTTTCTCGAGAGGACAAGAGCCAAACGTTACACGAAGCGCAAGTCAAGCACGAAAGACGGCAGCCACCGCGACTGAAGGGAAAACCCCAACGCTGGCGAACGTCAGCAGGTCAGGCAGTATCCCTTAGGTGGCAGTTCTATAAAGTATTACTTTCTAAAGTATCCCATAGAAAGTCAACTCCTTGACCTGCTGAGTTTCAGACGACGATGGTTGTGTGGAGTGGAGGAGAAAGTGTTTTGGGGGAGAGTGAAGTTGACACAAAACGTTGACTGGAGACTGACTGTTGGCTCAAAGTGTTTGAACCTGTGAGAGGTCCTGTCGAAAGGGGCAGAAATGGTCCCCACGCGTGGTTAACAAAAGGCGGTGAGCATCAGGCTTTATTTTAAACTAAACAGTAAGCGATTCTGATGTGGAATCCACTGTCTGTCACATTGGTGCCCTTCCAAAAAAAAGTTCCTTCCTCAAAGGGGGGGGGGGGGGGGAGATTTAAATTGGAGCCGTGGAGACTTCCTGATCGTGTCGGAGAGGACGGGGTCGGGTCGCTGATGGTTTGGGCTGAGGACCGTGTGCCTGCAGGGGCTGCGGGAGCCCCGGAGGTGAATCCACAGACTGGGGTAACGAGAGTTTCTTATACACAATGTACAAATGCCCGAAATTCACAGGCGCACGACTATAATAGGGCAAATTAAATTGCTGTGAGACAGATAGAGATGTGATCAACATTTAAAAAATGGATGGGGCAGCAGTCAGTCCAACAGGTTAGCGCAATGCCTTTACAGCGCCAGCGACCGGGGTTCGAATCCCTCACTGTCTGGAAGGAGTTGGCATGTTCGCCCTCTGTCTGTGTGTGTAGGGGGGGGGGGGGGGGTTGTCGGTTAATGGGGCGTAATTGGGGGTCATGGGCCCGTGGGCCGAAACGTGCTGTCGGTCTAAAATTTGAAAGAAATGTCCACAGTTGCAGTTGGTGCAGAAAGAGTGGTCCCAGAGTAGTTTATTGTTCAGATTAGGGTACGACGAGTTCAAAAAACTAATCCCTGGGGAAATAAAGTTGCCCTTGAACCAGACTTCAAGCTTCTGTACCTTCAACCTGAAGGGTGCAGCGAGACGAGCTGGTGACCCCGGGGTAGAGCAGCAGCGATCATCAAGGACCCACACCACCCAACACACGCTCTGTTCTCGCTGCTGCCATCAGGAAAGAGGTGGAGGGGCCACAAAACTCGCCCCACCAGGTTCAGGAACAGCTGCTTCCCCCCCCCCCCACCACCACCATCAGACTCCTCAACAGCAAACTCAATCAGGGACTCTTACTTGTGCACTTGGTTAAATTTTTTTTTCCCCTCAGTATTGCACAGTCAGTTTGTTTACATGTGTATATTGAGTACAATTTTTTTTGCATTACCAATAAGTGGTAATTCTGTCTCATCCACAGGAAAAGAATCTCAAGGTTGTATGTCATGTCCTGTATGTTCTCTGACAATAAATCTGAGATCTGATTATGAGCTTATAACATGCTGCTGCTGCTCGGAGCTGCGTATCTGCTCCTAATGAGGCTTTGGAAAATGTCTCTCTCACGCACAAGGGAATCGCCCATCGAACCACCACAATCCTTCACCATTCAGCTTCGATCTCTCCTGCCAACATTCTTCTTCGACTTCAAGAGCCGCCCTCCTTTCCACTAATGCCTCAAATACATCGTTGACCTAATGCCCACTGCCCAGGAGTGGGAGATCCTGAGGGCCACCAGCCACCAGTGCTGTGAAACAATATTCAAACCAAGGGGTTTCTGAAAACCTGACATGCAAAAATATTATGCCACAAATCATCAAGAAAATTAAACCTCCTGTGGTTTTGTTCTGGCTGCTTAAAATGCTTGAGGTTTTCACTTTTCACAACCTCGGAATGTCTTGAAGCTACCCGCAGACAATGAAGCCCTTTTCAGTCCTTGAACATGTGCCTGCCATAGACACCACTATGATAAAGGCCCGGTCATCTGTTTTGTTTTATGACAAGAGTTTATTGTCATGTACCCAAGTTGAGAGTGCAGGCACACCGAAGTTCTTACTTGCAGAAGTCACCCAGGTACACCAGTCACCCCAACTAAAACGTTGTAAATTAAATTACAGCAATATCTCAGCAAACAGAAAATAGAGATAATAAATTTTAAAGGATTGTTAAGTAAATTAGGAATGCAAATTAAGGAATAAATATTAGCCAGTATTCCAAGGATAAATATGCATCTCTTCTAAACAGAGCTGTGGGATCTTTATCTTCCACCGAGAGAGTCTTAATTAAGAATCAGACTCAGAATTTATTGTCGTGAACATGTCATGAAATTCGCTGTTTTGCGGCAGCGTCACAGGGCAAACATTTTTATAAACCACCGTACAAAAATAGTGCACGAAAAAGTTAGAGGGAGGAATCTGATGGCGGAGGGGAAGAAGCTGTCCTTGTGCCGCTGGGTGCTTGCCTTCAGGCTCCTGGACCTTTTCCCCCCTGATAGTAGAAGAGTGAAGATGTGGGTGGTGGGGGGGGGGGGGTCCTTGGGGATAGAGGCTGCTTTTTTAAGACACTGCTCCATTTCGATGTCCTCAAGTCTGGGGCCCGTGATGTCGCAGGCCGAGTTAACAGCCGTCTGGAATTTATTCTTGTTGGCTATGTGAGGAATCTGATGGCGGAGAGGAAGAAGCTGTCCTTGTGCCGCTGGGTGCTCGCCTTCAGGCTCCTGGACCTTTTCCCCCCCTGATAGTAGAAGAGTGAAGAGGTGGGTGGTGGAGGGGGGGGGTCCTTGGGGATAGAGGCTGCTTTTTTAACACACCGCCCCATGTCGATGTCCTCAAGTCTGGGGCCCGTGATGTCACAGGCTGAGTTAACAGCCCTCTGGAGTTTATTCTTCTTGGCGCCTCCGTACCAGGCAGTGAGACAACTGGCCAGAATGCTCACCACAGTCCACCCGTAGAAATTTTCGAGAGTCTTCAGTGAACCGCTTTGCATTGGGGGGATCAGGACTGACTTTGATGTACTACAGAGAGACTTGAACTCACAATTTTCCGATTCTGAAGTGAGAGTGCAGCCACTGAACACCTCTGCCAAGGGATCAGTGTTAACTGTCACCAATCCAGCGTGGAGCTCAGCTCTTCTGCACAATGCAGATTGCTCAGTTTGGTTCAGCTCCTGCCAACATTCTTCTTCGCCATTCCCACAGATTGAAGGTGACTCTAGGTTCCGCGGTAGCAGAGATCAATGAAGGACCTGCAGGCTCTGCCATGGGATGACTGGAGGTGGCACACTTTTTCCACTCTTTTCGCGCGATTTCTGAGTGCTCCCAGGGAAGGGAATCTAAGCTCTTATGTCATTGCCTCTTGCTCGTCCTTGAATCATTTCCTCCATCCACTGGATGATCTCATGCCGTAACACACCTTAAGACAGAGGAACAGAATTAAATTGTTCGGCCCACCAAGTCTGCTGCACCATTTGAATGATGGATGATGCATTTTTCCTTCAACACATTGTGCTGCCTTCTCCCATAACATTTGGCACTCTAACCAATCAAGAACTTATTATCCTCCACTTTAAACACATCTAATGACCTGGCCTCCACAGCCATCTGTGGCAATGAATTTCACAGGTTCACTTCAGGCTGAAGAAATTTCTTCTCATCTTGGTTCTCAAGGAGCCGTCAGAAATCAGGTTTATTGCCATGAACGTGTCACAACATGTGTTGTTTCACAGCAGCAGTGTTGTATGGATGCAAAATTGCTATAAATGACAATTCCATAAATCAAGATTTTAAACAAGTAATTCGTGCAAAAAAGAGAAGTGAGGCCGTGTCTGTGGTTCATTCAGGAATCTGCTGGCGGCAGAGATTCGTTGTTTTGCGGCAGCGTCACAGGGCAAACATTTCTCTAAACCACCTTACAAAAATAGTGCACGAAGAAGTCAAAGTGAGGAATCTGATGGTGGAGCGGAAGAAGCTGTCCTTGTGCCGCTGGGTGCTCCTCTGGGTACCTTTTCCCTGATGGTAGCAGAGTGAAGAGGGCCTGGCCTGGGTGGTGGGGTCCTTGAGGATAGAGGCTGCTTTCTTCAGACACTGCCTCTTAAAGGTATCCTCGATGGAGTGGTCTGGTCCCTGTGATGTCGCAGGCCGAGTTACCAGCCTTCTGTAGCCTTTACTGCCTCCATACCAGACAGAATGCTTTCCACGGTACACCTGGAGAAATTTGCAAGACTTTGGAGAATCTCTTCAAACTCAAAAGGAAATGCAGCTGCTGGTGAGCCTTCTTCCTGATTGTATTGACATGAAGGCCCCCAATAGATCTTCAGAGATGTTGACACCCAGGAATTTCAAGCTCTTTACCCTCTCTCACTACTGACCCCCTCGATGGGGACTGGTTTGTGTTCTCCTGACTCCCTCCTGAAGTCCACAATCAATTCCTTGGCTTTGCTGACGTTGAGCGCAAGGTTGTTGTTGTGATCTACCTCCCTCCTGTACACTTCCTCATTGCCATCTTTTTATTCTGCCGATGTGCACTCTGGTTCTCGAGGGTCTCGCTGCTGAAAACAACTGCTCCACATCCTCTTTGACAAGCCCTCTCAATATTCAGTTGGGAGCTTGATATGAAGTTTGTGAATGATTGGTTTGCCCTACGAAGCTGATTTGGGTATTTAGGACCCAAATGCTGGAGATACTAATCTAAAAGAGGACACCGACATTGACTCTTTTATCCTCCTTTTGGCTTGGGGAATTTGGGGAGATTGGGGGAGAGGGCTAAGAAGGGGTAACTCTGATAGGAGAAGGGTAAGGAGCTGGAGGGATAGGGAAAGAGAGAGACCAGAGGAGCAGTGTTAATGGAAATTGAAGAAGTTGATATTGATGCCGTGTGCATTGACCCTATTTGTTACATTCATCGCACTTTCCTGTCAACGACCCCCACATTCTGCCGCGCAGTCACACACAAGAAGCAACCTACAGCCGCTTACACTGTCACTGGGAGAGAGGACAAACTCACCAGAGACAGTGCCGGAGGTCGGCATCAAACCTGGGTCTCCGGATCGCAGATTTGTCTCGTCCCCTCAAGCAGGTCACAGTTACCGCATCCCTTGGTGCACCCTTTACCCTACGGGCAACACGGTTGTGAATTGTGACTGAAGGTCTTCTCTACCAATTTCGGGGCAGCACGGTTAGCATGGCAGTTAGCACAATGGGACCCGGGTTCGAATCCCATGCTGTCTGTAAGGAGTTTATACGTTCTCCCCATGTCTGTGTTTGGTTTTCCCCGGGGGATCTGGTTTCCTCCCATCGTTTGAAGCATACTGGGGGGTGTAGATCAATTGGGTGTAAACTGGGTGGCACGGACTCGTGGGCCGGAAGGGCCTGTTACCGTCCTGTATGTCTACATTTAACATTTTAAAACATTAAGTTTGAAAATATCAGCAGATGGTACAATAAAAGTCCAGAAATCTGGACCACCCAAGAATCTGGACTTCTTGAAAACTCTGATATTTTTTAATTTAGCTTTTGTGTGCGGGCGTAAGCGCCACAGATGCACAGAAGTCATAGAAATGAACGAATAAACATTTATTCATTTTTTGAACTTTCCATTTTATACAAAAAAATGTTTTGTTAAAAACTGTCAAAATTTACCTGTTCACCTCTTCTTTATTCTTCCTTAAATCTGGAAAATCTGAAAATCTAGACCGACAAGATTCCAGAGCGGTCTGGATTTTAGGACTTTTACTGTACTGTCCGCTCCCAGAGTCGCAAGGTTTTTCAGTTGGCTTGTGGCAGTGTTCGAACACTCCCATAGAGAGCTGAGGAGCAGCTGACACAAAGATCTACTGCAAACCGTAACATTCGTCTTCTGAAACTTGTTTCAGGGCCCCTTGTCATGCACTGAATTAATTTGGGCACATAGATTATATATGTGATCAGAGGTTGGTCATGGGGTGAAATAGTATAGAAACAGTCCCTTCGGCCCATCAAGTCCCTGCTGATCATCAACCTCCCATTTCCACTCATCCTGCATTAATCCCAAGTTGTTCTCCTGTCATTCTACCTCCTCCACATACCAATGGCCCATGTCCATGGGATATGGAAGGTAAGCGGAGCCCCCAGGTTGGGCGGGGGGTGGGGGGGAACTCATGGGTTGAATGTGCAAACTCCACACAGACAGCACCGGAGGTCAGGATCAAGTCAGGTTCTCTGGTGATGCGAGGCAACAGCTCTTTAGGCCGAGCCACTTTGCTGCCCCTGTTATTGGATGAGTAATCCACGAGGCCTTGACTAGGACAGGAGATTGAGTCCCACCCTTGCAGCCAGATCATTTAATGAATTAACTTTCGAATAAACACATTTTCTCTTGTTGAAAAACCTGGAATTAAAAGGCAGTTTCAGAATAAGGGCGGACCTATTCCAAGTGGAAGTGAGGAAGAATTTCTCCTCTCAGAAGGTGGTGAACCTTCGGACCAGAGACTTGTAAAGGCAGCGTCACAAAGGAAATGCAAGACTGAGATGGCTACAAGTCCAAAAGACATAGGAGCAGAAATAGGCCATTCAGCCCCATTCAATCCTGAGCTGATCCATTTCCCACTCAGCCCCACTGCCTGGTCTTCTCCCCATAACCTGTGATCCCCTGGCTAATCAAGAACCTGTCAATTTCTGCCTGAAATACACCCAATGACCTGGCCTCCACAAACACCTCTGGCAACAAATTCCACAGATTCACCGCCCTCTTGCTGAAGAAATTCTTCCGCATCTCTGTTCTAAGCGGACACCCTTTATTCCTGAAGTTGTGCCCTCTTGTCCTGGACTCTCCCACCGTGGGGAAAGAACCTTTCTACATTGACTCTGTCCACACCTTTCAATGTTCAAAATGTTTCAATGAGATCCACCCCCCCATTCTCCTAAATTCCAACTAGTGCAGGCCAAGAGCTGTCAACTGCTCCTTGTGTGATAACCCTTTCATTCCCGGAATCATCCCTGTGAGCCTCCTTTGGACCCTCTCCCACCATCAACACATTTTTTCTTAAATGAGGAGCCCAAAACTGGTCCCAATACTCCATGTAAGGTCCAAATTTGAACCAAAATAAAAGGCAAGGGGTTTGACGAACAGGCAAGAAAGTGGATCTGAGGTCAGAATCCAATCTGCCGCATATTATTAATTTAAAATGTAGACATAGAGCACGGTAACAGGCCACTTCGGCCCATGAGTCCGTGCCGCTCAATTACCCCCCATTGACCTACAACCCCCCCACCCACCACATTTAAAAAGGTGGGAGGAAACCGGAGCCCCCCCGGGGAAAACCCACACAGACACAGGAAGAACATACAAACTCCTCACAGACAGTGCGTGATTCCTTGTCCCGGTCCCGGTTCCTTGTAACAGCATTACGCAAACCGTGGTGACAAAACTTTCCCCCCCACCAACCCATGTCTTACACCTCCCCTTGCAAGGTCCCTTAGTTACCTACAACATCTTAACCGGCATGTGATAATTAACTATCCTCAGCTGCAAAATCTCGAACCGCTTACGCCAATAAAATTTGGAAAGAACATGTGACTCATTGTATTCATTAGTAAATGACTAAATAGTACATCTGAATCACTCGTTCTACCAGTTTGCATCAACATGAACTAATTAGATAGTATTTTGCATGTGGAAATTAGATTAGTTTAATCGATGTCAATGTTTGATTGGCGGGCGCTGTTCAGGAAACCTATTTCCATTTTCAGTGTTGTGAAAGGTTGTTGCCAGAACAGAGTCCCTGGGTTAAAAGTTAAGGCTATTGTTTAAGAGTTAGAAATAAAATTAGTGTTTTACAATTAAACACTGTTTGGTTCATTGTCTGTTGCTGTTCGTAACAGCATTAAAAGGTAAAAGGCAAAAATTTTACTAACTGACGCTAAATGAGAACCATATCTACCTGTTCCGACTTATCTAGAAATTCTGCTTAAAGACAGACATAGTAGTGGATCTCATTCGTAACCTGGCGGGAAGAGAAGGGAGAGTGTGATGAATCCTTTAATGTGTTGGCAGCTTCCCTGAGACAAAGGGAAGTGCAGACGAGGTCGCTGGAAAAGAGGAAATGTCCGGTGCACAAATCAGCACTTCGTTCAATAATGAAAACCCAAACGCGCTGTAGGAACTCAGCAGGTCATGTACAGGAGGTAAAGATTTATGACTGATGTTTCAGAGATCTGAGCCATTGGTAATATATCTTTCCCTCCTCTGGATGCTGCGAGACCGGCTGGGCTCCTCCAGCATTTTCTGTGTTTTCACTACAATCACAGCATCTGCAGACTTTCGTGTTTCACTTTTTTTTAAGTCGGTTCACTGGCACCCCGTCCACCTGTCAGTTCTGCGGCTGGGAGGAGATGGTATACCATATATATACGGAGTGTGAGTGATTTCAGCCTCTGAAGGGGTTGCTTCTCAGGTTTTGGCTACATTTCATACCCCACCACCCCCCCCCCCCCCCCCACCCAGCTCCTGATTTTCAGTCACCTGGTGAGGAAGGGGGTGGGTCACTCGGGCGGATCTCTTGGTCAGTTTGCTTCTGGGCATACAAAATAGTACAGAGCAAGTTGGCCATCCGTGGGTCCAGGCAATGGGCCTTTGAGGGTTCAGCCTGGGAGGATTGCCCTCCCATTTTCCGGGGTTACGTTCGTGCCCGCGCATCCCTGGAGAGGGAGCATGCGAGGTCCACAGGTATGATGCGGGGTTTCTGGGACCGGTGGGCGCCACAGGGTCTCAAGTGCGTTCTGCATGGTGAAGACCATGTTATAATTTAACTGTGAATAGAGTGTAACTGAAATACTGCAATATTGTAACAGTGTATAAATGTGATTTATTGCAATCACTGAATAAACTACCTTTGTGAAAGGAACGAAAAAAGTGACACGTGTCTCGTTGACAGGAGGCCCTTATATAGAGGAAAAAAAATTGACTGTAAAGGCAGAAATTCTCTGCCCTCAGGTTGCTGAACCTACCTCTGTAAATCCTCCACACGCAGTTCCAAGACGCCAAATCCGATCCCTCCTCCAGCTTGGTCGCATAGGCGCTCCGCCTCACTCCATGAATGTGCTACCGCTGCCAGCGGTTGGCTAGGGGGTGGGCTGATGACACCGCAATGGCACCGTCAGCCTGAGACACAGGAGCGTGAATTTTAAAAACCCGACTGCGTGCACGGCAAGGTAACGCATTTGGAAGGTACGTTCCTATCATCTACAGTCACCATTTTCTGATATAGGGCTCTTTCCCACTTGGCGTATATGTATGCCGTCATGTTAGTGGGCAGCACTACGGCACCAGTCGTTCTCGGCTCCAGAGGATGCAACGAAGAGCCGCTCTTCACGAAAACGACGCTACAGCAACCTTTTCCGGGTAAGTGCAGATTTTTCTCCACCAATGGAGCTGGCCTCAAAGCGGCGGCCCTCCACGAAAACTCCCAGTACGTCATCAGCTGCAAAAGGATCATCGAAATGAAGAGATATTTTGGATTTGTTTAAAGACTCTTACTGGGGACAGGGCCTAGCAGTAGGGAGAGGAGAGGAGAAGAGAGGAGAGGAGAGAAGAGAAAAGGAGAGAGGAGAAGGACAAAAGAAAAGAGTCCGGGGCAGGTAAGAAAACTTCTTAAAAAGTCTCTTACCAGGGTCTGCGGGGAGGAGTCGGCGTCGGAGGCGGCCATTGGTCGAGCGAGCATACAGGAGAGTGTGTAGGGGTTAATTGGTAAAAGGCCAATAAATAAGATGGACAGCGAGCGGCCCAGCGAGTGAGTGGCCCAGTGAAGGAGTGGGACTTCCAGGCTTTGGCTCATCAGGCTTCGGCAAAAGCAGGCGGAAAGAAAGCTAAGATAGTCTTTATTACTACTTCATTGGGGTAAGGGATGAGTGTTAAGGCTGTGTGTTGTCGGGAGTGCCAGATGTGGGAGGTCCTGGAGTCTTCCAGACTCCCGGATGTCCATACCTGCACTAGGTGTGTCGAGCTGCAGATTCTCAGGGACCGTGTTAGGGAACTAGAGCTGCAGCTTGATGACCTCAGGCTGGTTAGGGAAACAGAGGAAGTCATTGACAGGAGTTACAGCCAGGTGGTCACGCCAGGGCCACGGGAGGATGAAAGGTGGGTAACTGTTAGGAGAGGGACAAAAAAACGTAAGGTGCCAGAGATGAGCCCTGTGAATGTAACCCTCAGCAATAAGTACGCCTCTTTGAGCACTGTTGAGGGGGACATCAAGGTTGGGGGGAGCGACAGTGGCTGTGCCTCTGGCACGAGGTCGGCCCCTGTAGCTCAGAAAGGGAGGGAAAGGAAGAGGAGGGCAATTGTGGTAGGAGACTCCATAGTTAAGAGGACGGATAGGGGATTCTGCGGACGCAGCAAGGAGAACCGGATGGTGGTTTGCCTCCCTGGTGCCAGGGTCCGGGATGTTGCTGCTCGTGTCCCAGATATCCTAAAGTGGGAGGGACAGGAGCCAGAGGTCGTGGTACATGTAGGTACCAATGACATAGGGAGGAAGAGAGAAGAGGTCCTAAAAAGTGAGTACAGGCAGTTAGGTAGGGAGTTAAAAAGAAGGACCGCAAAGGGGGTAATCTCTGGATTACTCCCTGTGCCACGTGACAGTGTGAATAGAAATAGAATGAGGTGGAGGATTAACACGTGGCTGAAGGGGTGGAGTAAGGGGCAGGGTTTTAAGTTTCTGGATAACTGGGACCTTTTTTGGGGGAGATGTGACCTGTACAGTAAGGACAGGTTACACTTAAATCCCAGGGGGACCAGAATCCTGGCAGAGGTATTTGCTAGGGCTACTCAGGATCCTTTAAACTAGAATGGTTGGGGGGAGGGAACAAAATAGTACAGAGCAGTAAGGAGAAGGTTAGAATGCAAACAAAGAAAGTTTGTAGTAAGTATTTGAATATGGATGGGCAGGTGATAGAGAAGGGAAATGCTCTGGAAGAAGATGAAGGGCAATTGGCAGGAAAAGTAAATAATGTTGTTATTAAAGATGAGGGAAAACAGGGATTAAAAATTGGGAAATCTCTGAAATTCATATATTTTAATGCCAGGAGTATTGTAAAAAAGGTGGATGAGCTGAAGGTGTGGATTGATACTTGGAAGTATGATGTGGTAGCGATTAGTGAGACATGGTTGCAGGAGGGATGTGATTGGCAGCTGAATATCCCTGGGTTTTGTTGTTTTAGGTGTGATAGAGTCGGAGGGGCAAGAGGAGGTGGGGTTGCATTGCTTGTCAGGGAAAATATTACAGCGGTGCCTAGGAAGGATAGATTAGAGGGCACATCCACGGAGGCTATTTGGGTGGAACTGAGGAGTAGGAAAGGAGAGGTTACACTTGTAGAGGTGTATTATAGACCACCCGGAGGGGACCGAGACCTAGAGGAGCAAATCTGTAGGGAGATAGTAGATATTTGTGATAAGCACAGGGTTGTAATTATGGGAGATTTTAATTTTCCACATATAGATTGGGAAACACATTCTGTGAAAGGACTGGATGGGTTAGAGTTTGTGAAATGTGTGCAAGATAGTTTTTTACAACAATATGTAGAGGTGCCAACCAGAGAAGGAGCAGTGTTAAATCTACTGTTGGCAAATGGGATGGGTCAAGTGACGGAGGTTAGTGTTGGCGAGCACTTCGGGTCCAGTGATCATAATGCCATCAGCTTCAATGTCATTATGGAAAGAGAGAAGTCAGGGCCAAGGGTTGAGGTTTTTGATTGGGGAAAAGCTAGATTTGAGGAGATGCGAAAGGACTTGAAGGGTGTGGATTGGGACAATTTGTTTTATGGGCAGGATGTAGTAGAGAGATGGAAGTCTTTTAAAGATCAGATTTTGAGAGAGCAAAAGCTTTATGTTGCTGTTAGGTTAAAAGGAGGGGCAAAAGGTTTGAGAGAGCCGTGGTTTTCAAGGAATATTGGAAACTTGGTTCGAAGAAAAAGGGAGGCATACATTAGATATAAGAAGCATGGAGTTAAGGAGATGTTTGAAAGATACATTGAATGTAAGAGGAATCTTAAGAGAGGAATTAGGAAAGCTAAAAGAAGGTACGAGGAAACTATGGCAAGCAGGGTGAAAACTAATCCAAAAGAGTTCTACAAATATGTTAATGGTAAAAGGAAAGCTAGAGACAAAATTGGTCCCTTAGAGAATCAGAGCGGAAAACTGTGTGTGGAGCCTAGAGAAATGGGGGAGATATTGAACAGTTTCTTTTCTTCGGTATTCACTAAGGAGAAGGATATTGGGAGATGTGAGATAAAAAAAGCAAATTGGGTAAATATGGGGAATATAGAGATTACAGAAGATGTAGTTTTAGGGCTTTTGAAGAATATAAAGGTGGATAAGTCTCCGGGACCAGACGGGATCTTCCCCAGGACATTGAGAGAAGTGAAGGAGGAAATAGCAGAGGCTCTGGCGGTAATTTTCCAAATGTCATTAGATATGGGGATAGTGCCGGAGGATTGGCGCATTGCGCATGTGGTTCCGTTATTTAAAAAGGGTTCGAGAAGGAAGCCTGGCAACTATCGGCCTGTAAGTTTGACGTCTGTGGTAGGTAAATTAATGGAGAAAATTCTTAGAGATAGTACTTATAAACATCTGGATAGACAGGGTCTGATCAGGAGCACTCAACATGGATTTGTGGGAGGAAGGTCATGTTTGACTAATCTGATTGAATTTTTTGAAGAGGTGACTAGGAATGTGGATGAGGGTAGCGTGGTGGATGTTGTCTATATGGACTTCAGTAAGGCCTTCGATAAGGTACCACATGGAAGGTTAGTTAAGAAGGTGCAGTCTTTAGGTATAAATTTTGAGATAGTCAAATGGATTGAACATTGGCTGAAAGGGAGAGGCCAGAGAGTGGTAGTGGATAATTGTCTGTCAGGTTGGAGGCCGGTGACCAGTGGTGTGCCTCAAGGATCTGTATTGGGCCCATTGTTGTTCGTTATATACATTAATGATCTAGATGATGGGGTGGTAAATTGGATTAGTAAATATGCAGACGATACTAAGATAGGTGGAATAGTGGATAATGAAGAAGGTTTTCAAGGATTGCAGAGGGATTTGGGCTGCTTAGAAAAGTGGGCTGAAAAATGGCAGATGGAATTTAATGCTGATAAGTGTGAGGTGCTTCATTTTGGTAAGAAGAATCAGAACAGGACATACGTGGTAAATGGGAGAGCATTGATGAATACAGAAGAGCAGAAAGATTTAGGAGTAACGGTACATCGTTCCCTGAAGGTAGAAACTCACGTGAATAGGGTGGTGAAGAAGGCTTTTAGTATGCTGGCCTTTATCAATCATTGCACGGAATATAGGAGTTGGGAGGTGATGTTGAGATTGTATAAGACGTTGGTGCAGCCTAATTTGGAGTTCTGTGTGCAGTTCTCGTCACCTAATTATAGGAAGGATATAAACAGAGTGGAGAGAGTGCAGAGAAGGTTTACCAGAATGTTACCTGGGTTTAAGCATCTAGAGTATAGGGAGAGATTGGACAGATTAGGTCTTTATTCTTTGGAGCGTAGAAGGTTGAGAGGGGATCTGATAGAAGAATTTAAGATTATGAAAGGGATAGACAGAGTGGATGTGGATAGACTATTTCCGTTAAGAGGAGGAAAGATTAAAACAAGAGGACATGAGTTAAGAATTAAGGGGAAGAGGTTTAGAGGTAACATGAGGGGGAACTTCTTTACTCAGAGAGTGGTAGCCGTGTGGAATGAGCTTCCAGGAGAAATAGTGGCGGCGGAGTCAATTGTATTATTTAAGAAAAGGTTGGACAGGCAACAGACTCGCCAAGGCAAATAGCGCCTTTGGAAGACTACACAAAAGAGTCTGGAAAAACAACCAACTGAAAAACCTCACAAAGATAAGCGTATACAGAGCCGTTGTCATACCCACACTCCTGTTCGGCTCCGAATCATGGGTCCTCTACCGGCACCACCTACGGCTCCTAGAACGCTTCCACCAGCGTTGTCTCCGCTCAATCCTCAACATCCATTGGAGCGCTTTCATCCCTAACGTCGAAGTACTCGAGATGGCAGAGGTCGACAGCATCGAGTCCACGCTGCTGAAGATCCAGCTGCGCTGGATGGGTCACGTCTCCAGAATGGAGGACCATCGCCTTCCCAAGATCGTGTTATATGGCGAGCTCTCCACTGGCCACCATGACAGAGGTGCACCAGAGAAAAGGTACAAGGACTGCCTAAAGAAATCTCTTGGTGCCTGCCACATTGACCACCGCCAGTGGGCTGATATCGCCTCAAACCGTGCATCTTGGCGCCTCACAGTTTGGCGGGCAGCAACCTCCTTTGAAGAAGACCGCAGAGCCCACCTCACTGACAAAAGGCAAAGGAGGAAAAACCCAACACCCAACCCCAACCAACCAATTTTCCCCTGCAACCGCTGCAACCGTGTCTGCCTGTCCCGCATCGGACTTGTCAGCCACAAACGAGCCTGCAGCTGACGTGGACTTTTACCCCCTCCATAAATCTTCGTCCGCGAAGCCAAGCCAAAGAAAAAGACAGGTATATGGATGAGAAGAAGATGGAGGGTTATGGGCATTGTGCAGGGAGGTGGGACTAGAGAGGGGTGTTTGGTTCGGTGCGGACTAGAAGGGCCTAATGGCCTGTTTCCGTGCTGTAATTGTTATGTTATGTTAAAAGTGCTCGCAAGTTTAACAGTCGGCCTCTTGTTCACACCACAGCCATTGTGTAATTTAGAGTTAAGGAGGAATGTTCTTTCAGTGAGCACAAACACTGAAGGAGCCTTTGTGCACCCCCCACCGCACCCCATCCCCCCCAGCCCCCACTCTTGCTTGGGGACCCTCCTTGATTGGATCTTCGGAGGAAACAATGAAACTCTGCTGATTGGAAGCTCAGCTGAAACATCAAGGGCTGGGCTGGGCTGGGCTGGGCTGGGCTGGGCTGGGCTGGGCTGGGCTGGGCTGGGCTGGGCTGGGCTGGGCTGGGCTGGGCTGGCCTAGGTGATTGAAACACCTGGATTGTGTAGGGGCAGGATAACTTAAAAGGCTCGCTTTCCCATTTGGTAAATATCACCTTCTTTGAGGCCAGCACCAAGCGATCAGGTAACATCACAGAACCGCAACAGATGTAGAAATGTTGTAACAACAGTAAACATTTCCATTCTACGTCAGCCTGTTTATTCATTCCAAAAAAAACTTGGAAATGGCTTTAGGCTAATTTACTATCGCAGCAACCACTTCCTTCAAACAGTTCCTCAAAGTATCAAATGGGCCAATTCCAACACTATCTTTGAGTCAAGTAAAATGTAAAGCTCCGTCCGCACCAGTGACAGAGACCACCCAGTAGCCAACCATTTCTGTTCTGTGTCATACTCCCACACTCACGTGTCTGTCCGTGGCCTTATGTACTGTCCCACCCAAACCACCCGCAAACTGGAGGAACACCACCTGATTTTCCATCTGGGCCCCCTCCAGTCGGATGGCATTGACGTTGACTTCTCCGGTTTCTGTTCACCTGCTTTCCTCTTCTCCCCCTCCCTTCACCCAGCCATCACGTCTCCCCTTGCTCGCTGCTGTTCCCTCCCTCCCTTCTCCACCTACCACCTCCTACCTTTGCGACCGCACCTCCACCCCACTCCCACTCTTTTCTTCAGGCTCCCACTGCCATTTTCCCATACCCTGATGAAGGGCTCAAGCCCGAAACATCGGTTTTGTATTTTCACCTTTGCTACATAAAGGACACTGCTTGACCTCCTGAGTTTCCCCAGAGTTGTGTTTTTACTACCTTTGAGTCAATATTATCTGCCCTGAGTGATGAAAACTGCCTGTGGGCTCAAGATATCACCTGCGGTCCAGGTGAAGTTGGGAGGTTGTTGCCTATAGTATTAGAGCAGAGGACTAACAACTAGAATCTCCCACGTTCTCTGAAGTTGTGGCCCTGGAGATTTTGCCACACTGTTATTTTTTTTCTTTTGGCACTAAAGCTGTCTTAAGTTGCAAGCCTCGCAAAACATTGCTGTCTCTGTTTTCCCTGTGACACTGTCTGATTCAGCCCAGCGTTTCCTGTTGGCGCGCAGCAAGGCCTCCCCGTGAGGTGCCGCGAGTGGGTTTGCCAACAGCTCGCGAAGGGACACTGGAGTTAAACAAGGTGGAAGATGGTCATGCAAGACACAAAAATTCTGGGGAAACTCAGCAGGTCACCTGGTGTCCACAGGAAGCGAAGGGTGACTGTCGTTTCGGGCCTGGGCCCTTCACCAAAGCATGAGAAAGAAGAGGCAGGAGCCCGCAGAAGGGCACACTCTCGTCTCCACGCTTCTGTCTGGCAGAAGATACACGAGGCTGAAAACACAAACCTCCAGATTCAAGGACAGCAAGGCTCCTGCTGTTATCAGACTCATGAATGGGCCCCTCGTGGGTAAAAGATGATGCACCTGCACTGTTTGAACTGCATTTTCTTCTATCCCCTTGCTTTACCTTTGCACCCTACAACCTTTGACACCCTGCACTTTTGTTACCTACTGCACCTAATTTTGGGTTGAGTTCATTGGATAACATGCAATCATTTTGCTGTATCTTGGTACATATGATGATAAAACTTACTGTACACCTCATTAGTACAGTTGTGGTCTTCAGCTTGCATAGGAGACATTTGAAAGGAGGCTCACAAGGTGGTTTGCGGGGACGCAGAGTTGACATATGAAATGTGCAGAACTATGTCCTTACTGGATCTGAGACGAGTGAGGTAGAAACACACGGTGCTGGAGAAATTCAGCAGGTCAAACAGTGTCCTTTATGTAGCAAAAGGAAAGATACATCACAGATGTTTCGGGCTTAAGCCCCTCATCAGGTTGTGGACAAAATGTTGGCAGGTGTCTGAACAAAAGAGTGGGGGGGGAAGGCAGGGGGGTGTTGGCAAAAGCAGGAGATGATAAGGTAGAGAAGAAAGGGAGGGGACAGCGGCGATCAGGGGGAGGAGGGATGGCCGGGTGAGCGACCGCCTGCCCATCTTTTTGTTCGGACACCTGCTGACATTCTCTCATCCCTCGATGAAGGGCTCAAGCCGAAACATTGGTTATGTATCTCTATCTTTGCTACATAAAGGACGCTGTTTGACCTGCTGAGTTTCCCCAGCGTCGCGCTTTCACTTCAACCACAGTGTCTGTCTGCAGATTTTCCTGATTTACCTGAGACAAGTGAGGCCCAGTTTTGGCGAAAGGGCTTGATAAAGGTAACTGAAACACACAGAAATGCTGGAGGAACTCAGCAGGTCCCGCAGTGTCCAGAGGAGGTAAAGATCTATAACCGACACTTCGGCCCCAAGCCCTTCCTCGAGCTATTGTGGCCTACTTCGGGTTGTAGGATATACCAGGCCAAAAAGGGCACAATTTCACAAAGAGTGAAACTCGAAAGTCCACAGATGCCGTGATTGTAGTAAAACCATGGTAAACGCTGGAGGAACTCAGCCAGTCTTGCAGCATCCACAGGAGGTAAAGATAGATCACCGATGTTTCGGGCCTGAGCCCCTTCCTCAACAAACCGTTGAGTTCCTTCAGCATTTCTGAATTTTTGGTACAATCACAGCATCTGCAGGCCTTTGTGTTTCCCTTGATAAGGTAGGTACTGAGTAGATGTTCCCCTTGTCAGAGTAATAGAGTAAATAAGGGCTATTGCGTCACAATAAAGAGTTGTCACCCTAAAGTAGAAACGAGGAAGAATTCATTTTTTCAGATGGTTGTAAACGTTTGCAAGTGTCTACCACAGACCTGCGAACATTGACTTCATGATATATCCAGGATAAAACAGTCTGACCTTTAGTCAAGTTTCAAGGTTCCTTTTATTATCATGTAATAATCAATTAAAATGTAATGTACATCATATACTTCAACTTTTGTCTGCTGTAAGTCAAATAAAGAGCCTTCATGAGCATTGCCCGGTGCCCCTAACAACAGAAGAAAGAGAAGCAAAAGTGAGTCCCTTCAGAGTCACTGAGAGTCCATGGATTCGCCTCCAGGGCCCCCGTGGTCTCTGCAGCCGCACAGATTCCTGTTCGATCCATTGGCCACCCGAGCCCCAGATCCAACACCTCTGATATGATCAGGAACCCCCTTCAGCGCCCGAGGCCCTTCGGGAGCCCTTCTTGCCCTCAGCCTCCTCGCGAATCTCAGTTCCGATACCTGGCTCCTATGAGCCTGTCTCCAGCAGCCACGCAGCCTGTGTGGGCCTTTCAACTGCAGGTCACCTAGTGCCCACAGTCTGCCTGGGTGCTTCAGTCGCTGAGCATCTCACTGGTTTGCTGTAGTGGTCGTCGTCTTGTAGGGTCAAGGGTTGTTCAGAGCAGCTAAGAAAATGTCATGGTCAAGGTCAGTAATGATCTTAATGAATGATAGATCAGGCTCAAGGTGCCAATTGGTCCTCTCCTGTGCTATGATTGAACCTACACTCTTCTAGCCACAGGGGAGTGTTGCTCTGAACAGGCGGATGCTGGAATAATGGGGAGAGGGGTGCATGAGCACTGTCTGGAGATCTGTTGACAGGCAGGTGAAGAACAGAGCCCTTGGGGAGGGCAGATTTTTTGTTGATAACATCTCAGAGGGAAGTCTGAAGGGCAGCATGGTTAGTGCAGTGGCTAGCACAACACTGTTACACAGCCAGCGACCCGGGTTCAACCCAACACTGTATGTAAGGAGTTTGTATGTTCTCCCCATGTCTGTATTAGTTTCTGCCAGGTGCTCTGGTTTCCTTCCTTCCATTTTAAAGGGGGTGTAGGTTAATTGGGGTATTTGGGTGGCACGGGTTGGAAGGGTCTGTTACCGGGCTGCATGTCCAAACAGAAAATTAGTGCCATCCATCAATTACCTGTAACTCTGTGGAGTCAGACATTGCAGAAAATCCTTGGGTCCAGTCTCTTCTTCTTGAAGTCTGGATAAAAAGTAGATGAAGCCTCCTGCCCTTGTGTGCAGAGCTCGGGAGGACCACTCTAATGCAGCAAACAGTGAGATGTGACAGAGATCAGGAGCATGGAATGGCCCTGAGGCCAGGATGCTGAGAAAGACTGTGATCCTGACCTTTGTGGACAGGGCACATCCTGTCCATGTTGAAGGTTGCATTTGGCGTTCAGATCTCAGCAAGAGCAAAGGATATGGTACAAATGTTGTCCCTTTAAATTGGCCCATTTCTGGTGAACCAATGTTAAACACACCAGAGTTCAGATTTATTGACAGAGGACAGACATGCCATCACATACAAGCCTGAGATTCTTTTTCCTGCGGGCCAGGCAGAATTATCACTTATTGGTAGTGTAAAAATAAATAACTGTACGCAACGTACACAACGTGCACATGTAAACAGATAAAGAAATGTAAAGAGGTAACAAATGTAAACTGACTGTGCAATACAGAGAGAGAAAAATCAATAAAGTGCACAAGTCTGAGCCCTTAAATGAGTCCCTGATTGAGTTTGTCATTGAGGAGTCTGATGGTGGAGGGAGAGCAGCTGTTCCTGAACCTGGTGGGGCGAGTCTTGTGGCCCCTACACCTCTTTCCTGATGGCAGCAGTGAGAACAGAGATTGTGCTGGGTGGTGTAGGTCCCTGATGATTTCCGGTTCATTGAATAAGCAAGAATTGTCTTCAGGACCAGTGAGGTTGAGGATCAGAACGATAATGTCTGCAGCACCTCTGTTGATGTCATTTGAGGGAGTTTTACACCGAAAGAAAAGGTGCTAGGAAGAATTTTTTTAAAAGTGAGGAGACAAATTTTCCAATGACTGCTAAGATACTGAGAAATGTATAAATGTAGACATACAGCACGGTAATAAGCCCTTTCAGCTCACGAGCCCGTGCCGCCCAATTACACCCTGTTAACTCACAACCCCGGTACGTCTTTGGAGGGTGGGAGGAAACTGGAGCTCCCGGGGAAAACCCACGCAGACACGGAGAGAACCTACAAACTCCTTACAGACAGCGCCGTATTCGAACCCGGGTCGCTGGTGCTGTAACGGCATTACGCTCACCATGCCGCCCCACGGATAATTCAGCTTTCAACTGCGCACTGAACTTTTCTTTGGAGTCATCAAAGCAGATTTCCAGCCTGCAAAACGATGATCTTGACCAGCTCAAAGGCAGATGTTGGCAACCTCTCACTCTCCCTGATCTCTCCCCCCGTCTTCTTCCGCACTGAACATTTGATCTTCTTATCCGTCTTTTATCTCTCTGCTAACTTGCACAGGGCTGGGTTTCAGTGTGTAGCTGGCAGTGAGAGGGGAATGTGGGAATAAGTAGAACAAATCTTATTTTTAAACAAGCAGTCACCTTATTATTACATTTAACAGGTTTACATCCAATTGACATCAGTCCACAGTAAAGCTAGAGAAACTCAACAGGTCCCATCATGTCCACAGAAGGCAAAGATATCTAACAGCCGTTTTGGGCTTGAACCTTTCTTCAAGGAACGAGTAAGGAGCAGGCAGGGGCCTGAATAAAAGGGCAGGGGGTGGAGGGAGGAAGGGGCAGGGGGGGGAGCACAGGACAACAGGCAAGAGCCCACAGGTGGGCCTGGATAAGAGTACAGTAGAGGAGAGGTGAGAGTGGTCGGGGAAGGGTTGGGGAAGTAGATCTGTGAAAGGAGACAGAGGGAAAGGAGACAAGGGCTGAGAAGTGGGGGGAAAGGAGGGATGTGAATGGGAAGGGAAGATTGAGAATCACTGCTCTAAACCCAATAGTTACTGAAATATGTTGCTTGAGAAAAATTCTCATTGGCCCATTTTCTTTCGAGTTTTGAAACCGTGCACATAACGAGTCAATGAGGGATGATTAAAACAGTGGTTTTCAAACATTTTCTTTCCACTCACATCCCACCTTAAGCAATCCCTTCCTAATCACAGAGGACTGCTTAAAGTGGGATGTGAGTGGAAAGAAAAAGGTTGGGAACCACTGGTCTAGAGACCTCCTATCACTGGGCTCTGAGGGGCTGAGACTGAGGGGAAGCTCCTCAAACTACAGAAGGGGGTGGTAACGGCGTAGTTCACAACCTTAGTCCACTCACACACCACCTTAAGTAATCCCTTACTAACCCCAGAGCACCCTTGACCCTATGTCATGGGTGCTCTGGAGTTAGCAAGGGATTACTTAAGGTAATGTGTGAGTGGAAAGAAAAAGGTTGAGAATCTCTGGAAATGTACAGACATGACAGTAAAGGTGTGAAGAGACTTTGAATGGTTTCCTTTTCAAAAATAATGAATTGTGTGTGAAGTCTATGTTTGGAAAAAAAGACAATTAGCTGCCCTGGCAATTGAATTGAAATGTTTATTGCCACCTGGACCGAGTTTTGTTTTGTGTGTTATCCAGGTGTGTAAACCCATGCTTGAGTAGAGCAGGCAGAGCAATAATCAGACAAAAGTGCAGGCTGTGGTGTTACTGGGACAAGTGCATAAGCAATGGTCAGAGGCCCTTCAGCCCATCGAGTCTACACTGACCACCTACCACCCATCGATGTTAGTTCTTTTTTTCCTTCACTGTGGTGAAAGACATTTGCACAGATGTATGGACTGGCCAGTCCGAACCCCCCTGACCTTCCCTGACCCCTCCCTTGGCTCCTCCCCGGATTCCCTAATAAAGGCTGGCGTGCCCGGACTTGCCCCCTCTTGCTCCTGTACCTGAAACCTGGCCAAGTCATGTATCAGTAATGCTCAGGTTTTTGGTGATTAAAGCCGTTTAATCACTCCATCATGTCGACATGATTATTGTGTGCACCACAAGCCTCTTACCTCCATGAATGCATCTTGCTGGCTCCAAGCCATCGACTGCAATCCCTCTTGGGGAAGGGTCAGCAGTGGCGCTGCGCTCTGCCACCCTGCATGAATGTACTGCCACTGCAAATAACTGGCTATGGACGGGCTGATGACATCACGATGATGCCTGCGAATCATCTCCCCTCTCTCTGCCACTCACTCACCCCTCTCCCTCCATGGCCCCCTCAGGGCAAGGGTGGCCGGCAGGGGCCATCAGGGCAGGTGTGGTCGGCAGGAACCGTCAGGGCAGGGGCGACCAGTGAAGGCTGTCAGGGCGGGTGGGGGGTGGGGGGGAGGCAGCAAGAGCTGTCAGGGTAGGGGCGGCCAGTGGGGGCCATCAGGGAAGGGGTGGTCAGAGGGCTGTCAGAGCGAGGGAGGGGTGGGGGCCGGCGGGAGCAGTCTGAACAGCGGATGCCAGCAGGGGGGGTTGATGGTGGCCATCAGGGGACGGCCGGTGCAGGCTTTGATAGTCCCTCTGGCCAATCTGGCACCTCACTGGGCTGCTTGTCAGCTCAAAACGTGGCAGACCAATGGCCGTTTTCCCTGCCCACAATCCCCCATGCAGCTGGAACCATTGTGGGAAACGCAGAGAGATTCCGGCTGCATGGAGGATTATGGATAGGGAGGACAGCCATTCCTCCGCTGCGTATTTATGACGGGCGGCCACACGGCAACAGTCGCCCCGTCTACAGTAGCTCCAGATGGTGCATTGTGGCGCCACTATGCATAAAACCTGTTCTAGGACTGCTCTATGAACAGGCAAGTTTAAAATTTTTATCCACCTCTGCAACCAGCCTCAAAGCACAGGCCCAGCATGAAAACACCTTCTGCCTCCCATTCTCTTCCCCCTCCCCCTTATCTCTCTGCCTCCCTCTCTCTTCGCCTCTCCTTCTCTCATCTCTTTCTTTTCTTTTGCTTCTTCCTCACAACCCTCTTTTGTTGCAAGGAATGTAAATAAGGGAAGATAAACTACCTCTGCCATCCATCAGCCGACCTCCTTGATGGACCACATGCAATGACTGCAGCCATGAACACTCCCCGTGTTACTCAATCTTCTGAAGAAAGTGACAAGCGACAGCTAAACTTTGGTAAAAATGGGAGAAAGGAATCTCCTTGACACTCCCCCTCCCAAAGGTAATTAAGAAAAACATCAGGATTACAATCTATGTTATTCAACGCTCTCTGCTTGCATTCCACAAATACCGTTCCCAGGGCTTCAACAGAACTGGAAGCACGGTGTTTTGCTGGAGTATTGGACCATCATTCCTCGTACTGATCTTGGGAACCTTAAAACCCTTTCATAACCAGAGACTTGCTCAATTCTCTTTTTAAAGTTAGACCATGGTTAATGTCACATCTGCAAGACGCAAATCGAGTGAATGTTGACGATAAGCTGCCTTGCTCTTATTCCCCCTCTCGCAGCTGTTTGTGACAGGAATCTGCTAGCACGTATCCTATTTCTCTTTGGGCGTGACCCCACGCAGTAGAATTGCCCCCTAATGAAGCATTAACTCTCAGCCAGAAGCCACAAAGGATGCTCGGTGCTCGGACTGAAAATATCACATTCCTTCGATGGGGACTTGCCTTGTGGGGGGGGGGGGGGGGGGTGGGTTATAAAGGGATGTGGTCCATTCGTGTTTGCACTTTCTCTGTAACTTTGCACATTACAGCCATTGTCTCACTGTCGTACTGAGAGGGTCGACTCGCTGGACCTCTCGCAAAACGAGCTTTCTCACCATACCTTGGCGCACGTGACAATGAACTCGAATTAATGCAAGGCAAATGCAGCCCTCTGATCTCCAAAGTGGACAACAACAACTGGCATCCGTGCTAGAACATCAGAAGCAGGAGCAGGAGTTGGCCATCCAGCCCGTCGAGTCCTGCTCCGCCATTCAATGAGATTATGACTGATCTGATGATGGGCTATCTCCACCAACCTGCATTTTCCCCATATCCCTTAATTCCCCTACTATGTAAAAATCTACCCAACCTTGTCTTAAATATATTTACTGAGGTCGCCTCCACTGCTTCAATGGGCAGCGAATTCCACAGATTTCCCACCCTCTGGGAAAAGCAGTTCCTCATCATCTCTGTCCTAAATCTACTATCCTGGATCTTGAGCCCATGACCCCATGTTCTGGTCTCCCCCACCAATGGGAACAGCTTATCAACCTCTATCTTATATACGCCTTTCATAATTTTATACATTTCTATAAGATCCCCTCTCGTTCTTCTAAATTCCAGCGAGTCCAGTCCCAGACGACTCAATCTCTCCTCATAGACAAACCCCCTCATTTCTGGAATCAACCTGGAGAACCTCCTCTGCCCCATCTCCAAAGCCAGTCCATCCCTCCTCGAATCAGGAGACCAGAACTGCTCGCAGTTCTCCAGATGTTGCCTCACCAGGACCTTGTACAGTTGCAGCACGACCTCCCTGCTCCGAAACTCGATCTAAGCTATGAAGGTGGCGCTGCTGCTGTTACGGACCCACAGGGAGTGAGGGAGCGGAGATACAGTGCTACCATGGGGCCCAGTTGACAACCAAAGGCAGTTTTAGTTGAAATCCCGCGACTGCGGGTCTGCGCCCAAGATGGCGGCGCCTATTAATCAGCAGCCACGAGGAGCTGCAGACTCGGGGTGAGTGGGAGGAGTGGAGCCGGGCACCAGAGGACGGGAAGATCACGCACCGCCTGGGAGGGGGAAGCGAAGGAGACGGCCTGCAGAGATGGTGACCACGGCGGCGGACCAGTGAGGGGGCTCTGTGGCTGGGGGAGCCAGTGCATGTGGTGGCTGCTGGCGACCGAGGCGAGGAACGTGCAGAAGCTGCGGGCTGCTGGAGACCACTGTTGGGAGACTCGTGCCGGGCTGGGGACTGCCAGAGACTGGCTCGAACTGGCTGGAGAAGTAGCAGGTACCGGAACCGGGATGCATGGAGTTGCTGAAGGGGTTGAAGCATGGAGGTGCCGAAGGCATTGAAGTGTTCCTGACCGGTTCACATCTGGAGCTCGGGTTCCCAATGGTTTGGACTGGACTCTGTGTGGCTGGGGGGGCTGGGGAAGCGCTGGAGGCGAATCCACAGACACTCAGTGACTCTGGTGGGGGGACTCTTTGCTTCTTTTCTCTCTTGAACTGTAAGTCTGACTGTCAGAGGCATTTAGGCTATTCCTGCCAGTGGTGAATCTATCTGCCTTGCAGCAGTCAAAAAGAAATTTCATGTAATAGGACACTATTTTATTACTATGATAATATACTGAATCTTCAATCTTCAATCTTCAATCCCTCCAGCAATGAAGGCTAACATTCCATTCTTGATAACCTGCTGCACCTGCAAACCAACCTTCTGCTATTCATGCACAAGTCCTCCCAAGTCCTTCTGCATGACAGCATGCTGCAGTGACTTGCCATTTAAATAATTATCTTATCTTCCATTTTTCCTTCCAAAGTGGATATTGGACTCCATCTGCCAGACCCTTGCCCACTCACTTAACCTGTCTATATCCCTCTGCAGACTCTCCATATCCTCAGCACAATTTGCTTTTCCACCCAATTTAGTGTCTTCGGCAAACTTAGATACACGACACTCTGTCCCCTCTTCCAGATCGTGAACAGTCACAGGCTCAGCACCAACCCCTGCGGCACCCCGCTCCCCACTGATTACCAACTAGAAAAAAAATCCCAACTCTCTGCTTTCTGTTGGTTAACCAACCCTCTATCCACACTAATACATCAGCCCCAATTCCATGCATCCTTATCTTCTTTCATGCAGCAACTTATCGAGCACCTTCTGGAAATCGAGGGTAACAACGTCCATCTTCTCCCTTCTATCTTTCACGCAGCCAAGTGTCTCAAAGAAAGTTTACGGGGGCATTATCAAAATTTTACACTGAGGGGTAGAAAGGGATGCTCAGGCACAAGGTTGAAGAGGTGGGTTTTTAGGAGAACTTTAGAGAGAAATGGGAAGACGGAGATTGAAGGAGTGAGTTCTGGTCTTGGCACCATGGTGACCCTCTAAATCTTCTAAAAGGGTTTCTCAGAGCTGTGCTAAAGCCTCATTACATTAAAGAAATTGACACTGGAAAACTGATGAATATATTTTCCCGAATCTTTTTGTTTAAGTACCAGATACAGAAAAACCGAGTGTCCAAAAAACTGGGAGCATATTACAGTAGAAAATCATGGTCTCTCTCTTTATTTCTCTTCCAGCCCCATCGCCTCCCTAGATCTCAACATGTTTCATTAAAATTATTCTGCTATTGGCAAGAAAATGAGTGGAAAAGCAAATGGTGTGGAGGTCACAGAGAATTTGCAGACACCGAGAGATAGGATAAGTGAGCGGGCAAGGGTCTGGCAGATAGAATACAGCAATGGTCATTATGAGGTCATCCACTCTGGAAAGAAAGATGGTCAATTGCACTGTTATTTAAATGATGAAAGACTGCAGCATGCAGTTTTAAATGTTGATTTTAAATTTTAAATATAGATGCACAGCACAGTAACAGGCCCTTCTGGCCCACGAGCCAGTGCTGCCCAATTACACCCAATTAATCTACAACCCCCAGTACATTTTGAAGGGTGGGAGGAAACCAGAGCACCTGGGGGAAACCCACAGGGAAAATGTACAAACAGCGAGCGCTGGATTTGAACCCCGCTCGTTGGCGCTGTAACAGCGTGGTGCTAACTGCTACACTAACCATGCCACCATATTGTGCAGAGAGACCTGGGAGAGTTTGTGCCTGAATCGCAAAAGGTTGGTTTGCAGGTGCAACAGGTAATCAAGAAGGCAAATGGAACTTTGGCCTTCATTGATGGACGGATTGAAATTTCAGAGCAGGGAGGTTATGCAACCACTGTACAGGCCCCTGGTGAGGCCGCACCTGGGGTATTGCGTGCGGTTCTGGTCTCGTTATTGGAGAGGTGCTGCAGAGGAGGTTCAACAGATTAGTTCCAGAGGCGGGAGCCTGTTCGGAGAGAGTGAGTCACCTGGGAGTTTAGTCATTGGTGTTTAGAAGGATGACGAGGGATCTTTTCGAGACACATAAAATGATAAAAGGAGTAGATCAGATAGAAGCAGGGAGGTTGTTTCCTCTGGCACGTGAGGCCAGAACTTTGGGACAGAAGTCTCAAAATTCTGGGAGTAGATTTAGGATGGAGTTGAGGAGGAACTGCTTTTCCCAGAGAGCAGCGAATCTGTGGAATTCACTGCCCAAGGAACCAGCCTGATTAAATGGATTTAAGACACAGATTGGTTGATGTTTGAAGAATAAGGGAGATAAGGGTTATGCGGAACAAGCGAGAGAGTGAATCTGAGTCCACGGCCAGATCAGCAATGATCTCATTGAATGGCGGTACAGGCTTGATGGGCCGGATGGCAGACTCCAGCTCCTATTTTGTTCTGGTGCTCTTATTGGGAACACATGCCTTCAGCTGTCTATGGTTTAAGGCCTGATTTCCCTCTCTGAAATCTCTCCACCAATCTCCTCCTCTCTCTTCCTCTAAGGAGCCTCTCTGAGTAACCTGCCCTAATATTCTCTTATGTAACTGAAGAGAAAGTTTGGTTTACATTCTCGTGAGGTCCCCTGTGACATTTTGTTCTGCTGCAGATGTGAGGGCAGGTTAGTTTTGCTGAAACTTTGCTGTTGCCATGTTACAACGAGCATTGATGAATGGTTTCTTCCACAGATTTTGGGCTCTGCGATTTGACAAGCAGCTCCTCTTGGATTTATTTACTTTGCAAACTCCAAGAGTTTTGCACATCTGTGATACAAGATTTTCTACCTGTGTTCTGGCACTTCTAATTTTGTTCATTTCTGATCAACATCTCCCGAAGATGCCAAGATGTGGAATGCAGGGTTTCTACGGTCAGGAATAAAGCAGCCACTCGGCAGATTGTTTTCTCACACTCTGTTTATAGTTTACAACCTAATCTGATTTTTTTTAAAAACACAGAATAAAAATGTGCCTTGCACAATGTTCATTCTCTTCTATTCCTGCATACAATGCAAGAAAGGACCTTATTGCTCCATCTCTCTGGCACTGTTGTCCATTCAGGATTGCACCACCTGATTTGCCTCTGGTCCCTTGAGAGGGCTTCCATCTGTGTTTTGCCCCAGGATCCCAAAACCGGGCAAATTCTTCCCCTCTAATCCATAACCGGGTTCCAAACTTTGTGACCCCAATTCTCCGACCGCCAAGGCTTCACTTAACCAATTTAAGAGCAGGGAGGTTCTGCGGCAACTGTACAGGGCACAGGTGGAGTACCGCGTGCAGTTCTGGTCTCCTCATGGTGGGGGGGAAAGGATAGACTGGCTGTGGAGGTGGCGCTGAGGAGGTTCACCAGGTTGGTTCCGAGATAAGGGGGTGTGTGTCTGGGGAGCGATCGATGGCCTGGGACCATACTCGCTGGAGTTTACTTGGATGAGATCTTACAGAGCCATATAAAATGATGAAAGGAACAGCTGAGTTAAAAACAGGGAGGTTATTTCCACTGGTCGGTGAGACCAGAACTAGAGGGTCATAGACTCAAGATCCAGGGGAGTAGATTTAGGATGGAGATGAAGAGGAACTGCTTGTCCCAGAGAGTGATGGATCTGTGGAATTCACTGCCCAATGAGACTGTAGAGCCAAATGGATAGATCTTTGCACAATGGGGGAAATTGAGTTATGGGAAAATTAAGAGTTATGGGTAATAGGAAAATAGAGGGAGCTGAGTCAATGGTCAGATCAGCCATGATCTGATTGAATGGCGGAACAGACTTGACAGGCCAGATGGCTGACGCCTGCTCCTATTTCTGATGTTCTTTGGCTATGATGGAAGGCAGGAGGGATGGTGTGAGACCACAATGGGCACATGAGAATGTAGGATTGTAAGAGAAGAACAAGCATCACAAGGAGCTGCAATGGTTATAATGGAAGCCACATCACTGAAAGGGTCATGAAATACTGAATCATTGGACTGCCTGCTCTACTATTTAATGTTGGGAACCTGTGGCTGGCAGTGGTGGGCCTTATCAATGAGAATGAGGAGTTAGGGTACAGAGATGAGGTGCAGTTGCTAATGGACCAGAGCCAACAACGTGTATCTGAATGTTAATAACGCAAAAGAGATGGTTGTCGACTTCAGGAAGGGCCGGGGTGGGGGGGGGCGGGGCCACACTCCGCTGACCATTGATGGATCGACCGTTGAGTTCGTCTAGAGGATCGAGTTCCTTGGAGTGCACTTGTCCCTTAACAACAGCGACGTAGCCAAGAAAGCCCAGTAGCGCCTCTACTTCCTGCAAAGGCTGAGGAAAGTCCATCTCCCACCCTCCATCCTCACTACATTCTACAGAGGATGAAATGAGAGCAACTGCATCGCCACCTAGTTTGGAAGCTGGACCTCCTTGGACCACAAGACCCAGCAGAGGGTAATGAAATCAGCGGAACAGATCATTGGGGGCTCTCTTCCTACCATGAAGGACGTCTACAATACTCATTGCAGGTGAAAGGCAATAAACATGGTGAAGGACTCCACACACTCCTCATATAAACTGTTCTCCTTTCTGCCATCGGGTAGGAGGTACCGTAGCACTCTAGCCCTTACGTCCAGATTGGGCAACTTTTTTTACCCCCATGCCATCAGGCTCCTGAATCTCCAGAACATATGTGGATAGTGTACGTGGACTTTTACTGTCTACGTCTTAATATTTTAATGTTTAACTTCTAGTCTAATTTATATTTACGTAAATCTCTCTGTAGTCCTAGAGAAACCCTATCTCGTCTATATCGTGCGAGCATGATATGAACGATAAATAAAGGTGATTTGGCTTGACTTGAGTTGGTGAAGGGGTGAAAGGCTAGAAGAGTGGTGGGAGTGTGGAACAAGCTGCCAGCTGAATGCGGGCTTGATTTTGACATTTTAGAAAAATTTGGACAGGTACATGAATGGGAGAGGTATGGAGGGATATGGTGCAGGTGCAGGTCAGTGGAACTAGGCTGAATAACATTTTGGCACATACGAGAAGGGCCAAGGACCTGTTTCTGTGCTGTAATGTTCTATGGTAGTCATTTAAAACCATTCACCAACTGGCAAGCACTGCATCGGCAGTTAGTTTTGACTCAGGTGAGTTGGATTGACGGTGCGGCAAGCAGACCTGCACACTGAGGGCAATTCATTTGCTGAATGGGCACTCCACTGCACAGTGGCACAGCTGGTAGAACTGTTGCCTCATGATGCCAAAGACCCCAGTTTAATCCTGAACTTGGCCACTGTCTGTGTGGAGTTCGCACATTCTCCCCGTGACCCATGTGGGTTTTCCCCCCAGGTGTTCCGCTTTCCTCCCATGCCCCAAAGACTTGGGTTGGTGGGTTAATTGGGGGTGAGGGGCAGAATTGAGGGCGAGTTGGAGATGTTGGGGAGAATTGAAAAATGTCAGGTTAATGTAAATCGGTGGTTGATGGTTGTCACAGATTTGAACGGCGAAAAGGCCTGTTTCTGTGGCAAGTAGCATTTCACCAACAAAGAATGGGAGGTTCAACAGAGGACAACAAAATGCAGCAGATTTTGGGGAGTTAAACAGGAAAGTCTGCAGACACTGGGGTCAAGTGCAAAACACGACTGTGCTGGAGAAACTCAACAGGTCACACAGCGTCCGTGGGGAGTAAATCTGCAGACACTGGGGTTGTAGTGAAATACACAACCATGCTGGAGAAACTCAGCAGCTCACGCAGCATCTGTGGGGAGTAAATCTGCAGACACTGGGTTGTAGTGAAATACACGAACGTGTTGGAGAAACTCAGCAGGTCACACAGTGTCCGAGGGGAGTAAATCTGCAGACACGGGTTGTAGTGAAATACATGACCGTGCTGGACAAACTCAGCAGGTCACACAGGAAGTATCCAGGCCCAAAACATTTTAACTTCCTATGGACGCTTGGTGACCTGCTGAGATCTTCCAGTACCTTTGTGCATCAGATTTTAAATATCCCACTCTTGCTTTCAAATCCTTCCATGGTCACTGTACTCGCTCTCTCTTTGACCCACCCACCCCTCCCCCCCCCCTTCCAGTCTAACAAACCTCCGAGGTCCTAGAACACTGATTATCAGCACATTTGACCCTGCCACCAGTGATTGTGTCTCCAGCTCCAACACCCAAACCTCAGGTCGTTGCCCCTTGAACCTATCATCTCCTAAAAAGCCGAGTCTTTAGCCAGTCTGCCCAAGCGTTCCCCTGCACAAATGCCAAACTTTCCTTTGCTGACCTCTTGCGAGCACCACACTTAACTCATCTGGGAGTTGTTCGTCACAGGTCCTCTCGGTCAGTCGAGCGCAGGCAGTCAAACAATTCTGCCTGAGATCACATTATCCAGTTGTCCCATGCAACTGCTACATCACACAACCACACAGCGTCAATGGAGCAAATTGCCCATTCCATTGTATTCAGTCCGAGGTGTGGACGAGTCAACAGTGAATGCATCGTCCACTGGCCGGACTTCGGCTCTGCCTCATTTTCCCTTCAGTAGGAACCACACATGCTCTCATCTTGTTTCTTACTCAGCCCTTGGGAGACATGAGACACTGCAGAATCAGAATTTATTGTCATGGATGAACAGAGGGATCTTGGGGTTTATGTCCATACATCCCTCAAGGTAATTGCTCAGGTCAATAGGATAGTTAAAAAATAACCTATGGGATTCTGCAGGGATTCTCATTGGTACCGTTGAGTTGCCCTTGTCAAAGATGTTCAGCTCATCAGAGAGTGAATCATCACAGCCCTCTATGTAGCTCGCCTCCCCTTGTAGGATGCAATGGTTGGCATTCCCTCCCACAGCTGACTCTGTCTTTAGCTTCCCTCAGAATTGCCTCTTTGCTGCTGAGATGACCTTCTGTAGGTTGTACCCTGGATCTCCTGTAGAGATCGGGATCACTGATCTTAAAAGCTATCGACCTCGTCCTCAGCAGGATACAAATCCTCTGACTCATCCACAACTTGTGTGGTGCCATATTGTATTCGGTCTGGAGTTACGTAGATACCACAATGCAAAGGATTTCCTCCGCTGGGGGACATCAGTGAGCCAGATGGGGTTTCCGACAATCTGTTCATTTTCTGATCATTATTATGAAGACTTTTTTTTAAACACATTGGACTCTAAATCTAATCTGGCACTTGTCAGAAAAATGATACTTAGTCAAATAATGGTCAATGATTACCAAGGTTGCCGATAATTAATACAAAGACAGATTTGATTTTAAATGGTGCAGTGAAACAATTAAGTGCATTCAGCTAAACAAATAACATGTTGAAACTACCTCTGTTCCAGATTTATGAGGCACATTGTTAACAAACACATTAAGCCCCATTCCATTACATACTGGACAACACTGGCTGAAACCGCTGTCTTATACTTCGACACATCACCCAGAATTCACCACCTTCTAAAACCTCCTCACAAGAATCGTGTTGGCTTCAAAATCTGTAATCTTGAGTTTCCTGGAGAGTCACGGGGTACATTCAATGAAGGAAGTGTACAGGAAGGAGATAGAACAGCTCGCTGAGTGGTGTCACACCAACAGCCTTGCACTCAACGGTGGCAAAACCAAGGAGATGACTGTGAACTTCATGAGGAGACAGCAGTGGAGAGGGTCAAGTACATCAAATTATTCAGTATCAAAATCTCTGAGGATCTGTCCTGGGCCCTCCATGTCAATACAATCATGAAGAAGGCTCATCAGCGGCTATAATTTGTGAGGTATTTGAGGAGATTCAGGACGTCACTGAAGACTCTCGTGAACTTCTACCATGGAGAGCATCCTGGCTGGTTGCATCACTGTCTGGCACAGAGGCGCCAACTCTCAGGACAAGAAAAAACTCTAGAGGGTTGTTAACTCGGCCTGCGCCATCACAGGGACCAGACTTCACTCCATCGAGGACGTCTACATGAGGCAGTGTCTTAAAAAAGCAGCCTCTAGCCTCGAAGACCCCATCCACTTCCCTCTGCTACCATCGGGTGAAAAGGTACAGGAGCCTAAAGACGAGCACTCAGTGGCACAAGGACAGCTTCTTCCCCTCCGCCATCAGATTCCTGAATGATCAGTGAACCACACACAGACTCTACCTCACTTTGACTTTTTCTTTCTCGTGCACTATTTTTATTTATTTTGTAAGGTGGTTTTATAGAAATGTTTGCACAGTGACGCTGCTGCAAAACAGCGAACTTTGTGGCATGTTCATGACAATAAATTCTGATGCTGATTTGAGGCCTCTGCCAACTCCTGACTTGTTGAAAATGGAATCTCTTTACATGCCCAGAAGGTGGGCCTCTCTAAACCATTCCTAAAGGCACCAGGAGCAAGGCGATTCAGCTAAGCGTCTGGGAGATCACACTGTTATGACAGGTGTGAAAAGAAGCCTTTCTCACCTGGAATCTTTGCGATGCATGCAAAGTCCTGGTTTAATGGAAGAGGAAGGGTTCCGAGAGGCAGATTTTTTTACACAAGAGTGCTCGACACTTGGAATGTGCTGCCAGAGGACGGAGTGGGATCAGACAATCACACATTTAAGGGACATTTAGACAGATGCTTCAATAGGCAAGACATGAAGGAAATGTTCCTGATGCAGGCAAATGGGCTGTGCAGATGGGAAAAAAGGGGTCACCATAGACATGGTGGGCCAAAGGGCTAGTCTCTGTGTTCCCCCCAAGATATGACACATTGGCACCATCTCTCTGCCTCAATCTGCCCGACGTCTCTCTCACCCCATCATCACTGGTCCGTCTAAGCTGTGCCCTTGTGCGCGCACGCATGTTTGGCAACCAGCGCACAGAGGCAATTAATGTGCGCGCAAAAGGTAAGTGGCCAAGTTCAAAGTGTAGAATAAAATCTTAACGAAATACCTTACTTTGTAGAAAGCAATCATACTTACATTATATTAAAACACACCAATACAGTTTTACTCGCCATGAGAGACAGGCTGGGCCAAAATGATCTTGAAACAATTTCAAGTTTACATTTGCACAAGGATTCAGTGCACAGACTTTTGCCACAGGAAAAACATTTGCACAGCATAAGATTTTTGTGCCCATTGACTCCTAAAAATCAGAGGGAACATTGCCCACCATGCAAAGTCTGGCCTAACATGGTAACCTGCAGGCAAAAGGGAATTGCACCAGCAATGATTTCAGTTGTGCATTGAAATATCTGCCAAATGATTCTGATCAGGATAGTGTTGTGAAAATAGAATAGCCACACCATTGTATTGAGTCCCAGGTGTGGTCGAGTCAAGTCAAGCTTATTGTCATCTGATTGTACGAATACAACCCACCGGTCCTTGGTGTAAAACACACAGACACACACCCAGACATCACACAATACACACGCAGGGCAAGTATTCATATATACAAATAAATGTTGTTTCAGAAATATGAGAGTCTCGGAGGGTTAGTATGAGCAGTTCCTCTGGTCATTCAGCATTCTTACTGCCCGTGGGAAGAAGCAGTTCCTCAGCCTGGTGGGGCTGGCTCTGATCCTCCTGGATCTCTTCCCCAATGGGAGCAGCTGAAAGATGCTGTGTACGGGGTAGAAGGGGTTCCTTAATGATTTGGTGCACCCTCTTCAGACAACGATCACGGTAGATCACATCAGGGGGAGGGGAGACCCCAGTGTTCCTCTCTGCCACTCTATGGCCCTGTTGATTGATTCCCCCCTCCCCCCCCGCCCCGATCCATTTCTCTGCAGCAACCGTACCACACTGTGATGCAGCCAGCCAGGATGCTCAATCGTCTCGTCAATTGTCAAGGCTGAGGCCCAAAACGTCGACTGCCTTTCACTTCCAATAGATGCCGCGGGGCCTGCTGACTTCCTCCCATATGTTTGTGTTCTGCGTCATCAACAGTGAACTAATTTTCCATCCGTCAGACTTCAGTTCCCCCACACCTGTCCTTCACGCACGCACTACTATTCTGGGATTGCATTCAGCTGTTGTCTCAGTCCAGAGTCGGAAAGTGCCACTCATTGTCCAGACAAATCAAGTGGGCTCCTTTGCCTTGATGGAACCAACCCATTCCTTCACTCATAATTAAGATCACACTTGTAGGCTCTGGTTTCAAACTTCCTTTAATGTGTGACACCTGAGGGTATATCCCTAAAGCTGCTTCCAAGATTGAAGATTGAAGATTCCTTTATTGTCATGTAATAAAAGCACTGTGTAATATTACACAGAATTTGATTTTGCCTGCTGTAAGGCAGACAGATCTGCCATCGGCAGAAATTGCCTGAAGTGTCTCTTACAGCCAGAAAAAGAGAAGCAAAAGAGATTCTCCCCCCCCACCTCCCCCCCCCCCCCCACCCCAGTCACCAAGTGTCCGTGGATTTGCCTCCAGGGCTCCCGCAGCCACACAGAGTCCAGTCCAAACCAGTGGCAACTCGAGCTTCAGATCCGAACCTCCAATACGGTCAGGGACCCCTCAGCGCCCTCGGCACCCTCTCGTTTCCCGGGTTCCGATTCCCGGTACTCCTTCGGTCAGCTTTGAGCCAGTCTCCAGCATTCCGCAGCCTGCGGGGGTCCCTCGCCTTGAGTCACCAACATCCTGCCACCTGTATGTTATTCAGCCTCAGAGCCCCTTGCCGGCCCACCGCCGTGATCACCGTCCCGTGGGTCGTCTCCTCTGCTTCTCAAATGGGGAGATGTTCTCCCCGTTATCTGGTGCCCTGCAGCACCACCCACCAATTATCTCCCCCCCCCCCCCGGAGTCTGCAACCCCTTGTGACCGATACCAACAAAGGGGCCACTATCTTGGGCCCAGACCCTGCGGAGGAAGGGTTTATTAAACAAAGCCATCGTTGGCTCCATTAACGGGCTTTTTAAAGCCTGTACGGGCGGTTGGGCCCCGCAGGGTAGCGCCATGCCTCCACTCCCCGCTCTCTGCTGGTCCGCACCAAAGGCAGGGCTGCCATTACCACAGCTCTGGCGTCGCCGCCATTTTCAGCTCCGTCAGCACCACCATTGACCTGGAGAGACACGAGACACGGCAAATACCGAAATCTGGGGCAAAAAGCAATCTGCTGGAGGAACTGAGCACTCTGACCCGAAACACCAGCAATTCTTTTCTCTGATCAACGCTGAGCTCCTCCAGCAGAGTGGATTCTTTTGTTGCTTTGACCTGATATCCAAAAGAGCAAGCTGACATTTGCAGAGCCTAGCATTGACTCATGGATCAATAACAAATATCTACAGGAAGCGTTTGAGAAAGTCCTTCAGTAATCCCTTCAAGGAATACAAATCAAGCTACTTGAAGTTTGGGGAAACTTGGAGTAAATTGCAGCAGGTCACGCACGACAAGGCCCCAAATTAAACAGGAAAGCCTGCAGACGCTGGGGTCAAATGCAATACACAAAAGTGCTGGGGAAACTCAGCAGGTCATGTGGGAAGTAAAGGCTCCTGAATAAAAAGGTGGAGGGAGCGGGGATGGGGGGGAAGGATTGAAGGGAAGAAAGAGTAGGGGAAGAGCACAGGCCAATAGGTGAAAGACTGGAGTTGCTGGACGACAGGCTTTTAATACCATAAGACTTGGACCATGCTCCTGTTCTGGCCCGATCCCAGGTCTTGTACTGAGGGAGGGATTTATACACCACAATAAGTAGGAGGTCATAGGTGGATATGAGTGGGAGGTAGAAGCTAAGAGGATAACTCTCTGATAGGGGAGGGAAGGGAAGTGGGTGAAAAGCTGGAGGAAAGAGGGACAGGGAAAGAGAGTCACGGGGGGAGGAGGTTGTAAATGGAAACTGGAGAAGTCGATGTTAATGCCGTCTGGTTAGAGGATTCCCAGATGGAATATTAGGTGCTGTTCCACCAATTTACTGGTAGCCTTGGTTTGGCAATGCATGAAGCTGTGAATAGACATCTTGGTGTGGCCATGGGGTGTGAAAATAAAATGACTGGCCTCCCCGTTATTGCCGCATACAGAGCGAAGGTGCTCAACGAAACGATCTCCCAGCCTGCGTCCAGTCTCTCCGTTGTAGAGAAGACCACAGCGGGAGCAGCGGTTGCAGTTGACGACCCCTGTGGATTCACAGGTGAAATGTTGTGGCAAGGAAGTCACAGAGGGAGCGGTCCCAGGGGAAGGCGGAGAGGAGAGGGCAGGGGAAGATGTGCCTGGTGGGATCACGCAGTCGGAAATTGCAGAGACCCCTGTTGTTATCTCAACAAATGGGAGTATTCGGCTGAGGAAGACATTAGTCCCAGGTGAAAGTTTGACATGCAGGAGAATTTTTAATTCATTTTTCAGGATATTCAGTGGACGTTTCTGGGAAGGTCAGGATTTATACCCCTTTCCTAATAGTCTTGAGAAGGTTGCAGGGGGTGGGGGGTGGTGATCAGCAAATCAAGCCTGAGACTTGTTAGAAAAATTCTACCACCAATGATTACCGACGTGGTCGATAATTAATACAAAGACAATTTTAATTTTAAATGGTACACAATGAAACAATTAAGTCAGCTAAGCAAACAACATGTTGGAACTACCATCTGTCTCTGATTTATGAGGTACATGGTTAACAAACACATTCAACCCTATTCCATTACAGATTGAACAATTCTGGCTGAGTCCACAGCCTTGCACCTTTGTGGGTGCAAACTGTTGCATTTTGGAAGGTCAAATTTGAAGGTGGAGTACATGGTTAATGACAGGTTTCTTAACTATGTGGAAGGTCATGTTGCAACTCTACAGAACTCTGGTGAGACCACACTTGGGGTATTGTGCTCAGTTCTGGTCACCTCATTATAGGAAGGATGTAGAAGCTATGGAGAGGGTGGAGAGGAGATGCACCAGGATGTTCAGTACTGGTCGCGTCATTACAGGAAGGATGTGGAAGCTATAGAGGGGGCACAGAGGAGATTTACCAGGAGGTTGCCTGGATTGTAAAATGTCTTATGAGGCAAGGTTAACAGAGCTGGGACTTTTCTCTTTGGAGCATAGAAGGACAAGAGGAGACTAAATAGAGGACTACAAGATTGTGAGAAGCGTAGATAGAGTGCCCTATTTCCCAGGGCAGTATCAGCAAACACCAGAGGACATCAGTACAAAGTAAAGGGGTGGGGAAGTTTAGGGGTCATCAGGGGTAAGTTTTTTTTACACACAGAGTGTGCTTTGCCAGGGATGGTGATGGAGGCTGAAACATTGGGGGCATTTAAGAGACTTGGACAGACACACAGATGCAAGAAAAATAGAGGCTTAGGGAAGGGTTAGGTTATGGAGTATGTTTACATGGGTCGGCACAACATTGTGGGCCAAAGGGCATGGACTGTGTTGGAATGTTCAATGCTCCATGTTCTACATCACCCAGGAGGGATTCCATAAACCCCTTCTTGCTTCTCCACAGCAGAAACCATTGACGCCCAGGACGCCCGTCAGTTTAAAATCCTGCGATGATATGATGGTATGCCCTGGCTGGCCCGCTCTCCTACCTTAGCTCCTCCCTTAGTCCTGCCCATGTGACTCCTGGCCATAAAGGTTGAGTCCTCTCTCCTTTCTACTCATTTTCCTAGCCTGGACCCGGGCCAGCAGTCCCTCAGTCTTCTGTCTGCGTCATTACTGGGGGTACCGATAGCGCCCAACCATTTATTGAGCTAGATATTTGGAACTCTCCGGTTATGGAGAAATTGCTGCGCCCCGAACTGCTGGAAGTTGACCCCCAAGTCCAGGTGCATCGGTACTCTTCGAGCAGTGGGTGAACTGCTTTAACAACTTCCTCGACGCCGCTGTGGAGGTGATCGACTCGGACAAAAAGAAGCTCAAGATCCTTCAGGCACGAGTCGGCCAGAAGGCCTACCTGACTATCCAAGGCAGCGCGACCTACACCGACGCGATGGCTGAGCTGCGGGGCGCTGTATAAGCCGAAAGTGAACGTGGTTTACTCCCATTACCTGCTGGCGTCCCGGAAACAACAGCCTGGTGGGTCCACTGAAGAGTTCGTTGGGTCCCTGGTCACATTGGGAAAAGACTGTTTGGGGGATCCCACGGGCACAATATCGCTGACCCAGTGCATGGAGGAGCTGATCAGAGACGCCTGCGTGTCGAGGTTGAGGTCGGACTACATCTGGTAGAGAGTCCTCGAGGAGGACCCGGTCCCGCTCAAAAAGGCCATCGACTTGATTAGAACTCTGGACTTGGCCCAGCGCCACGCAGTGTCGATCGTGGGCAGAAGTGAGCCATCTGCGTACATTCCAGCATGAGGGCCGTCGGCCTGGGACTCAGCATTGGGTGTTAGCGACCCGACCATGGCTGCAATAACACCATTTGCATCATCGAGGTGCAACTTCTGCGGGGAGGTTAGGCATGCAAGGCGCCTCTGCCCCATGAAAGGAGTAACGTGCTCGGGCTGCGGAAAGAAGGGCCATTACCACAAGGTCTGCAGGTTCCTCCACCATCCAGTCCATTACTCTCTGAAAGGCAGAAACACCATTAGTAACACCAAAGGGAATTGAAAGAGTTTCCCGTCGCCCTCAAGCAGTGCGGTGTGCGTTCCTGAAGAGCTTCTGGTGCTGACCGCATGCGCAGTGAGGGGAGCGCCATCTTACCAGCCACCGCTCCCAACCTCAACACCTCGGCCTACCGCTCCAGTGATGTCACTTCCGACTGCCACGACTCCACTTCCATCTTCTTCATTCGATGCTGCATGGTCAACATGGAGGTCGCCATCTTGGGCGGGTCTCCCCACCAACAATGAGGATGAAGAAGCGCCAGTCTTCACTTCAGTGACACTGAATCAAGCCAGTCCTCACCCAATCTTGAACTCAATGATGCAGATCGAGGTGAATGGGCATAAAATGAACTGTCTTTTTGATGGCGGCAGTACGAAAAGTTTCGTATATCCCTAGGTGATCCAGAGACTCTCCCTCCCCGTCAGACCCATGACTGGGATGGTTTCAATGGCAGCAAGGGGCCAACAGATGAGTATCCAAGGATATTGTGTAGCATCGCTGACGGTGGTGGGGGGGAGTGCTATAATGACTTTGTGTCATTATTGGAGCTACCGATAGTGCCCAACAAATCCCTGGCCTAATCTTGTGATGATGTTCCCTCATTCGATATTCTCCCCCCAACCATTGAGACATAAAGCATAGAAACAGGACCCAGAGCCAAACAGGTCCACACCGACCAAGTAGCTGACCTCAGCTCATCCCACTTGGCTGCGCTTGGCCTATATCCCACTAACCCTTTCTTATTGGTGTAAGACCATAAGACAGAGGAGCAGAGATAGGCCATTCAGCCCATTGAGTCTGTCCCACCATTTAATCAGGAGTTGATCCATTTTCTCCACATATGAACAAATAAAGAACTGTAAACAAACTGTGCATTACAGAGAGGGGAAAAGAAATCAATAAAGTGCACAAGTACAAGCCCTTAAACGAGTCCCTGATTGAGTTTGTTGTTGAAGAGTCTGACGGTGGAGAGGGGTAGCAGCTGTTCCTGAACCTGGTGGTGCGAGTCTGGTGCCACCTGCACCTCTTTCCTGATGGCAGCAGCGAGTTGGCCTTCCCAAGGCAGCGCCTCAATTCGATGTCTTCAGTGGACAGGAGGTCGGAACTTGTGATGGACTTGGCTAGGCCTGCCACTTTCTGCATTCCTGGATACTTGAATTCCCAAACTAGAACGTGATGCTTTCCACAGTACACCTGCAAAAGTTCAATAGACTATTCGACAGCGTGCCAACTTTTGAGAATGTAAAGGCGTTGGTGAAAAAAAATGTAAGGGAATAGATTAATATTCACATTTGCAGTTCATATAAAAAAATATATATTTAGGAATGGCAGGACAGGGCTGAATAAAGCCTAATGGAGCTAAACAAGAAAGTCTTCAACATTGTGATTGTAATTTAAACATACATACAGCACGGTAACAGGCCCTTCCGGCCCATGAGCCCGTGCGCCCAATTAACCTACAACCCCCGGTACATCTTTTTGAAGGGTAGGAGGAAACCAGAGCCCCCGGAGGAAACCCACACAGGTCACGGGGACAACATACAAAATCCTCACAGGCAGCGCCGGTTTTGAACCCAGGCTGTTGGCGCTGTAATAGTGTTGTGCTGACCGTTGTGCCAACCGCGTTGCCCCTGAATCAGTTGTTGTCATTCAGAGACATACGAGGGAGGAGCAGGACAAAGGACTTCAATGTTTAAATGTAGACATACAGCACAGCAACAGGACCACGAGCCCGTGCCGTCCAATTTACAACCACCCCCCCCCCCACCCATTACATTTTGAATGGTGGGAGCCCCCCTGGGGAAAACCCATATAGACACAAGAAGAATGTACAAACTCCTTACAGACAGTGCGGGATTCGAACCCCGGCCACTGGCGCTGTAACAGCGTGGCACTAACTGCTGGAGAAACTCAGCAATTCAAACTGAATAGCCCACTCCTGCTAATAGT